>NC_082655.1:60330028-60646392 GCF_028023285.1 Balaenoptera ricei
TAGAGATGATCTGATTAAAATACGTGGGAAGGATGTAGGTTATATACAAACACTATGCAATTTTATAGAAGGGACTTATCCTTGGTGGGGCAGGGAGTGTGGGGTGGGGTTCCTGGAACCAATCCTCCAAGGATACCAAGGGATGACTGTATCTGGAAGTAAATGACTCATATTTGACTAGACTTTGAGTAAAAGAAGTCACAAATTTAAAAATGTTTTGAACTGAATAAAAAAAAACAAACACATTATTAAGATTTTTGAGATGTAGCTAAAGCAATGCTAGAGCAATAAAACCAAAAGCTGTTTCTTTGAAAAGATGTAATGAAATTGATAAATCTCTAAACAGAATAATCAAGGGAAAAAAACTAATCAGAGGGAAAAAAAGAGAATACAAAATACCTCTATTAGGAATGAAAAAGAGGATATCACTACAAATTTCTACATTAAGAAGTTAACACCTTCGGTCAATAAATCCAATTACACAAATTACTTAAGAGATACAAATTGCCCAAACTGACACCAAGAAGAAATGAAAATCTGAACAGCTTTATATCTACCCAAGAAAATGAGGTAGATGAAAAGCTCTGGAAAAAAAAGAAAAACCCATACCTAGATGGCTTCACTGGTGAGTTTTAGCAAACATACACAATAGGAATAATACCAATACTGTAAAAGTCTACAAAAAAAGAATTTACAAAAACTCTTTCAGGAAATGGAGGAGGAAATAACTGCAAATCCGTATGATGCTAGCATTACCCTGATACCAAGACCAGCTAAAGACATCAAAAGAAGAGAACTACACACCAATATTTCTCACAAGCATAGAGGCAATGATTCTAAATTTTAGCATATCAAATCCAATAATTTATAAAAAGGGCAATAATTCTTAACAAAATAGAATTTATTCATGGAATGCAAAGTTGGTTTAATATCTGAAAATAAATAAGTGCAATTCATCACATTAACAGGGTAAGACAAAAATTATGTTATTTCAATAGATAAAGAGCATTCGACAGAATGCAAAATGCATTCTTGGTTTAAAAAATAACTCTCAGCAATTAGAAAAGAACTTTCTCAGCCTGACAAAGGGAATCAACAAAAATCCACAGCAACATCATACTCAATGGTGAAAAACTGGTTTTCACCTAAAAACAGAAGAAGGCAACTCTCTCACTCTCACAATTTTTACTCAACATTGGACTGAAAATTCTAGCTAGTGCAATAAATTATTACAGGGCAAAAAAGGGATACAAATTGAAGAGGAGGTAGTAAAACTGTCCTTATTTACAGATGACATGATTGTGTACATAGAAAAACCCTATGATATCTACAATAAGCTATTATAATTAATAAGTGAATTTAGCAAAATAGTAGGGTGCAAGATTAGAAACAACGTCAAGATCAAACAAGATAAGGAAAACACTCTTGAAATAAATTTTTTTTTTCATCATAAGAAAAAAAATTCAATAATCGTGTATGGTGATGGATGTTAACTAGACTTATTGTGGTGATCACTTTGTAATATAAACAAATATTGAGTCATTAGGTTGTACACCTGAAACTAATATAATGTTCTACATCAATTATATTCAATTAAAAAAAAGAACACCTAAATAAGCAAGAAATATAACAAATTCATGGACTGGACAATTCAATATTAAGATGTCAATTTTCCCCAAATGACTTATATATTTAATGTAATTTCAATCAAGCACTAGTAGACTTTTTTTGTAGAAATTAGCAGAACAATTCTAAAATTTATATAAAATGTGAACAACCTAGAATAACCAAAGTAATTTTAAAAAGAAAAAACAAGTTGAAGAATTTAGACTACATGATTTTAAGACTTATATGGTATAATATTTAGTATGGCAATAGTGTGGTATTGATAAAAGGACATACAGATCAATGGAACAGAACAGTATGTCCTGAAATAGACCTAAAAATATACATTCAACTGATGATCAAACAAGGTGCTTAAGCCAATTCATTGGGTAAAGAAGTCTTTTCAACAAATGATGCCGAAACAACAGATTATCCATATAGAAAAAAATTAACAATTGCCCTTTACTTCACATCATACAAATATTAGCTTGAAATAATCCACAGATCTAAATGTAAGAGCTAAAACTATAAAATTTCTAGAAGACAAAGGAGAAAAATCTTTGCAAGCTTGGAAAGGGTAAAGATTCCTTAGAACCAAGAAGAAAAAAAAATCATAAAAGAAATAATTTATAAATTAGACTTTATCAAATTTTTAAGCGTTTGCTTTTCAAAAGCCATCCTTAAAAAAAAAAGCCAAGACACAGAAGGGAAGAAAATATTGTTAATATACATTTGAGAAAAGACTGAGAATATTTAACACGTGCTTTCATTCATAAGAGAACCTAGGGCTTCCCTGGTGGCGCAGTGGTTGAGAATCTGCCTGCTAATGCAGGGAACATGGGTTCCAGCCCTGGTCTGGGAGGATCCCACATGCCGCGGAGCGGCTGGGCCCGTGAGCCACAATTACTGAGCCTGCGTGTCTGGAGACTGTGCTCCGCAACAAGAGAGGCCGCGATAGTGAGAGGCCCGCGCACAGCGATGAAGAGTGGCCCCCACTTGCCACAACTAGTGAAAGCCCTCGCACAGAAACGAAGACCCAACATAGCCATAAATTAAAAATAAATAAATTAAAAAAAAAAAAATAAGAGAACCTAAAAAAAGGACAAAAAAACCTTCCAGATACTTCACAAAAGACACAAATGACCAATAAGAACACAAAATGATACTAAAACTAATTGGTTTTCAAAGAAATGTAAATTAAAATCACAACAATACACCACCATACAAGCACTACAACAGCTAAAATGAAAAAGATTGATAATATTGAGTCTGGGAAAACCTAAGACAGTGAAGATATAAACTCAATCCCAGCTGATTCAATGCAATCCTAATCAAAAATTTAATAAAGGTGTGTATGTATGTGCACATGTGTGCAATGACCTTAAAAAGATAATTTCAAATTTATGTGAAAATGCAAAGGACCAAAATTAGCTAAAACAACCTTAAAAAACAGAAGGTAGAAGAAAAAGTTCTACCAGATATCAAGATTTAAAGCTAAGAACAAAGCCAGAGGTATCATGCTCCCTGCCTTCAGACTATAATATAAAGCTACAGTAATCAAAATACCATGGTACTGGCACAAAAATAAGACACCTAGATCAATGGAACAGAATAGAAAGCCCAGAAATAAACCCATGCACCTATGGTCAATTAATCTACAACAGGGAAGCAAGAATATACAAGGGAGAAAAGACAGTCTGTTTAATTAAGTGGTGCTGAGAAAATTGGATGGCTACATATAAAAGAAGGAGATTATAACATTTCCTCAAACCATATACAAAGATAAACTCAGAATGGATTAAGGACCTAAATGTAAGACCAGAAACCATAAAATTCCTAGAAAACAGGCAGAACACTCTTTGACATAAGTCATAGCAATATTTTTTTTAGATCTGCCTACTAAGGCAAAGGAAATAAATGAAAAAATAAGTGAATGGGACCTAATTAAACCTAAGAGCTTTTGCACAGCCGAGGGAAACCACTGACAAAACAAAAAGACAACCTACTGAGTGGGAGAAAATCATTTGCAAATGATGTGACTGATAAGGGATTAACATCCAACATTTATAAACAGCTCATACAACTCAACATGAAGAAAACAAACAACCCAAGTAAAAAATGGGCAGAAGACCTAAATAGACATTTTTCCAAAGAAGACAGAGATGACCAACAGACACATGAAAAAATGCTCAACACTGCTAATTATCAGAGAAATGCAAATCAAAACTACAATGAGGTATCACCTCACTCTGGTCAGAATGGCTATCATCAAAAAGTCTACAAATAATAAATGCTGGAGAGAGTGTGGAGAAAAAGGAAACCTCCTACACTGCTGGTGGGAATGTAAATTGGTAGAGCCACTATGGAGAACAGTATGGAGGTTCCTTAAAAAACTAAAAATAGAGTTACCATGTGATCCTGCAATCCCACTCCTGGGCATATATCTGGAAAAGACGAAAACTAATTCGAAAAGATACATGCACCCCAATGTTCACTGAAGCACTATTTACAATAGCCAAGACATGGAAGCAACCTAAATGTCCACCAACAGATGAATGGATAAAGAAGATGTGGTATCTATATATATATATACATATATATATATACACACACACAATGAAATATTACTCATCCATAAAAAGGAATTAAATATTGCCACTTGCAGCAACATAAATGGACCTAGAGAATATCACAGTAAGTGAAGTCAGAGAAAGACAAATACTGTATGATATCACTTATATGTGGAATCTAAAAAAAACAAACTAGTGAGTATAACAAAAAAGCAGACTCACACATATAGAGAACAAACTAGTGGTTACCAGTGGAGTGAGAGAAGGCAGGAGGGGCAAAATAGACATAAGGGATTAAGAGATACAAACTACTATGTATAAAATAAATAAGCAATAGGATATATTGTACAGCACAGGGAAATAGAGCCATTATTATGTAATAAATTTAAATGAAGTATAATCTGTAAAAATACTGAATCACTATGCTATATACCTGAAACTAATGTAATATTATAAAACCCACTATACTTCAATTAAAAAAAAAATTTCATAAAGCTATAATAAATAAAAAATTATTGTGGTCTGGGGACTATATAAAAAGGCAAAAATTGATTATATGTAAAGTCAAAATAGTGACTACTTCATGGGTGTTGGGGGCTAGAAGTGAGAGAACATTACATTCTGGGAGTGAAACACTAGTGGAGGCTTTTGTAAGACTAACAATATTCTATTTCTCAACTTTCTTGTGGTTATGCATGTATTTATGTTTTGTGCTTTTTTTTCTATGTGTATAATTTACAAAAAAAATAACGGGAAAATTGTAAGAAAAAATTAGAATAAAAGTGTTGTAAAAAATAAGAGCTTAGAGATAAATATTTAAAATGTTAACTATGTTGATAACTTTTAAAATATATATATTTTTCAAATTTTCCATAAAGAATAGGAATCCCTTTAATAATCAGAAAAAAATTTATTAAAAATTGCACATCATCTTTCCAGACTTAAAACTTCATTACTTTAGAATAAGTAGGGTAAGAATCAATCAGAATACTGATTTGGAAATCAGAATATGATTTCCTATCAGAATATGATTAGGAAAATTCCTAAATCATAAAATACTTATCGTATTGCTTTAAACTCATAAGGTAACTCAGCCTAGCCTAATCTGATGAAAGAGTACTGCAGGATCTAAATTATGCATGAGTTATTTCAAAATAATTTGTTTTAAAAATAACAAGACATGTAATTTAGCATACATTAGATGATATTTTTGGTTTGCTATGTCTTCATGGGTCTACTCTAATACAACCATGCCTGAATTTGATAAAATTCCTAGTGAAGAAGAATTATGAGAGCTTAACTGAACGGTAGAACTTCTTGTTTTTACCTATAGAAACCTGACCTTCACTGTGTTTGTATCATTATTTTGATTAGAGCAGGGTCAAAAAGTGGGCTGTAATCAGGCCAGATTACAGTTGCTAAATATGACAAGGAAGCATTTAAGCATGTTTAGGAAAAGTACTCTACTTAGTTTACTGATGTAGATTCAGTACCGGGTACAGTGTCTGGTTCAAAGAGAGTACTCAAAAACTTCTTGAATGAATACAGATGAGAAAATATGGGGTCAGACTGAAATAAATATATATGACTAGGCATGGTATCAGAACTGATATAATTTAAGGTGGGAACTTAAAAACTACTTGGATTTTACATTTACGAATCATTTGGCACCAAGTTGCTGGAATACACACATTCTATTGTATTTCCTTTGCTCTACTATTTTATTCTTAAAACAAAACAAAATCCTATTGATGTTCTTAACTGTTCAAAAGATATACATTGTTTGCCATCTGTTTTGGAAATTCTTCTAAATGAGTTTTCTTCGCTATTCTTTCCCCACAATGATGATAGTAATAATGATATGCTCCATTTCCAATAATATTAACAAAAATTCAATAGGAGGATTCTCTCAAGGAGGTCTCAATTGCAATGTGGTCTTTTAATCCAATATTTTATTCATAAGTAACAAAAAAACAGATTTGATTATTTACTGTTTGCTAAGTTTACAGTACTAAAAAAAAAAGTTTACAAATGAAAGCTTTGTGAAAAATAAAATTTGCTTAAAAGTATGATGTTGTCAAAGTTTTTATGTAACAATATGCTCAAAGAAAAACAACAGTAGTGTAAAAATAAATTTAATATAACAAAATCCTTATATGGTTTATGGTTCTCTAAGTGCTTTCACACACATCATTTCATTTGCTTCTCACTATAGTTATGTAGATTACCAGTTCACAGATGAAGAAATGAATGCTTACATACATTAATGTCATTTGCCTAAAAGTTCAAAAGTAGAAGTCTGGATGTGACCCCATGTTTTCATTTCCTCAAATGTGTTACTCATATATAACATGGAAACATTCACAACTTACATGATTTTCAAATGTGGATTTTTATTGCCATTTTCTCACTCATCTAACCCCTCTAGTTTCCTCTGAATCTGCTGCATCTATTTTAAACTAATTTTCTCCCTTTTTTCCTAATACCTCTTTAAATCTGTATATTTTTAAGTCTTTACTAACTCAAGTCCACTTCAAATTTTCTTCTCAACTAGCCATTCAAATTTCTTACTAAATCCCTGAACAGTAATACATAAATTTTAGCAGGTGAGGAAACTGTAGTTAAATGTTCTGTAAAGAATAAACACAAAACGGTGAACTTAAAGTCATTTTCTCATTTATTTGTAGAAATGACTACAATGATTACCTGTGTCCGAGAAGTCGATTTTCCTTTGGTATCAGTAGGAAATTTGCCTTTATTACTAATACGTGCTGCCTGTTCTTTACAGAAATTTATATGTCTATCAGCTGCATTTTCATTAAATCTCCTCTGGCAATATGGACACTGAATATAATCTAAAACAGAAAAACGCAACATAATACTTGAAATGGGACATAAAGAGTTATAAGTTTTATGAACAGTAACTCAAGACATATAACATAAATAACAATTGCTAAGCAAAAACTCTCATTTTCTTATAACCACCCAACCTGACTTATCTAAACTTAGTAAAGACATTTAAGAAAAAAGCATGCTAGTATATGATAAACTACAATTTTCTCCCAGCTTAGAATTTGAGGGGAAAAAAAAGATAAATCGTCCCTACATAAAAATGAATAAGTAAAGGAAAAATGTTAATTATTTTTTGCTTCTATATTACCATATGTTTTCATCACAAATATATATTTTCATAAGGTAGACTAGGTTAAGTAGTTAATAACACATTACATTAAATAAAAATTTACATAAAATTTTAAAATTTGGGCTCATCTGTTAAAATCTTTCATTTCAATTAGAGGAAAGCTGTCAAGAAATAGTTTAATAGACTTTATACAGTTTTATTTTCTCTTAGAGATCCCAACAGATGGAATAAGTAATAAAAATATATCTCCTTAACATAATTAATTCAAATTTAAGAAACAGCAAATGTTGCAGATTATATATTCTCCCCAAATGCAATATATAGTACAAACAAAACTTCTTACAAAATAAATCTTAAAGTTATCCCAGAAAGAACCAAATTTTATAGCACTGTGAAAGATTTCAACTCTATGAGATACAGAGAAGAAATAAATATAACAACTTAGCAGTGTCAAAAAAAATCTTCAATTTATTTCAACAGGTTTACTTTTTGAGATGGAGTTTGCCCTTTAGAATTTAACACTCATCTGAACCTCAGAAATTTGTCCTGCTAACTAGTGAAATAGGTCTAAAATCTCTAATAACAAAGAAGTTGTTCTGTCAGGACTAAGCGATCAAAAAATTTCTGAAGTCCAAATTATCCTGAAGAACTGCCCCCTGCCGCCCCCACTCTGACTTATGTAAACATGAGAAATATAGCTGTGTTGAATAAGATGCAATATACAAATACCTCTAAAACAAAGAGAGAATTCAACTTCATGGGGAAAATTAAGGTAGAAATAGAAGACACGCAAACCCAAACGGAACATTCCAGAAATACTCATAGCATTAAAGTTAATTACTAAGACTCAAACAGGAGTTGGCAAACAAGGGCCCATGGGCCAAATCCAGCCTGCCTGCGGCATGTTTCTGGAACACAGCCACATTCATTCATTTACATATTTTCTGTGGCTGATTTCTTGCAACAGTGGCAGAGTTGAGGAGTTGAAACAGAGACCTTATGGACTGCAAAACCTAAGATATTAACTATTGGTCCTTTATAGAAATTGTTTATCAACCTCTCCTCTACAATAAAATGTTATAAAGGATCATACCTAACTTTCTCTTTACTAAGAAATTAATCCCAACTTAGAATACTAACACAATTTTAATGCAGCTAACTTGTTATATTAAAATAACTACCTCTTGAGGCTACTCCATTAACCACTGTCAAAATGTCAACGGTGCTATTTTAAATCTTTCATTATCTCAATTATCTCATATTTGGTTGCCAGCATCTTGCCTTGCTTTTGGGAACAATAAACAAAAAACTTTTACCCACCCAATGAAGAAAATATAAAAATACATGAATTTAGGGCATAATCTAGGTATATCCATCTATATGGTGGTTACCCCACTAGAACAATACATTTTTAGAAGCAAAATTATGATTTTTTTTCCCTTCCCAGATTAGAAGATACCAAAGAACCAGGCAACATAATTATCTGAATCTTACTGAATGACTATATTACAATCGACATTATCCATGATTAAAATATTTCCTGGAATATTAACATTTAATAGTTACTACAATAATTTTTAAATGATATTAAATGCTTTATAAAGTATTGAGATAAAAAGATAATGTATTTCTATGTTCAACACTGATGTGTCTTTATAAGCCTAAATGCCTGGATTTTCACCATTATTTTATAGGAAAACTTTTAAAGATCATGCTTCATTAGGTTCAATTATTATAAGTTAACTTTAATAATATCTTAAAATTTATAAGAAATCTATCAATACTATTGATATTTTCTTCCCACATGAACAATTTCTGTGAACAATATGACATATACCAGGATCATAAGAAGGTGGAGGAGGGGGAGGAAGTTTGCCACCCTCTTTAAGGGCCTGACCAAGGCCTTTAGCTGCTCTTATGGTGGCTATGAACTCTTCATGCTTTCTTCTCCAATTAGATGGCTTCTTTGGTGGTTCAGGCTGCCAACAAATTAAAAAGACAAACAAAAAACAGTTTCAAAACAATTTTTAATAAATTAAAATAAAACTCAAGAAAATGCCATATTATTTTAAATGTTCCCTCATCAGGAGTCCTTAAATGATCTCCCTCTCAAATTTATAATTTTAAAAAGAAACTTTAGGCAACTAAATTATATGCAATTTTTAAAATACAATTGTAATTGTGACAGACACAGCTAAATTGCCTCCTGTAGGTGTTACAAACACTTAAGCCACCACTAAGAGTGTATTTCCTTATTTTCCCATAGTTTCTCCAACATAGTATGATACTAAACTTCTTTTTTTTTTAACTGATTAGAGAGGTGAAAAATAGTTCTCTCTGTGATTTTAACTGCCTTTTTTCCTATAATGAGCGAGAGCGAACATCTTTTCATATCATAAAGAATCATTTGTATTGTCTTTTCTGTGAACTGTTTATAAGCCTGGTCAACGTATCTATTGGGTTATTGGCCTTTTTTTTTTTTTTTTAACAATTTCTAGTAATTCTTTATAGGAGACTAACCCCACCCCTCCCCCACAATACATCTCTTTTAACCTTGTTTAAGGGTCTTCCGATATGCAGAATTATTTTTAAATGTAGTTTAACTTACTTTTTCTTTTATAGTCTCCAGATTTGCAGTCAGTTAGCAAGGCCCAACCTCACACCAAGGTAAAATAAAATTTTTTCATGTTGCTACCTAGAACCATTCTTAAATCGTTTATTCATTTGGAATTTATCCTGATTTATGACATATGGACTCTATTTTCTGTTTTTTTAACATGGCTATGTGGTTATCTCACCATCCTTTATTAACTTTTCTCCCCAGTGAATTGAGAGAACACCTTTATCATATTCTCTTTGGCATTTGGGTCTATTTCTGAATTCTCTGTTGTACTGTTCTGACTATATGTGTGTCAGTACCCGTGTTTTAAATATTGAGATTTTATAATAATATTTTAATATCCACTAAGGTAACCCTACTTTATTCTGCTTTTCTTTCAATCTTTTCTGGTTATTCTTATATGTGTATTTTTCCATATGAACTTTAGATTCAGCTTGTCTATTTTTTTAAACTACATTTTAACTGGAAAAATTAAACGTTACATTCATAAACAACTTAAGGAACTTAAGTACTCTATTTTGCTAAGTCTACCTATCCAAGAATGAGATATATTTCCATTTGAAGAAGTGTTCGTTCGTGTCTTTCAGTGGTTTTTTAAAGTAGTCTTTGTGGAAGTCTTGCACCTTCATTATTATAAGGTTTACTCCTAAATATTTTATATTTTGTGTTGTTCTTTTATAAGGGTCTTTTAATCATTTTTATATTTCAAGGAGTTGTTTGTTGAAATATGAAACCTGATAATTTCTGTATATTAACATTACATCTCATTACTTCACTGATTTCTCTTAATGTTTGTAGTAATTTTTCAGTTGATCCTCTTCGGTTTTCCAGGTATATCATCACCTAATAATGATAGTTTTACCCCCTCTTTTCCAATTCCTATGCATCTAATTTCTTGTTATTATTTAACTCTATTGACTAGCACTTACTGTATTGGTTGGAGCTTAATCTTGTTCCTGACTTTAATGGAACTACCTCTAAGTATCTTTCCATTAAACATAATGCTGGCTTGTGTGCTACAAAGAAATTTATTTTGTCATAATGTTGAAATATCTGATTATTCCTATTATGTCTTTGTTTATTAAATCAAGAATATTATGTTGAGCCAACAAAATCAAAAGATTGTTCTTCAAAAACACTAATAAGGCAAGACTAATCTAGAAAAAAAGAGAAAACAAAAATTACCAAGGAATGGAAAACACTTCTTACAAACATGAGAAAGAAAAGAAGATATTATAAAATAACTTTATGGTAATACATGTGACATTTAAGATGAAATGGATAATATCCTTGACAAACACCACAAAACAGATACCAGAAACAGAAAAATTATATTAGTCTTATATTTATTTTTTTTATTTTTTAAAATGAACCTATTATTAAAAGACCCACAAAGAAAGCTCCTGGCCCAGATGCCTTTACTGTTGAGTACTTGCAGACATTTAAGGAAGAAACAGCACCAATCTTTTAAAAACTCTTTCAAAAATAGAAAACAAGAGAACAACCTTCCAACTAGTCCTATGAGAGCAACAAAACTGATGAAAAGAAAAATCACAGGCCACCTTTCTCATGAATATAGATGCAAAAATCTTAACTAAATGAAAGCAGATTTAGATGTTTGAGATGACTGACTCTTTAGAGTTTCTTACTTTATAGTGAGATTCCTGATCACAACATTCATCTGCTCCATAGTGAGTATTACTAATTTTTGCTGCTCTCGTCTACCTTTTCTTCTCAAAGTATTATTATATATATTATTATATTAATGCTTAGCTAATGCTTTTTATTACCCATCATTGAATGAGTTAGGTTTTCCAGGTACAGCTATTTACAAGAGGTTCTGGGAGAAAGGAGCAGCCCAGGGTAGCTTTCTAGGCTACACAAAACAGTTCTCTTCTCTGATGTACCAGATACAGATACAAATAAGGCTTCTGTGTGTGATTACACAGACATTCCTCTTCTGCTTCTCTAAAACAGTATGTGTCCAGGAGGCCTGCTGCTGCCATCCATACTTCCCTCAGTTCTTACACTAACCACTTGCAAAATAGGACACAGCCCTTTTAAAGTGGGCCCCTCACCTTCAGAAAGGGTATTTTCTTTTCCATTAGTGCTTTCTGAGAGCCTCTGCTCAGGCCTCTTCAACTCTCTGTGCCTCTTCTCCCCACTTCCTCCCTCCTGGCTTTTGTCCAATTTCAGCCAGGCTCATTCCAGTTTCGGCTCATTCCAAGTTCCTGCAGCTCACCCCAGTTACTGCCTTGGCTGCGATAAACAAGAGATATATACTTCCAGATAAGACTCCTCATCTTTAAGGAGTCACCTTTAAGGGTGAGTAGACCCTTCACCTTTAAGGTGGCAGGGTCCCAGATTCTGGGCCACGGGCTCCCCAGCAACTTCCTGCCCTTCCTCTATGGGTAGCTTCTCCTGGATCTCACTTGTTCTGGGCAGCTCTAACACATATTTTGTAGTCCCTGGATTATGCCTGCCTTTCTGCAAAAATGGAGCTTGTATTTGCTTTGCTCCGCTCTGCTTGTGACTTTGTAGGAGTTCCTTGATACAAGTAAAGATACTGAGAACTACACCATGATGTTCAAAACCTTCTAACACACTGCTTCTCCAAGCAACATGCATATGACTCACCCAAAGATTTTGTTAAAATGCACGTTCTAATTCAGTATGCTGGGTGGGACCTGAGATTCTGCATTTCTAACAAGTTTCCAAATACTGCTGATGTAACTGCTCTATGGACCACACTTTAAGGAGCAAGAAAACAAAACTACTTAATGTAAAGTAATGGTTTTTACTTTACTTTTTCCTAAAGATTAATTTTTTTAAGCATAGAAACCTCTTCCCTTAAAGAAACAAGATAAATAACATTTACTGAGAGATCACCATGGATAAACTTAATTCCCCTAATAATTCCACAAGATAGATACTACCACTAATACCTCCATTTTACAGACAAACAGAAGTATAGATTAAGTAACTCACCCAACACAACAAAGTAGCAGAGCCAGGGTTAAATCCAGGCGGTCAGAATCTTGAGCCAGCTTTCAAACCCACTATGCTATACCAAGATTTAATTAATTTATCTAAGCTAATTAAAGCTAATACAATCATACATCTGGCAGGTTACCAAGAAAAACTTTAAATAATAATTTATGTACCTTATTCAAGCTTCTCCATCCTTCCCTTAAATATTCATAAACTGAAAAACAAAGATGAACTGGCTTTTCTGTTATCAAAGGATTTTATTAGTAAGATTAATTGCCCCATAGGGAAATGTTTTCCTGTACCACTGGGAAAAGTTATTACCACTGAAAGTAGTTTGTTTCAAAAACCTATTTAAATCAGGTACTCAAATTTTGACTATTACACTGAAATAACTCTTTAAAACTATGTCGGACAAAGCATTTATGTGATTTATTCTTAGCAAATAACATATCATGACAGGTGGTATTAAGGAGAGATTAGCATAGGAGAGTCATTGCTTTTAGTTACAAAGAAGAAAATAAGCTGACAATGACCATATGTGAACAATTGAGCAACAGATAAAACTTTTCCCCAGAAAGCATAATAAGATGATAAATGCTGACAAATCAATCAGTCAAGATAATATTTATTATGCTAAGATGTTTGTAACTAACAGCTTTCCTTTTGTATACTACAGGGATCACACTACTGGTAATAGTGTAACATATTGAGACATAAACCTAATTATAGCTGAAGTAATTAATGACTCACAATGAACCTACGAGGACTTCTCAGTTATTTCCAGCCTATAGCTAAGCAATTGGCTCTCCAATGCTACAAAAACCTCCCTGTAATAGTTGGACAGTACTTTGGTCTCCCTTTTGTTGAAATTCAAAATAAACAAGTTTCTGATCACTTCTAAACTGAGAACATGACACAGAATTCTACTTATTCTTCAATCTTAGTATAACAGATTATTATAATTTTTTCATTACACGTAGCAGCAAGGTTCATACTGTTCACAAGGTCATATAATTACCCTAGGTTTAAGAGGCTTTACTGTTGGAATATCAGTTCCTTCAGCTCTTTGCCTGCTTGAATCAAAAGTCTTCCGTTTTTTAGTGGCAGTTTTCTGGCAAATAGGTCCATGTTTTTTCTGTCAAGATGAGGAAATACAACATGTCATTTCCTTTTTACAAAAAGACTATAAAACTTTAAATTGTTATTTGAGACCAGTTTAAAAACCTGAAAGGTGAAATAAATAATAATCCATAAATAAGAAATGTTTTAGCTAAAATTGTTAAAAAATATAGGTAACGCATGTTACAAATTATCTTTCTCACAACAAGAAAGTATCGATAAGTACCCTCCCAAAATTTTTTTTAAAGTTATTTAATAGTCTCCTGGTTTTTACACTAAGAATAAGGAAACTAATGTAAGCAAGTCAAAGCTACTGAAGTGGGGAAAAAGTTATCTTTATTACTAAATACTTGAAAATAGATACTAGAAAAAGGAATGTAAATGGAAAACACATTAGCATTAGGATTACAAAAGCTAACATAATAATAATAGTTGGGATTACTCAAGTTAACAAAATAGTAGTTTGTTAACATAGAATATAGGACAAGGTGGTCAGGTTTGTGTCCTTACTCCACTATCATCCCTTCCCCCTCTCTGCAACTCAAATTTTCCACCTTTTTTTTTACCAAGGATTTTTCTTGTGCTACCTAGTGTTCCACTCCTACAGTTTTTGGGTGGGGGGATGGGGGTTTGTTGTTGCTGTTGCTGTTTTAATATGGCTGCCAGCTCATTCAGTCATTCATATATTCATTTTAAAGACATTACAATGGAAGCTCTCTTAACTGACCTCTAATTAACATACTGGATAAATAATAATTCTCCTTCCCCTAAATAAAACATGTTGACTAATAACACAGAGGATACTAAATGTCCTTTTTTTCTTTTGTATTTTGATAAACAATGAACAAGTCCGAACTGTTAAACATTATCTGGGAAAATAGGAACCTCAGAACTGGCTGATTCAATGTTATGGAGCCTCTAATATTTTCAATACACAACTGTTTTACATACTTGTTTTTGGATATCGTTCTGACAAACAAACACAGTAACTGTAACTATTAGAATAAAATCTCTTAAATATTAAAAAAAAAAAAAAAAAGGATGGCTAACAGGCGACTTTCTAGAGATGTCTATTCTCACATTGCGCTGTATATGTCAAAAGTATGTAGTGCCTGTTCCCAAAACTGATGTATACAAATTGTAGTTGTTATCGTGATTATATCATTTAATTAAATATTAAATAAATACATAAATGAGGGCCAAAAAAAGACAAATTTTTCCCTGTGAAAACTCAGCTTAATGCTTTGAAAATGGTTTGAAAAATAGTTAATTAATAACAACAAAAAAATTGATGAATTAAGCGTGGGCAAGATTTAAGAAAGAAAGCTGTTAATATTTAAGAGGAGTCTGCAGTCAGATGGACATTGTGGGTCATTAATTCCTCACTGCTTTAAAGAAAAACTGGAAACAATGAGAGGATGCAAAATAAAATGGAGCAAAACTCTAATCAGCAGACCCATTTTCAAAGAAAAATCTTTATTCCACATCAAAATATTAATAAATACATATTTATATTTGAAGTTACATAAGGCATATTGACTTTCTTATTCTCTATTTAGCTAAAGATTTTATATTAAAATCAGTTAAATGTGCTTCTACTTGTATATACTAAGCATCTAAAGAATGCATAATATATTTTAGGTGCACTTTTAACTAAAATACTTTTTCCTTTGGAATATTTCAAACATACATAAGAATGGACAGAATAGTGTAATTAGCTCCATTTACTCATCCCTGCCTCAACAATTACCAACATTTTACCAATCTTGTTTCATCTATCCCAGCCCCAGAACTTTTTCCTGAAGTTTAAAGAAAATCCCAGACATCATAGCCTTCTTCTTCTTTAAATACATTATTTCTAACAGTATTTCTAAGAGTTTATTTTGGTTTTATTTTTGTTAATAGTCCCACAAAGGGAGAAACACTTTAATAGTTTAACAGAGAGTAGTTTTGAAGACCAATCAAACTCTGCAGGAAAGAGAGCACTCTGGAAGAATGACAAAGATGGAACTGATACTCTTGAGCAATGAATACTAGCCAGTATCTCTTTAAATTATTCCAAAGGTTCTTTCCATTGTCCTGAAGTATTAAACAATTAAAGATGTACCAAACTCCAAAGGAAAAAGGTACTCACTAATGCCACTGCAAAGAATGTTCTTCCACAAATCTTGCAAGGTAACAATTCTCCAACTTGGACACTTCCATTTGCTAAAATCGAAAAGAATGTAGTCAATATACTCAGTGGCTCAAATTGTGAAACCTCCAAATTTTAATGTCTTCACTTAGTTTCATATGTAAGCTGTCAGTTCTTGTGAAAAATGTCGTGTCATTTTGAAATAAGTAACATCATCAATTAAAATGGGCAGAAGACAAAGTTATCAGTGGTCAAAAAGGCAAATGCCAAATACAGAATTCATAATTTAAGGAGAACCAAATTGATAATGTTGGAAATATCTGGTTTTCTTCTATTTTAACCAAATCAATTTGTCATAAGTCTCTTAATTTATAGGCTGTCTCTACTGTAAATTACTGAAGTTTAAAAACCAAATTTATCTGAAGGTTAAATACATTATTTATCTTCAAAGCATTAAAAAATAACATTGGTGGCTAGTGGAATGGAGAAGATGAGTAGGAAAACCCTGAGCTCACCTCCTTCCATGGACACAACAAAATTACAACTATTTACAGAGCAACTATCATGATGAGAACAACCTAAAGACTAGCAGAAAAGATCTTCCACAACTAAAGATATAAAGAAGGATCCACAGTGAGACAAGAGAGGCAGAGACATGGTACAGTCAAGACCCACACCCCCAGGTAGGCTACCCACAAACATGAGGATAATCACAATTGCAGAGGTTTTCCCCAAGGAGCAAGGGGTCCAAGTCCCATTTTGGACTCCCCAACCCGGGGGGTCCTGCAATGAGAAGATGAGACCCAGGGGGCTTACTTTCGGGAGACCCAGAGGGCTGTGGGGAATAAAGACTCCATTGTTAGAGGGCACATAGAAAATTTACATGCTTCAAGACCCAGGGCAGAAGCAGTCATTTTAAACTGGCCTGGGTCAGACACACATGCTGATCTTGGAGAGCATCCCAGAGAGGAGGAGGCATGTGGGACTCACCCTGGAGACACAGACCCTGATGACAGCCATTTTTTTGGAGCTCATTCTACCATGAGGAATGCTCGTGCTGGCAAGAAACATTATGGAGTACTCCCTCTAGCTTTGTAGTGCAAGGACCCAGCCCTACCCACCAGCCAGTCTGCAACAGTCCTTGGGACCCACAGGCCAAGCAGCTAACTGTGGGGGCACAGCTTCACCCAACAGTAGGCTGGCAATGACTATAGGCACTTTGATTCCCCCAGCCACCCAGGGACCCAGCCCTGCCACTAGAGAACCCAGGACCCAGCTCCACCCACCAGAGGGCTGGCACTAACTCCAGAACCTGGCCTCACCCACCAATGGGCAGGCACCAATCACTGGATTCCCTTGGCCCCAGTGCTGCCGATCAGTGGACAGACCATCTGTGAGACACCTTCAGCCAGCCACACCAGGATCCAGCTCTGCCCACCAGTGGACCAGCACTAGCCTTGGGACCCCTAGGCCTTCACAATCAGCCACCTTGTGACCTGGCCCTACCTACCAGCAGCTGTCAGCATCCACAAAGGCAGAGCCTGGCAACCAATCAGACCAGGGGCCATCCATGCCTACTAGACCACAAATAGAAATCAGCCCACCACAACAGAAGGGCCATGAAACCCACATAGGGGACATTCCTGGAACATAAAGCTCTGGTGACCAAAGGGAAGTGAGCTGCTGGGATGCACAGGACCTTTCCTATAAAAGACCACTTCAACAAGATCAAGAAATGTAACCAACCTACCAAATACACAGAAATAAAAACAGCAAGTTAGGCAAATGAGGTGACAGAAGAATTTGTTCCAAAAAAAGGAATAAGATAAAACACCAGAAGAATTAAGTGAAGTGGAACTAAGAAACTTACCCAATAAAGAGTTCAAGGTAATGATCATAAAAATGCTCAAAGAACTTGGGAGAAGAATGGAAAAACACAGTAAGAAGTTTAACAAAGAGTTATAAAATATAAAGAAGAACAAAACAGAGCTGAAGACAACAATAAGTGAAATAAAAACATACTACAAGGAATCAACAGTAGATTAGATGATACGGAGGAATGGATTCAGCAAGCTGGAAGACAGTAGTAGAAATCACTCAAGCTGAAGAGAAAAAAAAAGAGTTTAAAAAATGAGGACAGTTCAAGGGACCTTTGAGACAACACTAAGCATACTAACATTTGCATTATAGGGGTTCCAAAAGGAAAAGGGGAGGCAGAGAACATATTTGAAGACATAATGGCTGAAAACTTCCCTAACCTGGGAAAGGAAACAGATATACAAGTCCAAGAAGCACAGACAGTTTCAAACAGGATCTACCCAAAACCGACCACACCAAAAAAACATCGTAATTAAAATGGCTAAAATTAAAGACAGAGTATTAAAAGCAGCAAGGGAAAAGCAACTAGTTACATACAAGGGAACTTCCGTAAGACTACTAGCTGACTTTTCAGTAGAAACCCTGCAGAGCAGAAGAGAATATCATGATACATTTAAAGTGATGAAAGGAAAAAAACCTACAACCAAGAATACTCTACCCAGCAAAGCTATCATTCAGAAAGATAAGATAAAGAGTCTTGCAGACAAGCAAAAGCTAAAAAGGGGCTTCCCTGGTGGCACAATGGTTAAGAATCCACCTGCCAATGCAGGGGACATGGGTTTGAGCCCTCGTCCAGTAAGATCCCACATGCCGCGGAGCAACTAAGCCCGTGTGCCACAACAGCTGAGTCTGTGCTCTAGAGCCCGCAAGCCACAACTACTGAAGCCCGTGCACCTAGAGCCCATGCTCTGCAACAAGAGAAGCCACCGCAATGAGAAGCCCGCACACCACAAATAAGAGTAGCCCCCGCTCACCATGACTAGAGAAAAGCCCGCACGCAGCAAGACCCAACGCAGCCAAAAATAAAATAAATAAAATAAAATAAATAAATTTTAAATATTAAAAGCTAAAAAAGTTCAGTACCACAAAACCAGCTTTACAAGAAATGAAAAGGCACTTCTCTAAGTGAAAAAGGAAAAGCCACAACTAGAAATATGAAAGTTATGAAAGGAAAAATCTCATTGGTAAAAGCAAATACACTGTAAAGGTAGTAGACCAACCACTTATAAAGCTAGTAGAAAGGTTAAAAGACAAAACTAGTAAAACCTTCTATACACAAAATAAGTAGTTAAGAAATACCCAAAAGATGTAGACTATGATGTCAAAAACATTAAACATAGAAGGGGAGTAAAAACTCAGGGTTCTTAAAATACATTCAAACTTAGGAGGACATCACATCAACTTAAAATAATCACATATATATTGATTGCTATATATAAACCTCCTGGTAACCAAGTTAAAAATCTATAACAGATACAAACACAAAAAACTGAAAGAAATCTAAACATAATATTAAAGACAGTCATCAAATCACAAGGAATGAGAGCAAAAGAAGAAGAAAGGAATAACAACAACAACAAAACTACAAACTAAACTTGAAAACAATTAACAAAATGGCAATAAGTACATACCTATCAACAATTACACTTAAAGTGTATATGGACACAGAGTGCTCCAATCAAAAGACACAGGGTGGCTCAATGGATACAAAAACAAGACCTGTATATATGCTAATCAAGAGATTCAGTCCAGATCTAAAGGAACACACAGACTGAAAGTGAGGGAATGGACAAAGGTATTCCATGCAAATGGAAATTTTAAAAAAAACCAAGGTAGGGCTTCCCTGGTGGCGCAGTGGTTGAGAGTCTGCCTGCTAATGCAGGGGACACGGGTTCGAGCCCTGGTCTGGGAGGATCCCACATGCCGCGGAGCAACTAGGCCCATGAGCCGCAACTACTGAGCCTGCGCGTCTGGAGCCTGTGCTCCGCAACAAGAGAGGCCACGATAGTGAGAGGCCCGCGCGCCGCAATGAAGAGTGGCCCCCACTTGCCGCAACTAGAGAAAGCCCTTGCACAGAAACGAAGACCCAACACAGCCAAAAAGATAAAATAAATAAATAAAAAAAAAAAAAAAAAAAAAAAAAACCAAGGTAGCAATACTTATATTGGACAAAGTAGACTTTAAAACAATGACTGTAACAAGAGACAAAGTAGGACTTTACCTAATAATAAAGGGATCAATCCAAGAAAAAGCTATAACGATTGTAAATATATATGCACTCAACATAGATGCACCTAAAGACATAAAGCAAATATTAACAAACAAAAAGGGAGAAATGGACAGCAACACAATAACAGTAGGGGACTTTAACACCCCACTTACATCAATGAACAGATCATCCAGAGAGAAAATCAATACGGAAACACTAGCCCTAAACAACACATTAGACCAAATGGTCTTAATAAATATAGAATATTCCATCCAAAATCATCAGAATACACATTCTTTTCAAGTGCACATGGAACATTCTCCAGTAGATCACACGGCAGGCCACAAAACAAGTCTCAGTGAATTTGAGAAGATTGAAATCATATCAAGAAACTTTTCAGGCACATGCTATGAGACCAGAAATCAACTACAATTTGAGAAGATTGAAATCATATCAAGAAACTTTTCAGGCACATGCTATGAGACCAGAAATCAACTACAAGGAAAAAAAACTGCAAAAAAACCCATAAACATGTGGAACTAAACAACCAACGGGTCACTGAAGAAATCAAAGAAGAAATCAAAAAAATAACTGGAGACAAATGAAAATGAAAAACTCAATGAACCAAAATCTATAGGTTTCAGCAAAAGCAGTTCTAAGAGGGAAGTTTATAGCAATACAAACCTACCTCAGGAAACAGGAAAAATCTCAAACAAACAACCTATCCTTATACCTAAAGGAACTAGAGAAAGAAGAACAAACAAAACTCAAATTTAGTAGAAGAAATCATAAAGAATATAGCAGAAATAAATAAAATAGAGACTAAAAATAATAGAAAATGTCAATTAAAATAAGACCTGGTTCCTTGAAAAGCTAAACAAAATTGATAATGCTTCAGCTAAACTCATCAAGAAAAAAAAGAGAGCGCTCAAATTAAAAAAAAATCAGAAATGGAAGTGGAGAAGTTACACTTAACACCATGCAAATACAAAGGATCATAAGAGATTACCATGAACAATTATATGCCAATAAAATGGACAAGTTAGAAGATATGGACAAATTCCTAGAAATATACAATACCCCAAGACTGAATCAGTGCTCATCCAGAGAGGAATGGATAAAGAAAATGACAACACTTGCGGGCACACGCACACACACATGCACACACAAATACTACTCAGCCCTAAAAAATGAAATCTTATCATTTGTGACAAAATGGATGGAACTAGAGGGTATTATGCTACGTGAAGTAAGACAGAGAAAGACAAATACTGTATAATTTCACTTATATGTGGAATCTAAAAAACAAATGAACAAACTTAAAACAGAAACACAGTCATAGACACAGAGAACAAACAGGTAGTTGCCAAGGGAGAGGGGTTGGGGGGGGAGGAAATAGGTGAGGGAGATTAAGACAAACAAACTTCCAGTTACAAAATAAATGAGTCACAGGTATGAAATGTACAGTGTGGAAAATATAGTAAATAATACCTTTGTATGGTGACAGATGATAACTAGACTTACCATGGTGATCATTTTGAAATGTAGAGAAGCATCGAATTACTAAATTGTGTACCAGGAACAAAAATAGTTTTGTAGTCAAATATACTTCCTAAACAAACTCATAGAAAAAGAGATCAGATTTGTGGCTACCTGGGTGGGGAGGATGGGAAACTGGATGAACATCATCAAAAGGTACAAATTTCCAGTAATGAGATAAACAAGTACTAGAGATGTAATGTACAATATGATAACGATAATTAACACTGTTCTATGTTGTATATAAAGTTAAGAGATTGGATCCTAGGAGTTTCTCATCACAAGGAAAAAAAAAAGTTTTTTTCCCTTTATCTGTATAAGATGATGGATGTTCACTAAATTTATTGTGGTAAACATTTCATGACATATATAAATCAAATCAGTATGCTGTACACCTTACACAGTGCTCTATGTCAATTATATATATAAAACTGGAAGAAAAAAATAAGATAAAAACAGGTGCTACAATTTGGGATGATGAAAACGTTCTGGGAATGGATAGTGATGATAGTTGCACAACAATGTGAATGTACTTATTACCACTGAATTGTACACTTAAGAATGGTTAAAAAGGTGAATTTTATGTTATGTCTATTTTTCCACAATACAACATTTTTTTAAACTAAAAAAAAAAAAAAGTAAGAAATAACCCTGGAGATCAGTGAGGTGGCTCCCTGATATGGTTAGGGAGTCTAGAATAAAAAGAATGTTGTCCTCCCCAACAACAGAATTATTAGGCTTTAAGGAAAAGATTACCTAGTTACTACGCATTATGTGACTTGTTCATTATTTTATAAATATAATATTATGTTAAGATTCACTGGACCAACAAATTGAGATAATCTGACCTTATGGGCACAACTGACTAAACAAGGAAGAAGTGGCTGCAACTTTTACAAAATCAGAAGTTAATGCATCTATCATGTACTTGCACATAACAAATTTCATCACATATACACACACAGAAACTACATTCTTTGGGATCCTACATAACTAAGTCAATTTGTCATTTTATTATCTAGCCAAACATCACACCTAATTTATTTCCATACCTGTAATTTTCATAAAAATGACAAAAATGATATCCTTGTATCTTCTGCTGAATTTCTGTTAAAATTCTTTTATCATATGAAAGGCGAGTAAAAAAACATTTTCTTTTAGAAGTAACAAACTCATGAAAAAAGTACGATTATGGACTTCATGTAATGTGTTGTTCCAAGGCATTTAGTGAGTCCACAGAAAACTTATCAGGAGAATCAAAAAAGACATTGGTGGGAACGCAATCAAACAGTAACAGAAGAACTGTTTTGTTCTCTCATTCTCCAAGTACTCTACTGCACTGTTTCAGTGGTAGATAGATGGAGCCCAAAGTCTGTATGGTGGTGGGTAAGCTGTGAACACTACAAAAGCAAAACAAGATTTGCCTGATTCGTCCTTTCCAATAGCAAAGACGAGGTTATTTAGGGAGAGAGAGCAAAGCAACTTCATTTATCTGGATCACTTAATTCCATTAACTATCCAAAAAGTTGAAGCAGTTGCTGGATGGAGTCCATTAGGTATATGAAGATTAATGTCTTCGTAACGACTGTCAAAGTGATACCACATACTGCATAATCTATTAGGCTTGCCTATTTATAGTTTTCATGTCTTCCTTTAAATTCCAAACAATAATTTAAAAATTTATTCATATGAAATGTTGAAAAGTACCACTATGTTACTTGCTTAAAAGTATATTTCAGTATTTCCTTGTTAAATAGATAACAAAGCGAAATCTTATAAAGAAGTAACTATTGAGAAAAATCAATTCAACACATGGAAATAATGTGTGTCTACTTGAGTACCTACTATCAATACTTGCCAAGCATGTACCAAGTAACAGTGACAGAAGGGTGGAGTCACACAATCTTTGCTTCATAAAGCCAACAGTCTACATGATTTACTTCTTCACTATATCTAAGAGCCAAATCATCTTCCTTTTTTTTTTAATACAAAAGCTTAAAACTTAATATAACAGCAACTAGAATACTAACATAAAATAAAATCCAACTCCTGGGATTAATTCCTACAAGTCATCAAACATGTTCAGATTGTCTTTAAAGGAAAAGAAAATTATTATAGCTACAAGGCATAAAAAAGAGAAAACAGCATTAAAGAGAAAACATTTAAAAACAATTATCACAAAAAAATTTTTTGTAAGTTATTACTTTATTCAAAATAAAATAAATAAATTTACAGTTTCCTCTTATAGAGTATAGGCCTATAATCCACAAAATATGTCATGTGTGTTGGTATCAGCATCCCCTGAAAAGAACTTCTACTAACAGGTAACAATAAGCAGCTTAGGGTTTAGAGTCACACCACCACATTTTGTTCTAATGGCATTCATTAAAAGACATGAGAGTGTAGTAGAAAAGGCACTGGAATTTGTCTCATACTATCTAAATTCACGTCCCAGCTCTGTCACTTAGAGCTATGACTTGCTGGGCAAGATATTTAACCTAAGGTTCACATTCCTCTTGTATAAAATAAGAAAGTTAGATTAAATGAACTATGTGGCCCGCTTCTACCTCTATTATGCCATAATAAATACAGCATATTTATTTAATAAAATCTACCTTAAGACCACATTAATAAGAAAAGTAAATGATGATAAGACACCTCCCTTACTGATGTTATATTAAAAAAAAAAAAAAAGTTGGTCACATACAAGAAGGATTAAACCAATTGACCAATTGTGGACGGTAGAATGAATGTTTCAGGTAATGCAGGATGCTGAGGAAATCACTTCCACTTGTCTGTATACAGAACTGAGAATCTGCGAGGACCTATAGCAAAGAACATGATGTCTCTCTCCTTGTTGGCGAAGTTTTCACTATATGAACTACAAGAAAATGTATGACTAATCATACAGGTGGCCTTAAGTTTAACATCTATTAAATGAAGATAACATCCGCTCAATCCACCTTAAAATTTAACAGGATCAACTGAGATGTTATATATAAAAATGTTTCACAACCAATGAAATAAAAAATACTACTCTCCAGGGCATGCAGGCAAACTCCACTACTTTCTCCTGAGTGGCGAATGCTAGAGAATTGTGCGGCTTATAAAAATACAGTAGAGAGAGATGAAATTCACTGTAGAAAGAAGCACTCAAATTGCTGGACAGAACCAAGTGAATAAGTATTTAATATTCTAAAACTTTAAAGAAGCCAACCTCTCCTTACAAAATTTATCCTGTACATACTGTTGATTCTGTTATGAGTTACTGTATTGAGTAATTTCAAAATCTGCATGATAATAAGACTTAAAATGGTATCTTTACATAATACTATTATACAGGTGATGTGAAATAATATGCTCTTATCTAAAATAGTTATGACATTCTAAAATGTATATATTTAAGAAATAGTAGAGAACATTTCCAAAAGAAAAATCTTGTAAATCAAGAACAATTCTGGGCTCTGGGTTTCATGTCTATTCCTTCACCACTGGTCACTGCTTATCTGAAACCAACCTTTAAAACTCAACAAACCTCTCTTTTGAAGTACACGGCACCTGTTTTACTACTTTGCTCCTACAATCTTTTTTTAAAACCGAATTACTTCCAGGTCAACAATCTCTAATATCTCACAAGATATTCCTTTTCAGCTCATCCTAGATTTCAATGTTTCAACATTCATGCTTAACCTACTCAGCACACAACCTGCACCCTCCACTCCACTTTAGTGACCTGCACTCCAGTTCAGCAAAAACAACCACTGCTAAAACAACTTAGAAAGATCCACCTCTGGACTCTTAAAATACACAAGCTCCCTCTGGAACCACAGGCTTCTACCATCTACCTCTAAATCACTTTCTTGATCTCAGAGTGACTTGCATTTTCTTGATAGCTCATTCCTGACTGCACTTCCCTTCCTATCCAGTCTGAACCTGACTAGTCATTTCCACTACTTCTACTAATCACCCTCAAATCCTTTGCTCATGGTCAAATGTTTGGAAAATGCTAAATTAAACAAACAGGTTTTCTTAGAACAGAACTTCCTAAGTCTTAAAAAAAAAAAAAAAAAAAAGACAGAGAAAGATTTAGTATGCTGTTATTTCCCCAACAGAAATCCTTTCTGCCCCTAAAAGGTATTTAGGACTGATGCCCCGAGTATCATATTTTTTGAAACACTGGCTTACATTTACTGACTAGCTCCTCTCTACCTCTCATTCTCCCCCTATCTGAACTGCAGGCAAGCTTTATCAGGACTAAACACTATATTAAAATAGACCCATTTGTTGATTCAACAAGTATTTATTGAGCACCTAGCATGAGACAGGAACTGTTCTAGGAGTTAGGCAAACAGTGATAAAAAAACAAAGACCCTGATCTTATGGAGCTTCTATTCTTTAGACAAAAAAAACAAAAAATAAATGACTTTTTTCACTACCTGACATTTTATATATTTTGCTATGTGTGTGTTTGAGAAGTGGGTAAGATCAGTGAAAGCTTCTTTAATAAGGAGGCATTATGTGCTCTAGAGCCTGCGAGTCACAACTATTGAGCCCGCTTGCCACAACTACTGGCGCCGGTGCGCCTAGAGCCCGTGCTCCGCAACAAGAGAAGCCACCGCAATGAGAAGCCCGCGCACCACAACGAAGAGCAGCCCCCACTCACCGCAACTAGGGAAAGTCCGCGAGCAGCAACGAAGACCCAAAGCAGCCAAAAATAAAATAAATAAATAAATTTATTTTAAAAAAATTATATGTACTTTGTTTCCTACCAACTCAGAGTGTGCATTTTTGTATGACTATAAAACATGGAGAAACTGATGGTGTATTTGACCACAAAGAAAACTTTTTAAAACTTTTTGAAAGGTAGACTACTCATAGAACACACAAAATTAGAAGTAAATAAAAACTAATGACTAAAAACATCTTAACAAAAAAAAAAATCTTAACATTTTGGAACTTAAGGAACACTCTCATAAATAACCTCTGAATCAGAGAGAAATTTTAAACTGAAATTACATACTGTCTAGAAAGCATGGAAAGAACACTTCACATTTAATACTTTATATTACACCAACTGAGTTTATATTCAGGGAACAATGCATAGACTCAAATTCCTTCATGTTTGAAGAAATTTGAAAATAAAGTAATTTAGACTCACTGTTTAAAAAAAAAAAAATGAGGCATTAGAGTAAAGACCTTAAGAAACAGAGGCAACTAACTGATCGCTGTTAATCTATTAATTGTCAAACTGAAAGCCCTCTTTTGAATCCTCACCTTACTGGACCTTTCTACATCATGAGGCTCTGCTGATCAATCCCTTCTACCTTTAAAGTCCTTTCTCTCTTGGCTTCAATGGTATTTCTCTCTCCTAAGCCCAAGTGTTTCAGATTTCACAACTAAGCAGAGTTTGACCTAGTTAGTACTTAGATCTCCAGGAATACCAGGTGCTATAGGCTTTTTCTAGCATATTCATTACTCAATAAATATTTGTTCTCCCCCAATTCCCTTTCTTGACAATTTTAAACCTTTTTAAAGACTGTTCCCCACTCCAACTTCCTTTCTTGCTCAACCCTAAAGCATCAGTCCCTCACAAGTTTTTTTCTTTGTTTTGTTAAATATAGCTTTCCTGGGCAAACGCATCCATTTGCTGTCACTTATATGCTGATGACTACTAAACTAAAAACTCCAGACAGATATTTACAAGTAGCTATAAAACTTTTCCACCAGATATGCCCCAAGTACCATACAAACACAACACTTCTAAAGCCAAAATCATTACCTCATCTTCCAAACTTGTTTTTCTCTTGGTTAAAGATCTTAATGTTAACTCTAAGTCCAAGCTAGAAAGCTGCTTTATCTTTGATTCCTTTTCCCTCTCACTTCGAGCAGTTCTATTTCATCTTTCCATCTCAGAAATGTCTTCTAAATCTATATCCCTTTTAATTTCTGCTACTTTTGCCTTAGTTCAAATCCTTATCACATATATATATTTCCAGCCTCTCCCTTCTCCAATCTATCCTGCTGCCATAATTATCTAGTGAGACTGCCCACAGTCCCTTCCAAGCCTGCTACGTTTTACCTATACTGAACCACTCTCAAGGTCCTAACACATGTCCTGTGATTTTATCCATCCAATAAACAAGTACAGGAGGGGGCCTCCTATGTACTAGGCAGCTTGCCAAATGCTTTATATATGTTTTCATCATTAAATTCTTAATATAGTTCAGGTAGACTGGTATTTACTAGCTCCATTTTTTATAGCTGAGGAAACTGAGGTTCAGATTAACCAAATCACAGAGCTAAAAAAAAAACAAAACAAACAAAGCAAGAATCCAAACACAGACCTGTCCAATACACTGACTATTAAAATAACCTAGCAACAGATTCAGCACACACACAAAAAATGAATCTAGATAAATTAATAAAGATGAAGAATTATTCAGTTAAACCATTACTTAGATTAGGGAAAAACAAAACAAAAAACCCTAATGGGACACCATGGCTGTCTTCAACTATATCAAGAGCTACATTAGAAAAGAGCAATCAGACTTCTAATCAAGTTTTAGAGGGCAGTACACTAAGATCTACTAATTTTAGCAGTCCAAAAGAGGAATAGGCAGCCTGATCTGTCATATTTGTTAATTACCGCTTATCAAGATATTATGAAAGGAATGAAAATAATATGGATAAAATCTGCTTAGGGTTTGTCATCTCTCCATTTTACAGATGAAAAGCTTGTGAGAGACTGAACTCTCCCAAATCCAGAAATACTTCTATTGCCTTTAGACATACCTATAGGGCACGAGCTTTAGGTGAAAAGGAATTAAAGGCTTTACTCTAATTGCACACACAATGCAGAAGTGCTCAGATACAGAGTATACAAAATCATGAGCAATAATTTATATTAGATTTTGAAATACAGTGTTCAACCTAACAGCTCAACTCCTGACAATCCAGGAAATATAAAAGTCCCAGAAAGACCAAAAATAATGTAAGCGATATATGATCTACAAGCAAGTAATTTTAAAAATAAAGAGTATGATAATCTTCAATAAAATTTTTCAGGGGTCCGTATATTTTCTGGTTTTACAATCAAGATTAGTCTGCTAACTGGCTTCAACTAAAAACATGGGTCTAATGCCAAGCAGTACAATACTTGCTCAATTACTATGATATATATTAAGCAAACTCTTAAAGATTTTCTACTGGATGCTGTAATATAATGTTCATGAGACATCTTCAAAGTGCTAGGTTTTAATTTCCAATAGGGAAAAACTATCTTAACTATCACTGTACCAATGTATCACTGTTTATTAAACGAAGGCATAGATGAATGAATTAATGAATGGTAACCTTGAGACTCAAAGTTCATCTTTATAAAGTATGACCTAACAAGGACTAATTTTAAAAAAGGAGTAAAAGAAAGGCACTAACTTCAACAAAAGACTCTTACAGCTTTTATTTTACTAAAATAAAAAATTTTATTTCATTACTATTTGAAGTTTCGAATATTCAACTGTTTTGGCCTACAAGAATAATTTCATATATTTTAACCTAATTCATTACAATTAAACACATCATAGTTAATGACAGCAACTTATTTTGTTTAAAAAAAAAATGAGTAAAGAACAAGTACTGTTTAACATGAAACATCACAAGGTGGCCCCCTAAAACACGCCCACGATAACATACCATATTATACTAGAATTCATGTTTTCCTCCACCCATGTAATTGAGTATTATAATAGGTTTTCATTATATTTTAAAAGCATCCTTGGTAAGATTTCAATAGTAATGTCTTAGCACTGCTAAAATATAAGATTCCCTAAAACGTAGGCTCAATAAGAGCAGGGCTTTGAATTTTTATTTTTTTCTGCATCCCCAGAGCCTCTCAGAGACAAAGTCATTTATCTAACAAGAAATATTTATTGAATACCTACGCTGTGTCAGACACTGTTTTAGATGCTTAGAATACATAAATGCAAAATCAGAAGATCTTTGCCTCAATTATAAATGTTGAATAAAATAATAGAAATCTGCAGAAAAACAACTATTCTAAAGCACTTTATGTATATTATAATTTCATGAGAATTCCAGGACCCATGATCCTACCCACTATGCTATAATACCACGTTTGAAAATTTATTTTAAAAAAAAAAAGTGCCTCCAGGAGTTCTCTAAACAAAATTATCTTGAGTAAGGAATACTTTCATTACAATTCCTATTTCATGGAAACTTGAGTGATCTGCCTAAAATTAAGCAAAGAACAAGAACTTCATTTGTCGTAGTACACTGCAGCAGCTCACAAGTGGAAAATCATCAGAATTCTTGATTATCTATCATCCTCAAGGTGTTTACTATGAGAGCTTCGCCTAGGAGCAAAAGCATGAAATACTATCATACTCATTACCGCATTTGTATTTTGGTGACCCTAGGTCACTGCAGACAGTCATCAGTTATTACTTTTCCTTTCATAACACAACCTGAAACAATTTACTCTCTAGCATGCAACAATACACAGGACTCAATGCCTCTGTTTATTAATTCCACCTGAATCTATGTAAAGTAAGAGGAGGAAAAAAATCAAGGCTAAATCAAGACAACGGGATCTGTCAATTCTGCAGGCTTATTCTTCATCAGAAAGATTGACCACAATTTGAAAAGGAATTTTGACACTGCTGTTGCTAATGCTAGCTGGGTTTTCTTCCCCCCTTTGTTGTTTCTAGGCGAATGTTGTATTACACAAGATAAAATGGGTAAAGAGAACAGAGAAGTGAAAGAATTGGGAACAAAGCAAAATCTGGAGTCGTGGTTACAGCACAAAGATAAACCTAAAGATAACGAATCAATGCTGGCTCTTCCTTACAGAGTCCTCGTGAATAAACCCTTAAATCCTGCGGTTAATCTATTGTCCCGGCTCTAAAGCTGATCAGTGACACTTCCTTGGGAGATGCTCTTGGCATCCCTCTCACAGAAGATGCTGTAGAAATGGAAAAATGGTTACCTAGGGAAACCAAGGGAAGTGGCCAAGAAAATTATCAGAAGCTCGAGGTTGGAGACACACCACGGGCCTCCAGCAAAGGCTGGCGGTGGGGAGACGGTAGACATTAACGGAGAGTCCACTTTGCAAGGAAAATAAAATCTGGCCGGAGGCTGTGATTACCAACAGGACCCTCAGGGAGTCAGGCAAGACCAGAAAATGGTAGGAAGGGATTTGCAGGCGTTTACCAGAGACAGCAACAGGCCCGGGGTGGGGAAGCATCAGGTGAAGACCGTCTGAGGAGGGGCAGCCTGAGGATCATTAGCTCGACCGCTTTGGGGCTGCAGGACGCCCGCCTGTTCCCCGGGCCTCCGAGGAGCGGCGGGGTCCACCTCTCCGGACCTGCCCTGGCCTCCCCGGTACCGAGGTTCAGGGCAGCCCCTCGTGACAGCCACCCCACCCCCAGACGCCCGGCCCGCATCCCTTCACCTCCTCACCTTCCAGTGACTCCATGGCGCCACCGCCTCGAGCTCCGCCAGACTCCTCCAACAGCGCGCCGCCGCCGCCGCCGCCGCCGCCGCCGCCGCCGCCGCCGCCGCCGCCGCCGCCGCCGCCGCCGCCGCCGCCGCCGCCGCCGCCGCCGCCGCCGCCGCCGCCGCGCAGCTCGGGCTGTAGCAACCCGGCCGCGCCTCCCACCCGCTAATATTCCGAGCGTCCATTGGTCCGGAGCTGAACGGGCGGAGCTCCGGGGGGCGGGGCCTCGGGGTGAAGTGCCTCCAGCTGCCGCTGCACAGCTGCTTCCCGGCTCTAGGCTTTCGTGGTAGTCCTCCGAGTAATCCTAGAGCGGTTCGGTTTGCATCCTGCCGTCCAACGGCGCCTTTGTTCGATTCCCGCCTTGTTTTCCTCACGCCTTATCCTCCTGTTCAGAATATCTCAGCACCTCAGGGTTCCCGTCCGCAGTCCCTCAGTCAGTGCAGTTCTGAATTCCCGTCTGTCCCTCTCTGAGGACTTGAGGCAAACAAACAGAGCCCACGTCCTACACACTCCTGAGCCGCACCCTCTCCGTTACCCGCTACTGTCACACTTTACCTGAGTGTATTCCCTAGACTTTATCTTCACACACAGATTTATGAGCTAAGGGACCTTTTTCCTACAGAAACCATGCTTTCTAACTGGGATTGTAGAACTGAGATTCCTCTCAGTACTTAGAAACAATTTCCTCAGCATGAAAGCTTGGGCCAAAAAGAGGTGAAAGCCAGCCCTCCCTTCATCTTCAGCTACTCTTGGCCTCCCCTGGCCCCAGATTTGAGCATTCTTGAACTAAAGTAGAATGCAGGTCTCGCAGCTGATGAGGTAACATCAAAACTATGCTTGATCAGGGAGTTTAAGGCGGGAACGAACCTATACAGGACAGAAGGAGGCCTGTTTCCGTGAAAACCTCTTGGGGATGAAGGTAACTTCAAAACTAACTAAAACCTCTGCTTAACAGTCTAACACATTTCACCAGAACTAAATGTCTTTGGAAATTTGATTTTAGCAGTGATAAGCCATATCGTCGGGTAACTCCAGTATACCTCTCGGCAAGTTATCAGTATTACTGTAATTTCCATAACAAATCTTATATTAATTTTCTTATTAAGCTGTTCAGTTACAAAGTTTTGACATTATATCTAACTTTGTCTACTGTTAGAAGTAGGTATCTTACGAACCAGTAGCCTTTATGAAGCGAGAGTTCTGCTCTCCAGTCCAATGATGGCATTTTAAACAAGTAAACAAGCGCTCGAGGGTCTCACCATCTCTTATTGGGAAGATGATCTAAGTATATTTGAATGTGGTGCAGTCCATCTCTTATATGGAATCATGAGACAGTCCTGTCTCAAGCCCTCCCCTACCCCTGGTTCTGCCCTGGCTCTTTTGTTCCTCTGAGATCTGAGATCCTAGGCCTAATGGGCCAGCCCACAGCCTTTCCTGCCACTTAGTCACCCTGGACTGAGTGTGGAAAGGTCCTTTCTCCTTGGTGCTGCTAAGGCTGAAGTGAGACTCGTGGGGGCATTGAAGTGCTTTAAAAGAGCACTAAGAATGAAAAAAGCACACTTGGAAGAAAAACCAAAAATAAAGAAACAATTTACTTTACAAATCACAAATTCTTGAAGTCAAGCCAAAAAATGGAGTTGGCTGATACACACCCTATTGGGCATAAATGCTATAGTAACAGCAAAAACAATAATAATAACAGTAACAATTTTAAAAAATCATATTAGGCATGTTTTAGGTCCTTTTCATATATTCACTTATTTAATCTTCAAAACAGCTCTACCAAGTAGATACTATAATTTTCATTTTTGAGAATTAAAGTATTCAATTTCTAGATGTCTCAGAGAGATTAACTTTTTTGCTAATATTTTATACTCTTAGTGAATGGTAGCTTGGATTTAAACTCTAGTCTGTCTGAATACCTATGACAATTTCATGGGACTCCTCACATTGCTTTCTAATTATCTTAAATGTAAATCCAAATATTCAGATTCATTGTTTAAGGTGTATTTGTGTAGGCATTACTACTGTGAATCTTAATTCTTTAAAATGTGCCTGTCAATCTCTAAAGGTAATGGTCTCTCCACACTTTCATGCTCCAGCTACCCTGGCTTCTTCAGCTTTTCCTGGTCCTGATCCCTGGGTGAAGAGGACAATTTCTTACTGCCTTCCTAAGTTCCTTCCTCTATGTCTTACATGCCTGGCCTGAGAGTCTCTCTGGTCTTGATGCTCTCCTCTGTCTTTTCTTCCTCTTGATCTATTCCATTTTTCTGATGCATTCATTCAACAAATATTTGTTGAGTACCTACTATGTTTCAGGCCCATTTCATTACTATCCAGTTACTAAAATGAATGAAGCTCAGTTTCTTCTTTATGTTCCTAAGCTTTTATCTGTTCATAATTTTCTTTTGCTCTCCAGTGATCTTTTTAGCTAATGGTAACATTCATAGAGGAATATGAATTAGAGATCTGCCCACCTCCCTATCATACAAAAAAGAAAGGAAAGGTTCAGAGATGTTTACTGACTCGATCCAGATTAAAAAACTACCAAGTAGCTGAAATAGATATTGCACGCTTGTCTGATTACATCATATCCCTGATTCTTTACACTCTGCAATACTTTCCCTTCAACCACCATTCCCTGGAGCCCATCCACATCTCATTTGCACCTTCCAAAGGGCTGAGCAAGCTGCTTATATCTTCTTGTTTCAAAGCTCCAACCTCCTGTTGGGTCTTACACAAAGATCAATTTCCCTTTCAGAGACATTCTTTGGCCCTCATTCAAATCATTTTCAGAACACAGCTAAATGAGATTCTGAATCTCAGTGAAAAACCAACTCATTTTCTAAACCCACTCTGTAAGGTATTTTTTTTTCCCTCCACAGTCTCCAGGGGACTGACCCACCACAATTTAATACATAAAAATTTATTTATACATTTGGCAATCATAACAAAAATTACAGTTTTCATCAAAAACAAAAGAGACATATTTTCCTTAAAAATGGGGAGAAGGGGCCGAACAAGTGTTCTAGACTGAGGAACCATATTCTGAGTTAAGTCTTATTAGTTTTATTTTGTAGATTGAAGCAAAACAAAATCTTTAAGTGTTCAGGGACAAAATAGTGATAGTCCTGAACAAGGAAACACACTAAGAAAAGGAAAAAGAGAGGATCCTAAAGCAAACTTCATTGCCTTCATGGATTGGAGGATTACTCCGTTCACAGTGTGATAGTGATTATTCTACCTCTTTCTCCTCTAGTTCCAGAAAGAACTCCCAATTCCTTAAGGAGCCTCTATTCTCCTCCACTTTCAAAACTAATTCCCAGCTGCAAAAGGATGAATTTCTTAAACCTTCAATTATGATCCCATCTATCTGTCTCTTGCCACCACAATTCCAAATCTCAGATGAAAATCTATTAGTTCAAATACTTATTGAGATACTCCTACATATGTAATACTGTTCTAGGCACAACAAGGAGCTCCAAAGTAGTCTCTTTGGTCTCTAGGAAGTTAACATCTAGTAAAGGAAGCCTGGGCAAGACATAATACAGAACAATAGAGGACAATATATTCAATGGATTATTAAGTCTTAGATGTTGTGGTACAGCTTATAAGAGTAATTGGTTTTAAATAAATATTCATTTAGAGATTCACCTATGCTGCTGTATATAACACTAGTTTATTGCTTCCGAATGCTGAAAAGTATTTTACCATATGCATACACCACAGTTTATTTTCTCATTCCTGCAGTGAAGGGCACCCAGCTGCCTCTAACCGGCTGGTACAATGAACATCTTTGTGACTGTCCCCTTATGAACCTGGGCTCAAGTTCCTCTGGGTTGCATCCGTGGAATGGATTACTGGGCCATATTCATTTCCAGTAAGTATGCCCAGACCGTTCTCTGCAACGTCTGTACACTGCCATCAGCAGTGTGTAAGACTGCCCATCTTCCTATATCTCATTAATACCTGGCTTAGCTCTAATTTTTGCCAATCTGCTGGGAATCACGAGTTGGGAATCTCTTCATAAACTTGCTAATTCAGATTTGCCTTTCAATGAATTGCCTAGTTTTATCCATATTTTATATTGTGATCTCATCTTTTTGTTATGGATTTTTAAATTCCTTGTATATTCTAGATATTAACTTCTTGCTGATTTTGATTAGTTTAAAAATATTTTTCTAGTTTGTCAAATATCTGATAACTTTGTCTATGATGCCTGTCATTGCATAGAAATCCTTAACTTTAATTTTGTCAAGTCCATCAATATATTTTCTTTCTGAATTGTGCATTTGATTTTTTATTAAAGTTCTCTTCACCTTTAGATTATGAGGGTATTTGTTTACGTTTTTCTGTTAGTGAAGCCAAACCAAATCCTAAGAAAATGGAGACAATTTAGATTCAAACTGGAGAGGACAACAAAAACATTTTTTTCTAGTGTCTTTTATGTTATGGGGTAACTCTAAAAATTCAGATAAGAACCAATGCCCAGAATGTTTTGAGACGTTGTGAATTTCAGCTTTATCCAATTTTGCCTATTGTCGCCAGGAAAGCAAAATGTTTTTAGGTGCTCCTTTTCCCACCTGGAGGAAGAAAAACAGAAAAAAAAAAGTGAAAAATATTGAGTCCTTCCCCCTTGCTTTATTATTACTCATAGCAGCTTCTCACAGGCTTTAAAAGAGTTTCCTTTAAAATGCTGTATAGTATTGCAAATAAATATTATATAACGTTGATGACGATGTCATCACCATTATAAATCACCTAAATGAATACCTTGGCACTTCTTTATGATTTTAAAAGCCTTATGGCTCTGTTTCTTAAAACAAGTATTAGATACTATAGTTTTTGCAGCTACCTTTTAATGGAAACAGTTATATAAGAATTCACCCTATAAACACATGCGAATTACTAATATAATTGATTACTTGGTTTTGCCTAAAGAACTAACAGGTAAAAATGAAAAACTAAAGCTCTAATTTCCATCATGGATACACATGTTATTAGAATTATCTGCCATTAACTATTTATACAAATGCCCACATTTGCAATCCTGTCTTTCTAGAAAAGTTGCTTTTTACAGTTTTACAATGAAAGTATATTATTCTATTTACTTACTTGCTACTTAGAATGCATACCAAAAGTGTAAGTTTGGTATATTGTTGATCTACTTTTGTCATATGAATCCAACAATTGTTTGCTTGCTGTTTCCAAGAAACAGAGTTGCTTAAGCCTATTCACATTTATGTTTCTTAGCAGCTGACAGATAATCAACAAAACAGAAATAAGAATCTCCTCTGGCTCTGTTTTCAAAACATAATAAAATGTATATTTTCATAAGAAAGAGAAATTACATATAATAAAATATTAGTATTCATAGGAATTTAATTTACATATAATTCAAGGAACAGCAGTTTTCAGAGCATTTGAATACTATAAAAGACCGAATGGATGTCAGTAAGGATTCAGAGAGTTCAGAGGATTCAGAGAGTTCTTAACACCTTTGCAGTGCATCTGTTATTATTATGAACATCAGTGGCCCTTTGTAGTGAAGGTTATTGTTGCCCTGTTCTCACATCTCCTTTACACTGGAAGGTGCATCCAGCCCCACTTGTTAATAATGTTGGCTGATAATCCATAGCTACTTCCTTCCCCTGAAAGGTTATGGCCTCATCATTAGGGAGCAGCCCACAGCCAGTGACTGACTGACTCTGGGGTACAACAGGCTAACCTTTGACTCGAGGTGGGCTGAGGCCAGTCTTCAGATAAGACCACATCCTTTCTTACCTTTCTTCTTCCCTGCTGTCCTACCTGCTTCCTTCACTCAAGAGGAGTCATCTCTAACAAATCGCTGCCTCAAGAATCTCCCTCTCAGTCCTTGCTTATAGGGAACCTGACCTAAGATCCCTTTGTAGATAAATAGTAATGCCAATTTAATGACCTAGTGCTATTATTAAAAGTTACTGCATCCCATGCCCAGTAGTAATTGAGTTGATAAGAGCTATATAGAATACCAACTATTTATTCAGTGCTTTTGATAATTCTCTACATTTTTGTAGGACGTTGTTTTAGAGAAACTTGGTTGAATATTTCAATCAATGGTATTCAGTACATACTTGCTAAATGAGTGAATAGATATGAGTGAATGGTGTGGTCTTCAAAACAGTTCTTTTAGGTAGGCAGAGAGGTTTTATTTAACACATAATGGTTATGGTTAATATGTTACTGTGAAGACCATTTCCCATATAGTTTCATGGGATCCTCATAACCTACCTTTGAGGTAGGTGTTATTCTTTCCATTTTTATGTCAAAGAAACTGAAATTCCATAAGAGTAAGTGACTTTTTCAAAGTTATAGTGTGTGAGTAAGTGGCAGGGTTAGAATATGTAAATATATTCTCTAAATTGAGATCCATCTACTGTAGCATAACTGATTTTTCTAAGTAATGACACTGAGTCTGATGAGAATGACAAAAGGGAAAGCATTGGATTCCTGTTCTGTCTCAGATCATGAAAGAGAGGACTCATAAACTGTCCATGGAATGAAATAAATGGGAATGAAGTAAATGGAAGCCATCTGAATTATTCTTTATTTCCTTCAATGACAGAATCTACATCTGATGGTTAGTTTTACGTGTCAATTTGGCTAGGTCAAAAATTACTCTAGATATTTCTGTGAAGGTGTTTTCTAGATGAAATTAACATTTAAATTGGTGATCTTTGAGTAAAGCAGATTGCTCTCCATAATGTGGGTGGGCTTCATCCAATCAGTTGAAGGCTTACCTCCCCTAAGAAGGAATTCTGTCAGCAGAGTGCCTTTGGACTCAAACTGAAATTCTACCCTGGGTCTCCAGCCTAAGGACCTACAGATTTTGACCTTTACAAGCTTATACAACCACAGAAGCCAATTGCTTAAAATCAATCAAGCTCTCTCTCTTTCTCTTTCTCCCTTGATATAGATATAGATATAGATATAGATATAGATAGGTTCTATTTCTCTGGAGAACCCTGATTAATACACTATGCTTACCCAGGTAGTTGGGTAACCAACATCTGGAAAGCAGCAAAGTAAAGCCAAGAATATTCTCTGAAAGAATTCAAATCTTTATATAACCTTTGCCCTTATTCAGATACCCCATTGGCTGCTTCCAGTTGTCAGAGTTCTCCTTTGTTCCCATCCTCTTTTCAGAGGTAGATATTTCATCTCTTTGTGTCTCAATTTGGACACCATAGAAAGAAGCAAACTATGGCCCAATTTAAAAAAAATAAACCTATAAAATATCTTAATCTTCCTCCACAACTTTACTCTAGAAAGACCCAGAAAGATTTATTAAAAGATTGCCCAACATGGATGGTTGGTTAGCTAAACCACGGACTAGAACCCAGGTCTTCTGACTTCTGGCCCTTTGCCCTTCAGGCTGTAACTTTGTGTCTCTTTTTATACAAATTATTACATAGTTCAGTTCTAGGCACTGTAAGCATAAAAGCCTGTGACTTCAAGGAACTTAAATTCTAGTTCATTGAGCAAGAACATGTGAAGAATATAATAATAATAATAAATGACTAATAGCAAATAACATATTGGATATAATTTAAGGGATAAATGAAGGCTATAGAAAATATGTACTAAATAGTCAAAGTAGAGCGATTATTTCAGGCTGAGTTTCTAGGGAACGATTAATGAAGAAGAATGGATACTGAGAATGGAAACCCTACAGAAGTTTACAACCTAGATGGGGTTAATAAGATATAAAAAATTGCTAGGAATATATGCTCACACACAGAACACGAACAATGCTGGAATGAAAAGTTTAGGTCAAAAAGGCAGAGGAGTTATAGGGAAGAAATATTCATATGGTTTGGAATTGGAAAATGGATTGTAGTTAATAGATTTTGTATCTGTTCTTTTAAGATGTGTAGGATTATGACAGATATTTTGGGTAGGGAGTTGATCACAGGATGAACCAAGGCCAGAAAAGCAGGAATGATAAGGGCAAGTTCAGAGGACAGTGAGAACATGGTGAAGATGGAAAATTAATTAGACAGGTATTTAGTGAGCATTTATTATATGTGGGAAATTTAAATTGGGCCCAGATTACAGAGGATCATGAGTGCTAGGGTTTTGGATTAAAATTTATTTTATAGACAGTGAAGGCTCTTCAGCCTTGATGATTTTTGAACAGGATGAAACATTTTTTTAAAGTATAATTTAAGATGACTATCTCTGGTAGAGACAGTGAGTGGAGTGATCTTTTGGAAGGACACTGAAATGACCCAAGCCTAACATGATGATGGTTTAGCTTATTGTTGGTAACAGAGTTGGTAGATCCAAGGGTGTGGTTTTATAATATTTGATATTATCATTCTCCAGGACACAAGTTTATGAATCTTCCCTTGTCAATTACTCCAGCCACCAGTGGGTTACATTAAGTAGATTATCCATGAAAAATAGTAACAAAATGTAAAGCACTTTATTATCGGTTCAATAACTCCATTGTAGAACTATTGGTGGGACTCCACAGTATAAGCATTGTATTAGTCAACTCAGGCTGCCACAACAAAATACCATAGTTGGGGTAGGTACTATGGAAAAAAGAAACTTATTTTCTCACAGTTCTGGAGGCTGGAGTCAGAGATCAGAGTGGTTGCAGGGTTGAGTTCTGGTGAATACACTTTTCATGGCTTGCAGACACCAGCTTCTTGTTGTGTTCTTACATGGCAGAAACAAAAAGATCTCTCTCTCTCCTCCCTTCTTATAAGGCCACCAGTAATATTGGGGTAGGGCCGCACTCTTACGACTTCATTTAACCTTAATTACCTCCCAAAGGTCCTACATCCAAATATAGTCACATTTTGGGGGGTTAGGGCTCCAACATGTGAATTTGGGGGTGGGGGAGGGACACAATTCAGTCTATAGCAGCATTTTTTTCGATATACTAGTAAAAAATTAAAATGTGACATACAAGGTGCATGGCACTGTAATTTACAATGACTAGAATAAAATGGCTATAATAATTGAAGATTAACCATAACTCCATGACTTTCTGACAGTTAAGGTTACCTCAACTTAGAAGAAATAAACCGAGTTACAAGATCTCTTTATCAGATATTAAGAAGTATTGTGACTCTTCAGGAAACTGTCTCCTAAAATTGAATTATAAAACAATTTATGGTAGGACATGAGAATTGAAGGCAAATTAGAAAATAAAGATGACTAGTTTGGAGGATTAAAAGGATGGAAATTCTAATGGAAGGAAAGGGAAATTGGCAGAGAAGTTCACTGGAAACAAAAGTATGCATTTGGTAATTTATAATGATAAGATATTTTACAAAACGAAAAATAAAGCTAAATATGGTATTTTCAATAATACACGAGATATAGTTGTCAAAGTAACACTTTAGTTTGTGTTGCTGTTTAGAAGTGAATTGTTAAAGTCATGTTTTTTACAAATGTTTCTGTGGCAAGATATGAAGCAGTAAAAGTTTTGGTGCTTATTAACAAGTCAAACCATTTGTATCAGGGAAATTATAAAATAAAGATAATGAGGTCTTACTGAGTTAATTATCACAAGATTGGTGGGTAAATTTCACCACCTTTCTACAACATGAGAGTCAACCTTAAGCGAACAAACAAACATTTACAAAGATATCCTGGTAGTACCAATGTAGCCAAGACATTTAAAATAAAGTACAATTTATTTTGAAATTTAAAATGAAGTTTAAATATTTACAAATGGACCTTAGAAATGCAAAAATGAAAAGGGACATTTTGCTTTTGTTGGGATTTTAAAAATTTGTTTCCTTTACACAGAATGAAGCATCTTCACAGCAAACACTTTATAGTGTTTCCTTAGGGACAAAAACAGAAAGAAATTTCAAAATTACTTCTTGTGCTCCAACTGAATAATGAGCACTTTGCCCACTAATTCTGTGAAGTCTGGCTAAAAGTTGCAGCAGCATCACAGTGTTTACACAGCTTTAGAACAGAATTGACCTATTTGAAGACAACCTGTCCTTTGGAGATTTATTTAAATTGAACACTCTTTTCTGTGGGAAGGCCAAGATTTTTGCCAATTTATAGATTTTATATTTTCTTGGTCATATCTGACTCCAACGACATAGTTCTGCTGAATTATTAACTTTATCCCTGGCGCTGGGTCTCTTCCCCATGCTCCATGGTGATCACTTTGTGGAAATCAGACTCTTTTCCTTGAATCCCTGTATGCCATTCCCATAAATATCTGCATGTACAATATAGTGGATTTATGATAACCCAGTCTAAAGAATAATACACTGAATTAATCCCTAATTTATCCGTCTTCCCGCCTCCCCTTTGGTAACCATACATTTTTTTTCTATGTCTGTGATCCTATTTCTGTTTTGTAAATAAGTTTATTTGTATCCTTTTTTTTTTTTTAGATTCCTCATATAAGCAATATATATTTGTCTTTTTCTGGCTTAGGTCACTTAGTATGATAATCTGAGTTTGGGATTAAAAAATACACACTACTATATATAAAACAGATAACCAACAAGTACCTTTTGTATAGTACAGGGAACTATACTCAATATCTTGTAATAACCTATAATGGAAGAGAATGTAAAAAAAGAATATACATATATTTATATATATGTATAACTGAATGACTTTACTATATACCTGAAACTAATGCAACATCATAAATCAACTTCAATAAAACTTTTTTTTAATTTCCAGAAAACCCTAAAAAAAAGAAAGAATAATACACTGAAATCACAAGTTTTTGTCACTAAACTTAGAAACTAAAATATTAAAGATATAGTTGAAGACTCTTCTACAAGTCTCTCCAATTTAGATACAAAGTAGCTATTAAATTTTGGTTTTAAATAACAATTTTTAACAAACTTTTTTAACAGGTGAAATTAAAATAGATATCTGAGCCTGACCATAAATTAATAGCATTTTTTATCATTGGAAATTTCTATTTTAAATCAAATCACTTCTTCAAATTTTAAAAATGAAAAGATAAGTATCTACTCTTTATTGTTTTAGATGTATATCTGGATAGAACTTTCAAAATATCCAGATGATTTACAGGACTTTTCACATCTCAGTGTAATGGTTCACTCTTAAACAGCAGTGTCATCTAATTAATTTTACATTAACTTGTAGGAGTATGGGGTATAAAATTGAATGAAATATAATACCATGTTTCCAAGTAAAAGGATAAACACAATAGAAGGCACAGTAATATGGCAAAGTTTAATAAATTTTATGAATTGTAGGGCACTAAAAATCTTTAATTGATAGAATTAGATATGAATACCATTGAAAATAATAGGATTTAGAAAAACTTATAAACAGATTGAGTCAAATGTTTTCTCTAGGGAAAGATAAGTTGAATTCACTTTTTTTCTCTTCTCTAAATTGTCTTTACTGTTTCTCAATTTCTCAAGGCAGAAATTTTATTTGGCTGCTCGCTAGATATCAGCTTTCAGCGTAACTTTGTACTTATATTAAAGAACATTACTTGAAATTTCAGAAGGTAGTAAAATCAGTGACCATTCCTGGAAAATATTTTCTAGCTGACACTCAACAGTGTCAGAGTTGAGTATTTACAACAGAGATTGCATGGCCCGCAAAGCCTAAAATATTTACTACCTGGCTCTTTAAGAAAAAGTTTGCCAATCTACCCCTGCACCACAAACCTGGATTTGCACCCTTCGTTTCCTTGAAAAATAGAGTGAGCTCCTCTGAGGCACCCATTTCACACTTACAAGATATGGGTAATAGTAGCTAATTCATGAATTATTATGTAGATTAAATGTGGAAGTTCAGGTGAAGCACTTAGTACATAGTAGGTATTAATAAATGTTAGCCGGAATTATGAACTTGAATCAAGCCACACTTTGTTCTGTATTATCTCATAGATTTGTCTATAGATACTTCAATCATTAGCCAACACAATTCATAATCTTCACTAATGTTATAAGTAATAAGTTGTTAACCTGTGTGGAATGTTTTAAAACAAAAAAAGTCATATTCATTCATAAAATTTAATATAACATACATAATCATCTTTCTTACCAAGTAGCTTTATTCTGATTTAAAACACTTTGAAGAGCCTCCAGTACTGGTTAAGATAGAGTAAGTATATCCCACCCTGTCCCTCCCACTGAATGCAACTAAAATCCCTGGACTGAAGGTATGGAACTGCTATCTGAAATATACGGCAGAGGGGAGATTAGAGAAGAAAGGTACTACTTGGTATATGAGCAATTTGGCAGGGGGTTTCCTTGTTTGTTTGTTTTTTAACCTCCTGACCTGAGCTTGAAGGCAGCCCAAATGTCAGAAGTGCATACCAGCATGGACCAAAAAAAGAACAAAGAGAAGCACTATCTTTCTGGTTTGAGAAGTGAGAAGGGGAACCGTCATGGAATAGAGAGAGTGGGGGCACTTTACTTTCTTATTTTTACTGGTATTTTTTCTGTCTTAGCCCTGCCATCAGGTAAGCTCCAGTCCTGAAACTACAGTTCCATGGTGGCAGGGCAGTCGCAGGGGCCAGGAAAGCACTTATACCTCTCAAGGAGAGACTCCTTCTCTCTGACTAGAGGGACAGTGGTTGAAAGAGTATGGAGAAAATCCCCATTGCTTTTGTTTTTTTTCTCTGTATCCACTTGCCACTTGGCTCTGGAGGCCAACTTAGCCACTGGAAGTGGATGATAGAGTGGGGAGACTGAAGTCAAAATTACTCAACATAAAAAACATGAGAAGGGCTTCCCTGGTGGTGCAGTGGTTAAGAATCTGCCTGCCAATGCAAGGGACATGGGTTCAAGCCCTGGTCTGGGAAGATCCCACGTGCCACGGAGCAACTAAGATCCCACGTGCCATGCGCCACAACTACTGAGCCTGTATGCTAGAGCCCATGAGCCACAACTACTGAGCCCATGTGCCACAACTACTGAAGTCCATGCACCTAGAGCCCGTGCTCCGCAACAAGAGGAGCCACAACTTTGAGAAGCCCACGCACTGCAAGGAAGAGTAGCTCCCACTCACCACAACCAGAGAAGAGCCCGTGTGCAGCAACAAAGTCCCAACACAGCCATAAAACATAAATGAATAAAATAAAATAATAAAACAAATTTTTTTTAAAAAAACAAACAAAACAAAACATGGGGACATTTTGAGAAATTACAAGGGACAACTCACTCAACAGACAATAACTCTGAGAGGAACTAGATGCTGAAAATAATTGAAGACTTTAAAGCAGCTGTTAAACTATGTCCTGAGAAATAAGGAAAAGCACTGTTGAAAAGAAAGAATAGAAAATCACAGGAAAGAAATAGAAACTATAGAAAAGAATCAAATGGACATTGTAGAAGAGACAAAGAAAATAAATCATAATCAAACCACTGAAAACCAGGCAAAGAAAGAATCTTGAAAACAGCCAGAGAAAAAGATGAACTACTGATTTAAATGACTATGGATTTTTCATTAGAAACCGTGGATGTCATAAGGCAGTAGAAAAACAATTATAAAGTGCTAAAGAAATGATGTATCAACTTAAAATTCCACATCCAGCAGAAATATTCTTATTCAAGAACAAAGGAAAAATAACAACATTCATAAATGAAGGAAAACTAGGAGAATTTATGGACAACAGACCTGCTCTAAAAGAGATGCTAAAGGAAATAATATCAGAGGGAAAGCTGGAAGGTCAGGAATGCAGGAAAAGTAACAGATGTGGTAAAGGTCTGGGTGAATATAATAATTTTCTCCTCTTAATTTCTTTAAAATATATACGATGATTAAGAACAAAAATTGTGGGGCTTCCCTGGTGGCGCAGTGGTTGAGAATCTGCTTGCCAATGCAGGGGACACGGGTTTGAGCCCTGGTCTGGGAAGATCCCACATGCCGCGGAGCAACTAGGCCCGTGAGCCACAATTACTGAGCCTGCGCGTCTGGAGCCTGTGCTCTGCAACAAGAGAGGCCGCGATAATGAGAGGCCCATGCACCACGATGAAGAGTGGACCCCACTTGCCACAACTAGAGAAAGCCCTCGCACAGAAACGAAGACCCAACACAACCATAAATAAATAAATAAATAAAAATTAAAATTAAAAAAAAACTTTAAAAAAAAAAGAACAAAAATTGTGATGGGGTTTTCAGTGTTTGTAGATATGATATAAATGACAATCACAACATAAAGGGGAGAGGATAAAGGTATCTCTACAGTGGTAAGGTTTCTACATTCCACTTGAAAGTGGTAAAATATTAAATTTAAGTAGAATGTAAAAAGCTAAGTATTTACATTATTATGCCTAGAACAACAACTGAAATAACTGAACAAATGATTATAGTCAAAACTCAATAAATAAAATGGACTGCTAAAAAATATTCAAATAATCCAAAAGAGAACAGGAAATGAAAAAGACAAACAAACAACAGAGGAGTCAAACATAGAACAAATAATAAAATGGTGGACATAAATACAAACATATCATAATTACATTAAGTGTAAATGGTTTCAACAAACACTTAAAATATAGACTTATAATCAGTAAAAAAGAGAACCAACTATATACTGCTTATAAGAAATCCACTTTAAATAGAATGATGGTAGTTTAAAAGGATGGGAAAAGATAAACCATGAAAACACTAATCACATGAAAACTTGAGTATTATACTGACAACAGGCAAAGTAGACTTCACAGCAAGGAAAACTACAAAAAAATGAGTGACATTATATAATTAATCAAAGGGTCAGTTCATCAAGAACACACAATAATTAGATTATGTCACTAACAGAAGACCTTCAAAATGCATGAAGCAAATACTGATAAAACTGAAAGGAGAAATAGAGATATTCAAAATTGGAGTTGGAGATTTCAGCTTTCTTCTCCTGTTAATTAATAGGACAGGTAGAAAAAGCAATCATCAAGAATGTTAAAAAGTTGAGCAATCGGGATTCCCTGGTGGTGCAGTGGTTGAGAATCTGCCTGCCAATGCAGGGGACATGAGTTCGAGCCCTGGTCTGGGAAGATCCCACATGCCGCGGAGCAACTAGGCCCGTGGGCCACAGCTGCTGAGCCCGCGCGTCTGGAGCCTGTGCTCTGCAATAAGAGAGGCCGCGATGGTGAGAGGCCCGTGCACCGCGATGAAGAGTGGACCCCGCTTGCCGCAACTGGAGAAAGCCCTTGCACAGAAACGAAGACCCAACACAGACAAAAATAAATAAATTAAAAAAAAAAAAAAGTTGAGCAATCAGTTGAGCCAATCAGCTGGAACTAATTGACATTTGTAGATACTCCACTCAAGAACAGCAGAAATAAAAATTCTTTTCAAGGCAAGTGGGGCATTTTCCACAATATATGAAAACATTAAGAAACTTGAAAGAATTGAAATCATCGAAGTATATCTCTGCCATAATGAGATTAAATTAGAAATTAATTTTTTAAAAAAGATATATGGAAACACTTCCCCGTAGTTGGAAATTAAACAATACATTTCTGAATACCCATGGGGCAAATGCAAAATCAAACTACAGTGAGATACCACAACACAATATTACACATTTCTTAGAATGGCTAAAAGAATAATTAACCGACACTACTAAGGACTGGAATGGAAAGAAAGCAACTGGAAAGTCTCCTGTTTTGTTGATATGAATGCAAAGTGCTACAGCCACTCTGAAAAAGTTAGGTAGTTAACTTATAATGTTAAATATAAATTTAACCATTTGACACTAGCAATCCCACTCCAAAGTATTTATCCTAAATAAATGAAAAACTTTGTTCATACAAAATCCTGCACGTGAATTTTGTAGCAGTTTTATTCATAATTTCCAAAAGCTGGAAACAACTCAAAAGTTTCGACAGTTAAAATAGATAAACAAACTGTTGATATCCCAATAAAATGGAATACTACTCAGCAATATAAAAGAATAACTATTGATACACTCAACAATGTGACTGTATCTCAAAGGCATTAGGCTGAGTGAGAGAAGCCCGTCTTAAAATGTTGCATTCTATTTATTTCATTTTATATAGAAAAGTTAAGTCTACAGAAACAGAAAATGCATTAGTGGTTGCTCGCCAGTAACAGTTGGGGGGCAGAGTGTGTAACTATAAAGAGGTGGAAAAAGGGAGTACTTTGTGGTGATGGAAATATTCTGTATTCTGATAGTTATGGTGGTTACATGACTCTATACATCTGTTAAACCACAATGAACTGTATACCAAACAAAAAAAAGTTTGACTGCATGTAAATTTTTAAAAATTATGACAGCAAACCAAAATGCCAGTTTGTAATTTCTTTATTTACTTCATTAATTAGAATAGCAAAAACTAGGAAGCAGGCAAAGATTAGGTCAAAGATGAACTTGTGGCTTCTTCAAGCAGCATAACAGACCAAGTTGGTTGACCATTTGACAAAATGTTGAAATTAAGAATGCATTTTTATATAGATCAGTGGAACAGGATAGAAAGCCCAGAGATAAACCCATGCACCTATGGTCACCTAATCTTTGCCAAAGGAGGCAAGAATATACAATGGAGAAAAGACCAGTCTCTTCAATAAGTGGTGTTGGGAAAACTGGACAGCTACATGTAAAAGAATGAAATTAGAACACTCCCTAACACCATACACAAAAATAAACTCGAAATGGATTAAAGACCTAAATGTAAGACCAGACACTCTAAAGCTCTTAGAGGAAAACATAGGCAGAACACTCTTTTGCAGCAAGATCTTTTTGACCCACCTCCTAGAGTAATACAAATAAAAACAAAAATAAACAAATGGGACCTAGTTAAACTTAAAAGCTTTTGTACAGCAAAGGAAACCATAAACAAGACGAAAAGGCAACCCTCAGAATGGGAGAAAATATTTGCAAATGAAGCAACTGAAAAGGGATTAATCTCCAAAATATACAAACAGCTCATGCAGCTCAATAACAAAAACAAACAAACAACCCAATTAAAAAATGGGCAGAAGACCTAAATAGTCATTTCTCCAAAGAAGACATATAGATAGCCAACAAACACATGAAAAGATGCTCAACATCACTAATTATTAGAGAAATGCAAATCAGAACTACACTGAGGTATCACCTCACACTGGTCAGAATGGCCATCATCAAAAAATCTACAAACAATAAATGCTGGAGAGGGTGTGGATAAAAGGGAACCCTCTTACACTGTTGGTGGGAATGTAAATTGATACCACCACTATGGAGAACAGTATGGAGATTCCTTAAAAAACTAAAAGTAGAACTACCATATGACTCAACAATCCCACTCCTGGGCATATACCCTGAGAAAACCATAATTCAAAAAGATGTATGCACCCCAATGTTCATTGCAGCACTATTTACAATAGCTAGGACCTGGAAGCAACCTAAATGTCTATCAACAGAGAAATGGATAAAAAAGATGTGATACATATATACAATGGAATATTACTCGGCCATAAAAAGGAATGAAATAGTGCCATTTGCAGAGACATGGATGGACCTAGAGACTGTCATACAGAGTGAAGTAAGTCAGAAAGAGAAAAACAAATGTCGTATATTAGCACATATATGTGGAATGTAGAAAAATGGTATAGATGAACTTACTTGCAAAGCAGAAATAGAGACACAGATGTAGAGAACAAATGTATAGATACCAAGGGGGTATGTGGGGGTGGGTGTAATAGATTGGGAGGTTGGGATTGACATATATACACTACTATGTATGAAATAGATAACTAATGAGAACAGACTGTATAGCACCGGGAACTCTACTCAGTGCTCTGTGGTGACCTAAATGGGAATGGAAATCCAAAGAAGACAGGATATATGTATACGTATGGCTGATTCACTTTGCTGGACAGCGGAAACTAACACAACATTGTAAAACAACTATACTCCAATTAAAAAAAAAAAGAATGAATTTTTAAAATGGTTGAAGAAACAAACCATGTGAATAACTTCTACTTGATAAAATTTTCTCTCTAGTGGTTACATTTAGGGGTGTCTTGGTATATATTCTTTTCTACTACAACTCAAATATTTTATAAAAAATTTAGTAAAAATTTCTTATAAGTGCAAGGTTCCTCCTGTAGTAGTTTGGACTTGACTTTTTAAAAATGTTTGCCAAGATGTTCAACATTAATGATCCTGTTTCTTTTGAATTCCAGTAAGTCTAGTCCAAGTTTTATTACTAACTAGCCATGTAATCCTTGAACAAATCATTGAACAATCTCTGCCTTCAGTTTCTTCCTTCATAAAATAAAAATGTTAACTATAGGATCCGTGTCATCGGAAAACATCACATTTTGTGATTCTAGCAGTATTCTGTAGCCATTTATGGAAGGAATAGCTCTGCTAGGCTTTGGTCCAACCAAAAACATCTTGTTGAAGACTTACCGAGATATTGCCTGTTTTATTGCTACATTGGGCAGTATAAAGCCATTCTCAAGTATTATTAGTAACACCTTGACTCTGAGCCAAATTGTTAAGGTTGGGCATATTATCTATAAAAGGCTATTTTGATTAATTGCTAAGTCTCTGGAGAAGGACAGATCCATATTAGCATCATAATCTTATCTCCTATCATCAAATGACTTTTGACAACGTCATCAGTTTCTGTTTCTCCACCTGTAAGTAGAGGTGGTAATAGTATTCAAAAGGTTGTGGTGAAGAGTAAATCAAACAATACATGAACATACCTAACAGAATGGCTGGCACATAATAATTCATTATTACTAGACTCATGTAAACTCCAATTTCTGTTTTTTCTTGAAATTAAACAGTACTCTGTATTTCCAGCACACAGGGCTGAAAAGCATAGGATCAAAGGCTCATCAGGTAACACATGTACCACCACCTCTACACTTGTGGGAGGAGGGGGCCAGAACAAATATATCTGTTAGAAATGTGATGGAATTGAGAGAAAAATCAGGTGAAGAAGTCAACACCTTAAATTGTGAGTTAAATCACAATTTTACCTGTTGTATGTCACCAACAGTGAACATAAAAATATAACCAAAGAAAATCTAGGAGCACTTTGGAAAACTCAACTGTCACTGACACTTCAATTAGGCTATCTCTATCCAACTGCAAAATTTTTCATTACTTATGTTACTGAGTCCAAGCTTATACTGCTCGCCACACAACAGGCCAATATTGAGATAGGGCTGTATATTTCAGGCTATAGGCAACATTCTTTTACAACAGTGCAGAGCCAGCATGACTAAGCACAGGCAATAGAGCAAGCACAAAGGTTAGAGCTAAAGGATTAGATCCAATATGGAGTCAGGTTTGTTCTTCTCTGCGACACTCAGTACACACATTTCTTACCTAAATCTTTTAGTTTTCCAGCTATAATCATTTTTGTATTCTTTCTTGGTTAACTGTGAAGATTTGAAAGGAAGTCCTTCTGTATCCATTTCCTAGGGCTGCTGTAAAAATATTATTACAAACTAGGTGACTTAAAACAACAGAAATTTAATTTCCTCCCCTCTCCTTCTCTCTCCTCTTCTCCCATCTCCTCCCATCAACTACTCTAGCTCATTTTCATCTTCAAGGATAGAGACCATGTTTTTATATTCTACTTCAATCCCTCATTGAATCCAGCATAGTGCCAAGCCTTAAGTGTGGGTTTCTAATCATTACAATTCTATTCTATGATTTCAAAAAATTTTGTCATATTACATTGTGTCCAAAGTCCTTGAAATGGTATATTTTGAGGAACCTGTGAGGGAAAATTTGAAAGCTAAGGGAGGAGGAAATGATATATACGATATATACGAGAGGAGGGATGGTATATAACAGTAACTAATCTGTCTGTGAGACAATGGTAGGAGTACTGTGAAAATGATGCATTTTGTCCAACCCACTCATCAAGATGCAGAGTTTCTCATGTAATAGTAATTCTACATTTATTGAGCCAGAGCTTGGTGCCAGGCATACTGCTTAATGCATCGTACACAGTATCTCAGCTAACCCACTGAGCAATCCCATGAGTGAGGAACACTTTATTCTCCCAACTGTGGCTTAGAGAGGTTAACTAGTTTTCTGAAGGTCACACAATTAGCAAATGACCAAGCTTGATTTCAAATCTCAGTAGTTTGACTCTAGAAGCACATTCTATCTGGAAAATAAGAGGATGGCATTGGCTTGCTTATTTATAATAGCCTGTTTCATGGTTCAAAAACTGGGAGAATTGACGAGTACGTACTTTTTTTTTAAGCACACCTCTTTCTGTCATCACTGATTTAAATAATAAATATCCGTTCCATTTTTGTAAATAAAAGATTTCTTTATTGTATAGTTGCTCATTGTTTCAGAAATGTCAATAGATAATTTAATTTATATTTTCCCAAATTTCTTAATAAGCTTCAGACCTTTGAGACTTGAAACTATTAACACTATTTCTTTTTAAAGACATAATTTTTCTATTTGTGATTATTAATATACTTTTTATTAAAGTTTCTCAAGATAAACTTCAGTCAAAATTAGAATAAAACAAAAATTCATCTGTATGCCAACCAATTGATTTTCTCAAAACAGATTGTTTATTATCGTTTATTATCTTTATGTTAGCACATAATTTTTCAAATGCTAGGAAATGTTCCTAAGCCTCATTGTTTTCATGTTACAAATTTTATTTTCAAACTTGTAGTTAATTTAAGTAATACATAAACCTAGAGGGAATAAAAAATCCACTTCTAGTGTAGTAAACAATTCGTAGTTCACATTTGACGTTTATTCAGATTTTAAGATGATTGCAAATGTTTAATCGAATGCTTTAAGACTAAACAAAATGGGGGATTTGGAAGTACTTAAACCTCTTGTGACTAACTTGTATTGGATTCAGTTTTGTTCAAACGTTTCTAGTAACTTGGAAAATCTTCAGAAATACCAATAAATTAATTTATAGTGAAACATTTATACAACGTTAATATTATGTAAATAATGTTATTAACCAGAGCAAGAGAAGAAAAGGAAATGATGCTTGGTCACCCCCTAGTGGTTTTTCATTAGGGTTTAGCTAGGAGAAACTGCACTAGTATGGGAACTACACAAAAAGAAATTATATGTGTATTCACATGTATATATAAATATGTATGTAAATTTATATATATATGTAAAATAGTTACAACTGTTGGGGCCATTTTATTATATTGTCTGCATCATATTCTGAGATGTAAGTAAATGACTGTAGAAATAGATAATTTAAAAAGAGATTCTCAAAAAATAATTAAAATTTTTCTTTTGGAAAATAAAACATATTTAAATAGCTATTAGTGGCAATGACATAATATTAGTCTAAAGTTACAATTATTATAGGGTGTTTAATTTACTTTCTTTATTAACAAATTAATATATTCAGGAATTATCTGTTATATTTTAATAATGTAACCAGAGTTGATAACGCCATTATTTACTGGATCTGCTGATTTTTCATGCTTTTTTTTTATGAATAAATACATTTTCAGTATCATTTTATACACGTGTAAAATTTGAATTTCACATATCTTATTTCTGATCAAGATATAAAACATGGCTAAAGTAAATTTTTAGGCTTCAAAAATGAAGTAAAAACTGTAGGTTGGACCATGTGTCTACTTATTTTAATTATTATTACTATTGTTTCTAGGATGCAGTGCCTACATTTATCTGTCACTTTATAGTTTCTGGTAGGCATTTATGATTGGCAGTTAAGAGAAAGGTTTGATTTTTGAATCCTGTTTTTGCTACTTAGCAATATGATTTGCACAAATAACAGTACTATATCTCTCTATGTCTGTGTTCTCATTTGTGAAACAGAAATACATTTCTCTATTGAGAAATAGGTATAGATGTTAGGGAAAAACCCAAATGAACCTTTTGGCCAACCCAATATAATAAAGATCAAGTATTTTGTAGTTACCAAGTGCTCAAGTGGTAATATTAAGATTTTTTTTCCTGAATGTATTTCTATCCATATTAGCATGAGCTTAGTTTTTTTTTTTTTTTTCTAAGCAAAGAGTTTTGTTTCGTTCCTTAGAATTCTTTAATTTTTTGATTTTCATTTTTAATTAGCATTGTTTAGCCTGTGCCCAGAAAGAACAATGAAAGATACTTATAAAGTGAATAACTTGTGTTCTGCTATGATTTAGAGTTTCTAAGGTCTGTAAAAGTACTCTGTTGTTTCAGAATCTGAGAACTTTCTGTGAAATGGAGATTTGATTTTTTAAAAAAAAGAGTACTTGAAGGAAGAATGAAGGATTATAGATGTTAGGAAAGTGTGGTAGAAATAGTATGCAACCTTTGGCAATATTTGTAATAGAAGAAGGAAAGTGAGAAAGTTACTTAGATGCTATAGTTACAGCATTATTGTATTCATTATTTTTTACTTTAGAACAAAAAAAATTGGAGCCTGGTATTAACAAGACTATAGGTAGATCTTAGAAATATATTTCATACTTTACTTTTAGTATAGAAATCCAATGGTGGTACAGAAGGTATTTAAGAAGTGTTCTTTAAAACTTTACATATGCCTAGTTCTCAGGGTTATGTGAAGAGTAATCATAAGGTCAACATAGTTGCTGAGTTAACAGAGCTCTAGGCATTCCCATTTCTGACGGTCTGTAGGACGTTTACTCTGGAGTATCCTATCATGATCTTAAACAAAATATACTTAAAACTAAATGCATCAAAATCTCCCAAAAGTCTTTCTCTTTTCAGAGCTTCCCCAATTTCTGTCAGTTATTAGTACCATTCTTCAAGGCTAGAGGCCACAATCAACTTCAATCTGTTCTTTTATTCCTGGTGGTAAAACTATTTTGAAAATAAAATTTCAAATCTGTGAAAGGTTTTGATTATGTATTTTTAAAGTCACACTTGACATAAACTTGCATTTATAACAAGAAGACCATTTGATTCAGAAAATATGTGTAACTGATCCTATATGTGAGATGGTTATTAATGATAATTCAAATTTCTAAGTAAATCAATTTGAATTACTACTAGGAAGCACAGTAACTAGCAGTAAAATTCATGCTGGGAAAGGAAAGTTGCTTTTTCTACCTGGAAAGTCAAAGTTACTGAGTTAAAATTTTAAACATAAAAATCCTAATTATGTTTCCACAATCCCTTTATCTCGACACGTGGAGGAAAACCAGGAGGCAGTATCTTTTAGAATAATATGACAAATTTAAAGCTTGTCCTCCCTACTAAAGTTTTCTTCTCTCTCTTAATGATACATGCCATAAGTGTGGCTCTGAGGATAGTTTTAAAAACATACCAGAAAAATTGAGTGGTTCTGGGAGGGTTCAATACTGAAAAGCCTAAGCAAGAGAAAGAAACAAAATTCAAGAGCTATGTTGCTAAAAGCTGACATAGGTAAAAGGACACACATTATACCTTATAGGAGACTATGATAAGAATAATAATGTCAAATTATATTTCATTGATTATTATTTAAATGTTTTGCTTTATCCATAATATATTTGGATAAAAATAGTTATAATGTTTTTGTCATTATGTACAAGATGTGAAGGTAATCTGGTCCCTGTTGCTCCATCTTGGTCAAAAGTGAGGTCTGTACTAACAATTTGATTTAGAGAATATGTAATAAAATTTATGGACCAATGTGATAAATAGAGGTTTATTGATCTAGATTTAGAATAATAGGTAGTGAAGAGGCCCTTCTTATTTGTTTAATGTATAGTCAATGCACATGAATATTCCTTGCAGTGTCCAGAACTCATCTATTCCCATTCATGTTACAGAACCGTCTCACCATGTATCTTATTATCAAGTGTGTCATTCTTGGTTAATATCGTAACCCCCATCACAGTAAAAAGGTAGTGTTACAGTGCCATGGCTTTTGTAAGCTGTTTGTATTGGGAAAAATATCTTTTTGCTACTATGCTTTGAAATATGATTTTAAAAGTTTGTTGTATCATCACTTATGTTGTGCACCATCCATCATGCTGCCTGTGATTGAATATTGACTTCCAGTATCTCTCCCAAAGGATGTTAATGTGCTTCGTTGATCATGCTACAATATAACTTACAAAATTGGAGTATACAGGAAAATACGAACCAATTCATTTTCTGTTCATGTTAAATTTACTGTTTTAAATTTCATAATATATACGAAGCACCATGTCTTCCAACCAGGTCTTCCCTTGAACTTTTTAGACCGAAATCATTGCATTTCTATAATACGATCTCTTTTAATATTGAACATACCTCTGCCTTCTGCACACCACGACCAGTGGTGAATATGTTCAGATTGAGAAGAGCATTCTCATTTGCACACGCACAAAAAGTCCCATCCTTCCTCTGTCAGGATTTAAGAGCAAGCATGATGTCACACATTGGTCAGAAACAAGAGAAGACATCAAAATTAGTAGAAAGTTTTTTTACTTCAGTCTATATGTTGTAGTCAAAAAAGCATGTATAAAGATGAGTCAAAAATTTTGAAGCAATAGAAATTGAAACAACTAAACTCTATTAGATCAGTAAATGTTAAAAATGTCATATATATGTGTGTATGTATATATGTATATATATATATATATACATATATATATATATATATATATATACACACCAAGCAGTATGCTAAGAGATTTTTCTTTCCAGCAGAAAGAATACAAAATTAGATTTTACAGCTGCTGCCCTCAAAGGAACTTACAATTTGGAAGATGGATGTATACACAAATGCACAAAGTAATAAACAAACACATGCTAACAGTAGGAAGTTGAGGGAAGAGAGGAGGGGGTTTTGGTTGGGGTATTTTTTTCCTAATATGCTTTAGACCATCAAAGCGAGATATATCTACTACAAAAATATGAATTCTTCACAAATCAGGAATAGATCATCAACTGGATATCATGTTGGTTTCCTATTGCCAAAATTATTGCACTATTATTGTATATTTAAGTGTCCTCCCTGGATTCCTTGTAATAGGGCCTGAGTTTGTTGTGGAGACACTGGGGACATTGAGTTGAAGAAATGATAGCAATAGATGCTGCGAAATATAAACCTGATGCTTATGCAACCGTTACACCAAGGGTAGAAGTATCTGTTTCATTCCTTTCTGTGGAGCATGTACAAGAATATTTCTAACAAAGTGAACTGAATTTGAGTGTGCAGTAGGCCATTTATAGTTGATAGCTTTGGAAGGAAGAACTAATCTCTATACATCTTAGTCTCCTCCTAGATTCAATACTCAAGGCTGCTATGAGGACCAGGTACAGAGACCTTTAGCATATACTGGCCTCTCCTGCTTCCTTACTTTTAAAATTATCCATTTGTAGCACACTTATTTTCTTAAAGTTGTCCTTGATATTTCATTTTAGCCTGATTTTTATCTGCATAATATTAGGGGCTAAGAAGGAGAACATACCCCATAATTTGTCTAGCAATACTCATTGTATGGCTCTTTTTATAGTCTACTAGTCTACCAAAATAATCTGTGACAATTTCAGAGCAATGTGACAGGGTACGTTCAACCACAATTGAAATCAAAATAATTGCCTCAAACCTGTAATATTTTATCCCGTATCATCAGGATAGTAAATCTTTGGAGGCAACTGTAGATAAGAGTTTATTTCCAAGGGACATATTCTCCGTGGATTTGTAACTGAAACTTTCACTAAACCCTATATTATTCTCAATCATATGCTTTTTTGTTATTTTTTTATGAAATAAATGTGGTCATTCTCAACCAAAATTTGGAAAGAATAATAATGTTATTCTTTAAAGTAAGCAGTTTTCTATCCGCAAAGCAAATAGCCTATCCTAATAGGCAAACTGGGACTTCAGGGGCCATTTGGTATATTGCCTCACAGACAAAGATAACTGCAGGACAGCCAGGAGACAAATTTAAATTCTGTTAAGAATAGCAGGAAGTATTTTGGTTCTCAGCAGGATAGCACCACTTGTGGTTTTGTTAAGTACAAAAGACAAGTCAGCTCAACTCTGGATTCTGTGTGTGAATGGAAACAACTCCCTTCTGTCCTAGTTCTTCACTGGAGTGCTGACATGTGCGGTGCTTGAAAATTCAGATCATTTTATTGGAATCAGCCAGAGTTTACCCTGGCATTTGAAAAGAAGAAACTATTTCAATAGTACAGTAGCATCCATTTTCATGTTAGCAGAAGGCATATAATAATATTCAGATGTGAGATTTGTTGGCTATGTTGCTATTATGGTAACAGAAGTACAGTGTGGTAGGAGAAGAGAAAGAAAGCACGTTACATTTAGCCGTTACATTTCTTAAACCTGGCAGAAGTGGTAGATAAGAACAATTAAGAGATATTATCCCTGTATTAAAATTCTAGAATGTAGAGAATTTATGAATCTCAGATTAAAATTCTTAATGCATTTCACTAGTACTCCATAAATTTGAACCTTTCAAAGTCCGTGACTGTGGATGTGTGTCTTTCAACTACTTTTGGTTCTATTTATGTCGGCTGCCATGGGCACAAATGCTGTGCAGTGAAAAATCAAGTGGAAAATGGAGGTTTAATTGGCAGTTAAGACACGAATAAACCTTTATTGAGCGCTGCTGACTGACAAATGCACAACCTAAAAGTTGAGAATTAATGTTTTATTCGGTGGACTTACCGAGGACTTAAGCCTGGGATACAGGCTCTCAGATAGCTCTGAGAGACTGTTCTGAAGACTTAAGGGAGGAGTCAGGATATACAGGAGTTTTTGCAAAAAAAAAAAACAAAAAAAAAAAACCTAGACATCTCAAGCTAATGAATTTAGTGCTTTTCTATGTACGGGAAGATGCAAGAGTCTGAGCTTATTGAAATTAATCTTTTGATATGCACCTTAATTATCTAAGGCCAGTATCCTGTTTTCCTCCATCCTGAATTCCCTCAGGGTGCACTTTTGCGGGTGACTGCAGAGGCTGATGTCTTGGTGGCAGGAAACCTGTTTTTTCCCTCAGGGTGTACCACAAGAGGCAGCTGAAGTGGTTGATGCCTTGATGGCCTCAACATCCTTTGCTTACTGAAATGGCAGGCGACATTCTTTGTCCGCAGCACCCAAGAAGGGTCAAACAATTTATATTCAATCAGGTTAGGGTTAAGGCCAATGATACTAAGTAGAATTGTGTACTCTAGAATCCTATTAGGGAAAGAAGTTGTTTGAATGTTGGGGTCAGACGTGTTTGTGGTGAGAGTGGTCCCTTCAGTTTCACCATTTCTATTTGGTTTTACGTGAATCGCTGGTTCGTTGTTGTTGCTCTTGTTTTATTTTGTTTTGTTTTATTCAAATCTTGTATGTTTCACTTATGTCTCAAGTTAGATTTCCCACAGACCAGATACTATATTTAATGTCTTGAGGAAATGCATTCTTTCTGACGTCATATTAACTTTAGGAGGAATTTGTTCTGAGGGCCTATGTATAAGGAACATTGCTCAGTGTTTTCAACTGTGATTTTGGACAAAAATAGAGAAATATTTTTATTGTGGGTGAATTCTTATACTGTTCTCTCAGTGCTGAGAGTTTAAGGACAAATACTAACTCTGAGAGGGTATTGTTTGTTAAGTGGGAAATTGAGTAATGTGGTTCAAGTGTATTGCATATTGAATATTTAATTTCACACACAGCCAAAGCTTTTAGGTCATAAGGAGTGACTATTTCAGTGAGGCCATGAAGCTGCCTCTCCTCTATGCCTTATTTTCAAGGAGGGTTTTATCAGACCTTACATCATAATTTCATATTATTTATATCTTGTGAAATTGAAACACCAGTATTTTGTGGAGTTTGAAATGGGAGTTTTAGTTTTTCAAAACGAGGACCCCTGGAAGTGATGTCTGGACATTGGAATCTTCCTCAGAATTGAGGGTGGGTGGAACTTCTTTACTTCATCGAGATATGCTTCAGGTCTGACTCAAGAAGGCCCAACATGTCTCTCAGATAATTGCTTAGGCTAACTCATGGATAACTGTGAATTTTCTAAAATTCAATAAAATCCTTGCCAGACTTAGCAGAAAATTAAGATTTCACGACAAACCATTCTCACTTAAAGATATTGATCCAAAATTTCTTTTTAAAAGTATTAGCAAACAGAATCTATTCACATTAAAAAATAATAAACCATGACCAAGTGGGATTTGTTACAGGGAAGTAAGGAGGAGGCAATATTAGAAAACCATAAATTGAAACCTATCAATTTAAACGCCCAATGGAGAAAAATAATATCAATACTATCATCTTCTTAGACTGAGAAAACCATGAAATGCCAATTTGTGTTAAAAAAAAAAACTGAAATAAATAAGAATTGATGGCTACCTCCTTAACATGATAAGGTAAAGGTGTGTATGTATGTGTATATATATATATATATATATATATATATATATATATATATATATACACACACACACACACACGCATATGTACATACATATATGTATATATTCAACAAATATACATATATACACGTATATATTCAAAAACCTGTATCTTACTTAATGGGAAAGTGAGAGTGTAAGAAAGAAAAGAGTGGTATGAGATATTTAAAGTGTTGGAAGAACAAATACTAACCTAGAATTCTATATCAAGTGATATTATCCTTCAAAAATCAATGACAAAGACTTTCTCAGAAAAACAGTAGCTAAAGGAGTTCAAAGAGAAAGAAAATGATAAAAGTCAAAAACTTGGATCTACATAAAGAAAGGAAGAACATGAGGAAGAGAAGGAATAAGTGATGGTAAAAGAAAATCTTTTGCTTTTCTTATTCTCAATGAGTTATTTTCCTTTACTTATTTTTATTTATTTAATAAATACATGTATTTATATTATCTTTTACTTATATTCTTATTGTTAAGAATTATTTTACTTTTCTTATTTTTAATAGGTAACTGCTTCAAGTAATAGCAACAATTTTTGGGTGATTATAGCATATGAATAAATGAAATGAATGACAACAATGTTATAAGGGAGGGGAGAGAAGAATTATAAATACTCAATTATGCATGATTTGGACTTTACTAAAAATAAAGATTTCTGTTCTGTGAAAGGCACAGTTAAGAGAAGGGAAAGAAGCCAAATATTGGGGAAAATATTTGCAAAACACCTGTCTAATAAAGGACTTCTGTCCCAAATATAGAAAGAACTCTTAAAACAAAAATTAGAAAACAACCAATCCAACTAGAAAACGGGCAATAAATCTGAATAGACACCTCACCAAGGAAGATATACAGATAGTAAATTAGCATATAAAAAGATGCTCAAAATTATTTGTTATTAGGGAATTGCAACTTATGAGGAAGTTGAGATAGTACTACACACCTATTAGAATGACAACATTTCATAAAACTTATAACACCAAATGCTGATGAGGACACAGAACACCAGGAACTCTCATTCATTGCTGGTGGGAAGGCAAAATGTTACAAACATTTTGGAAGACAGTTTGGCAATTTCTTATAAACCTAAACATAGTCTTGTATGTTTAGCCATATAATCTAGTGATTATGATTTTAGGTGTCTACCAACTTGAGGTGAAAATTTTTGTCCACACAAAAACCTGCACAGAAATATTTACAAGAGTTTCATTCATGATTGCCTAAGCTGGAAGTCACCAAGATGACTTTCAGTGAGTGAATGGATAAACAAACTCTGGATACAATGGCATATTACTCAGCTATAAAAAGAAATGAGCTACCAAGTCATGAAAAGACACGGATAACTGCATAGTGCTTAAATGCATATTGCTAAATGAAAGAAGACAGTATGAAAATGCTATGTATCAATACTATACTATATAATTCCAGTTATGTGTCATTCTGGAAAAGGCAAAACTATAGATACAGTAAAAACTTAAGTGGTTGCTTGGGATTCAGGGCTGGGACTTGATGAATAGGTGAAGCACAGGTGATTTTTAGAGTGGCAAAACTATTCTATATGATATTGCAATAATGCATATATAACACCATGCATTTGTAAAAACCCATAGAACTTTACAGCACAAAGTTTGAGCTTTAATGTATGCAAATTTAAAAAATATTATTGCAAATTGAGGAGACTATAGTAGCAACGTGCACATTTAGCAACCAGATCTTAGTTTCTAATCCCCTTCTCCAATAAAAGAGCCAGGGCTTCTTGGAGAAATGGCCGATTCTGAGACTGGGCAGGAAATATACAAAATATCCCAGGATCATCTTATACTCCCAGAAAGTAAGTAAGCGCTAAAAAAAAAAAATCCACATTGGTGGGAATAGGGCAAAGGGGCACAAGAGCCAACAGAGAGAATCCCCGGTGACCAAAGCTGGAACTATTTGAGTAATAAACTAAATAGTATTGTTTTGCGTTATGTATCATATATTGTATTATTTAGAATATAACCCAAAATATAAAATAAATATATATGGTCCATGAATGCTGAATAAATAAATAAATGGGGGAAAAGAGACAAAACTCCATGCAGAATTCCAAATAAATTATACAGACACTCTAGCCCTAAAGGAGAGGATACATCACTCTCCACTCTTTAGCGTGGGCTGTGCATGATGATCACACATCTTCTTTCTAAAGATCATACATCTTCTTTCTAAAGGGTACAGTATGGAAAGGGAAAAGAATAAAAATAACTTTTCAAAGGAGAAACCTGGCAAAAAGAACTTCTGCCAGGAAATCAAAGTCAACATCAACATGACATCAAATATATAGCATGTTGCTAATATGTATCTTTGATATGATGTAATGAAAATGGCACTTTACCTTTGTGATCTTCTTCCTCAAAACCCAGAACCTGAGTCTAATCCTGAGAAAAACGTCAGACTAATTTCAACTGAGGGATATTTTACAAAATACCTGACCAGTACTCATCAAAATTAAGTCATTAAAAACACGGATAAGTCTGAAAAACTGCCACAAGCTAGAAGAGCCTAAGGAGACCTGACAATATATATACATAATGTGGTATCCTGAATAAAATCCCAGAACAGAGAAAGGGCTTTAGGTAAAAACTACGAAATATGAATAATATATGGACTTTAGTTATTAATAATATATCAATATTTGTTTCGCAATTCTAACAAATATGCCATAATAGTGTAAGATGTTAATAATAAGGGAAACTGTTCCAGTTTTGTACGGGGACTCTGTACTATCTGCTCAATCTGCAAATTTAAAACTGTTCTAAATAATAAAGGCTATTAATTTAAAAAGGAACTTCAAGAGACTTCTCAATAATTACAATATATAGACCTATTATGAATTCAGATTCAAACTAACAATAGAGTCATTTTGTGAGATAATTGTAAACTGGAACAGTGACTAAATATTTGATAAGAAGACGTTATTCTTTTTCTTTAGTTGCAATAATGCTACTGTAATAATATATAAGACAGTCTTTATATTTTAGAAATGCAAACTGAAGTATTTCAAATTAAAACTATATGATGTCTGGACCTTCCTCAAAATAATCCAGTTGGGTTGTAGAGTGTGGGAGTGTAGGTGAGACCAGATTCCCCAAGAATTGATAATGTTGAACCTGGGTAATGACTAGATAGGAGTTCATCATACTACTTTTTACTTAATATATATTTAAATATTTCTATTAACATTTTTTAAAATTAAAGTTTATATTAAAGAGCTTCATGAGTAAATGAATATTTGCCCTTATATGTCAAATATATTATTTCTTCTCATGAATTCATTGTTCTTCAATTGTATAAGAGGGCATTCTTCTATGATAATGCAATCCTTTTATGTTTCAAAACAATAGCTAAAAAAAAAGACAAAAAATTCCAATAGTGTTTAACAAAATATTTTACGTACAAGTCAGTTCAGTGATTTGGGTTCAGTTAAGTTATTATGTTTATTACTTATGTTTAAATGATAGCCATTCTATTCTTTCCCTTTTGCAGACCAGCACTAATCAAAGGAACATTGTGAGATATGTAGAATAAATCATAAATATTTTCTTTTCCAACTAAACCCTCATATTGGAAAAAAAAAGTGATTAGGTGCTTAATTAGTCTTGTGTTGATTTATCTAACAATTTCAGAATTACAGATATTTACAAATTAATCTTAGCAGCTAAGATTGTCTTTTGAAACATGCTCCTTCTATTCAAAAATTATTCTTTATCATGAGCTTATAAGTATTTAAGTTAAATATTTATTAATGACATGACATACAACATATTTTACTATTATTTCTACTGAGGCAACATTTCAAAAATTGACTCAGATTTTGTTAAATCATAGTTTTAAAAATAACCTCAGTATATTTTTATTTTGACAAAATCTCCTGCATTTCTAATGTATAGTTTTAGTAAGCAATGCTATGTTCCTGTCAAGCCAGGTTTGATACTTCCCAAAGGGTTTTATTCTATTGCCAAGTAAAGGAACTTAACCAAACAAAGAAGCATACATTTCTCTGGCCATCTCTGATTGACACAAGAGACCTTACCTCAGGAGAATGTATATAAAGAATATTCCACTTGGTTAACGGTAACAAAGGGAAATCATACTGTAACCTTAGGACTGTGAGGCTTAGGGGAAGATATTTGTGACAAATGTATTAGAATTACCAGGCAAACATTTTAGTTTGATCAAAACTAGTTTCCTGAGGACTCAAATTTATGTGCATATATTTATGGTTTACAAGCCAGTTGAGTGAACAGGGGGAATTGTGCTCCACAATGTCCTTGAAAGGCACTCATGTCCTTGGCTGCCACTGCTGGCTTTTTCCCTTCTTGGTACCAAGCTGATCCACCATTGCTTTCCAGAGTGAGTAGCTTTTTAAACAAAATTCTAAAACAGAATCTCTTTGCTGTATTTTAAGAGACACAGGCTATTTTTTCTTTTAGAACCGCATATGGCCACCAGGAGGCAGAAATCTATTGCTTATTATTTATCAATATTTACAGAAATATGATTAGAAAATAGAAATATAGAAAAATATAAAGGTATATTTTTATTTTACCCTTGAGATAGATGAATGATGATTTAATTATTATTAAATAACTTGATTTTCCTATCTGAGAAACGTGTCTTATTTAACACAAATATTTATTCAAGGACAATTATAGAAAACATTTGATTAATCAGAATGTCTATTATATAGAACTTGCTTAGGATTAAGAGGAGAATTCTTTTTATTTAAAAATTATTTACAACAATAAAAATTTAAAAGTCAGCTCTGCTGGTTTAGTAAATAACTTCATATCCCCTGTATATGCTGGCTGAGATTTTGAGGGCTTCGGGTCCATTTTGTTTTTAAATCAACAAAAAATACTTCTTTAGTATGTATGAATGATGTGTGAGTGTTATATCAATATTACAATTAATACTGTATGCTGGAAATAGGTATTTATTAAAGATAGCTTTCATGATATATCTAACTAGAGGAAGAGGAGTCTCAGTCTAGAAACTGGGATAGGAGAAAAAGTCTGTAGATGAAAAGGGAGAATTTTTGGGGTAGTGTCTCATCTCTCTTTAGAGGACCTCATGAGTAATGGGAGGACCTCATGAGTAATAGGAGGGCCTGGAGATCTTGAACTGAAGTTAACTAGATTGAAAATAAGAAACCTTCCTTTAATAAATCAATTATTTTTTTCTCTCAGTTTTTTTTTTTTTTTAATTTTATTTATTTATTTATGGCTGTGTTGGGTCCTCGTTTCTGTGCAAGGGCTTTCTCTAGTTGCGGCAAGCGGGGGCCACTCTTCATCGCGGTGCGCAGGCCTCTCACTATCGCGGCCCCTCTTGTTGCGGAGCACAGGCTCCAGACGCGCAGGCTCAGTAATTGTGGCTCACGGGCCCAGCTGCTCCGCGGCATGTGGGATCTTCCCAGACCAGGGCTCGAACCCGTGTCCCCTGCATTGGCAGGCAGATTCTCAACCACTGCGCCACCAGGGAAGACCCAATTAATTTATACTCTCTCTGTTTTTCCTCTTTTTGATTTCCTTGGTGTTTATCAGACTCTTTGCCTGGTCTCAGTTTTACCAAGGCGAACCAAGAGAAAGGAATTTTGTCTGCACTTAAATCAGAAGGCTAAAAAGAAAACAACTCTCAGAGGTGCCAGTAAGAAATCAACGTCATCAAATGATTGAGCCTGTCCAATGATTCCCCCTGTCCTCCTAGTGTCAGTCCCTGATGGCTTCGTGTTTTATTTCATTATGAGTACTTATGTTCAAATTTTGCCCCTCAAAGTTTGACTTTCCTATAGTAGACTAGGGTAAATGTTCTAAGTATTTCACTTGCTAGCATCCAACTGAACTGGGTTTTATTCGTCTGTAAGCTTCACATGGTTGGAGATCATCCCTATGGTTAAACCATTGTATAGAAAGCATCCTGAAAGTACCTCTCACGTAGAAGGGACTTATTAATCTTTGTTCAGTAAGTGAATAAGTAAAACCTCTGTGCTATTGGATAGCACTACCCATAAAGAAGCAAAAGCCATTTAACTCTTCTCTCTGAGTTATCTAAGACTATAAATACATATTTCATAAAACAACACAACAACAATATTAGTAACTAATATTTATACTGAATTCCAGGCACTGTTTTCGGTGCCTTATATGTATTAACTAATTTCAACCTTTTAACATTCTTCTTATCTACTATTATTCAACATCCCTAAGAGATGCTATTATTACTTCCTTTTGCAGACAAGAAACTGATACCCAGAGTGGTTAAGGAAATTGGGCAAAATCATACATTTACTTAGTAAGAAGTCTAGGTTCTGGGTCCATGCTATTAAAATCAGTCTCTCCTTTGTATATTTGCCAAGTGTTTCCTAAAATTGTCAGTCACTGGGAGTTCCACTGAATGGACAAATGAAAACTCAAGGTGTCTCTCTGATATTTGGGGAACTTGTGAAATTTCTGACTTCTGGTGGTGGTGGCAGTTGGTATCCTCTACCACCTCTCCCATAGTTGGTAAATGACTCATTGGAAATTTGTAGTGATAGAGGTGAAAATTACTCTTGCCACCAGTGTCAGTTATGCATTCCTCCCCATCACTTTTCCTTATGCCCCTCTCCATCCCCAGGACCTAGGGCTTATCTCCATACTTCCAGCTAACTTTATGTTGATCCTAGAAGCTTAGGTATGGAGCTCCTTTCCTTTTTTCTTTCTCCCACATGAAGTTAGGTAGTGGCTAAAGAGTGCAGAAAGAGCTAGGCAGAGGGATTGAGGGAAAAAGCTAGGGTTGGGAGGATGGAAAATGGCAAGCAATTAATTAGGTACTCCTGAGATTATAAGAATCGTGAAGCGATAAAACAGAGGAAAGTAGTGATAAGTGAGTAGGAGGAGAGGAATGTGGAGAGACAAAATGTAAGTGAAGAAGCTTAAGTGAGAAACTGGTGGAATGAGGCAGGTGGGCCGAGTAGGATGGAGTCAAAGAGGAAGACAGCTGTGTTAGGATATTGTCAGATTGAACCATGAAGGGAGGAACAGATGGTCATGTTTTCCTATTTTCAGCTGCAAATGCTGTCTTTGCAAAGTCAGACTCATTCAAAATATTCTTGTATGGGCTGGAAGCACAACAAGGCACTGTTCTGAGAGCAGGGAAAAAAAACCAACACTGTGAAGCAATTGTGATTCCAACAAGTAGCAGGCTGAATACTGCTGGGTGTTTAACACATCAAGAAGTTGTTTACTCAGGATTCACTGTAGCATGGGACTCAAGGATGCAGTCCACTTTCATGTTTGCTCAAGTTGGCTGGAGTTAGGAAATGTCTTCATTGAGTTTTTTGTTTGTTTTTTTCTGGATTAAGCCAATGAGGGAACACCTGTGGAACACACAAAATTTGAATTTTCTTAGAAATGTATTTTAAATCTCTTGAATCTGCAGAAGATAAATGACTAGGAAAACAAATGCTGTTTCCAAAGAATTGAATTTATAGGACCAGAGGGTGTGTATAGTAATGAGAAGGGCTGGAGCAAAAGTTTGGGGAATTAAGTACCAAGGAAAAGGTTGTAAGCCTGCTGGGACTTAAGCCTGTTCAGTAGGAAATTGAAATCACTGTTACAGGCTTCACAAAGTTGCTGTCCATTTGATCTGTTGATGATCAGGGAGGTGAAACTCAGGTGAGAAAATAGGTGGATCATCCAGGAAAGGAGGGGAGAAGAGCAAATGCCGAGTATCATGCAACTTAGAAGAGCTGAGCAGACACGGAGCTGGTGGTTCAGGACTGAATGGAAACTGGACCTGCATGGACCAGGGAATACAGTGGTTTGAAGGACCTGTGTTTTCTCGGGTAGAGATCCTCTAGGACAGGGGTCCCCAACCACCGGGCCGAGGACCAGTACTGGTCTGTGGCCAGGGCCGCACAGCAGGAGGTGAGCAGTGGGCAAGAAAACGAAGCTTCATTTGCCGCTCCCCATAGCTCCCCATCGCTCGCATTACCACCTGAACTATCCCCTCCTCTTATCCCCACCCCCCAACCCTCGGCGCCGCTATCCATGGAAAAATTATCTTCCACCAAAATGGTCCCTGGTGCCAGAAGGGCTGGGGACTGCTGCTCTAGAAGACAGATGGGTTAGCACAAGGTTTATTATTTCTGGGCTACAAGTTGACCTGACAAACCCCAGGCTAGAACCCTGCAGAAGAGCAACCTGTATTAGGTGATGGTTCTATAAGAGCAGATGTGGATTCACCATTTTATCAGTCTCATGAGATGTAACACTTTGCAGGGCATGGTGACTAGAAGGGAACCTGACTGGGGTTTCTCAGGTGTTGGAATGTTCCGATCCTTGATCTGGATGCTGGTTACCTGAGTGTGATCATTTAATAAAAATCCATACAACTGCACACTTATGTGCACTTTTTTTTTACTACTTAATTTTATTCAACAAAGTTAAAAGAATATTGATGCCTGGGCATTACCTTGCAATAAAATCAAAATCGAAGGAGATAGGGCCACATTCTTAATATGTTTTAAAAGTTTTCCAGGTGATTCTGACAAGAAGCCAGATTTGAGAATCACTGAGAAAGAACTATACACATATAGGCACACTCTATTCCCCTATGTCCCCAAAGTGAATCCTTTCTCTGCGTAATCCTTGGAAAGCAGAATAGGGTATATAATTTGTGATGTGCAATATGGTAGTCAGACCACTTGAAATGTAGCTAGACTGACTTGAGATATGTGTATAAAACAGACACTGGATTTTGAAGAATTGGCACCAAAACAAAATGAAAAAAGAATGTATCATTGATTTTTATATTGATTACGTATTAATGGACATATTTTTAGATATACTGGTTTATCTTACTGCTTTCTTTTTATTTTTTAATGTGGCTACTAGAAAATGTTAAATTGCATGTTTGGCTTGTATTATTGTTCTATTAGACAGCTCTGGTATAGTTTGGAAAACAAACATGGGAAATGTCAGAGAAGATAGACATAGGTTTCAGTCTTGGCTTTACAACACAAAAGCTGCGTGGTCTTGGACAAGACACTTGACCTCTCTGAGCCTTATGTTGCTAATTTATAAGGAAATAGTATACTCATATTTCAGAGTAATTGTGAGAAATGGGGTTAATATAATCAAGCATCCAACACATGTTTGGAACATGATAGCTATTATTACCCTGAGAGAAGATCGAGTCTTCTCCCCCCTTCCTATGGTGCTAAAAGACATTTTTTCCCTCACACTTGCACCACATGTTGTCAGCTGAGAGATATAGTGTCTATAGAAACTGAGGGGTACATCAGGGCATGAGTAGAAATCATCGATAAAGGACAGCAGCAGCTGCTTTGCCAGGCAGGATTCTTTGCCAGGATGCACGCATCTTTCCTGCTTCTCATTTTTCTTCTGACGTCTGTTTTTTTCAGCTGCTGGATTCTTAACCTTGGTATAAGTCCTTGTGTCTGCTTTCATCTTGAAGCCCTTAGCCTGCCTTTAAAAACTTAACTCTCACTTTCAAAATTCTTCTGTTTCTATGTTAGGCCCTTTGGCATGGACCCCAACTGTTTCTCAGGGTCTTTGTGCCTGAGACATGCCCGAATGCCCACACTCTTCCCTATGAGTGATCCCTTGGAGCTTGGTCTGCCAGCTGCTGAGGAGCTGTCAGACACACCCATGAGTTCTCAGTGACTTTCATAATCTTCTGGGTCTCCCAGGTTCCCTTCCTTAGGGTCTCAGATTTCTACTCCTCCACCTGGCTTGGTGTCTCTCCTCAGAATGTGCTCTAGCTAATTTGTATAACTTTTAAAATATATGACCCCGTGTTTTCCTACCTCTGTACCTCAGTTTATGTCATTTTGTTTTCTATGTAGAATGTCTAATATCTCTTTCTTCAATGAATAAATATATCAATAGGCGAATTCTAGCAAACATTTAGAAAAGAGCTAACACCGATCCTTCTCAAACTTTTCCAAAAAATTGCAGAGGGAGAAACACTCCCAAATTCATTCTATGAAGCCACCATCACCCTGATACCAAAACCAGAAAAAGATATCACAAAAAAAGAAAATTATAGACCAATATCACTGATGAACATAGATGCAAAAATCCTGAACAAAATACTAGCAAACAGAATCCAATAACACATTAAAAGAATCATACACCATGATCAAGTGGGATTTATCCCAGGGATGTAAGAATTCTTCAAAACAAGCAAATCAATCAATGTGATACACCACATTAACAAATTAAGGAATAAAAACCATATGATCATCTCAATAGATACAAAAAAAGCTTTTGACAAAATTTAATACCCATTTATGATAAAAATTCTCCAGAAAATGGTCATAGAGGGAACCAACCTCAACATAATAAAGGCCATATATGACAAACCCACAGCAAGCATCATACTCAATGGTGAAAAACTGAAAGCATTTCCACTAAGACCAGGAACAAGACAAGGATGTCCACTCTCGTCACCTTTGTTCAACATAGTTTTGGAAGTCCTAGCCATGGCAATCAAGGAAGAAAAGGAAATAAAAGGAATCCAAATTGGAAAAGAAGAAGTAAAATTGTCACTGTTTGCAGATGACATGGTACTATACATAGAAAATCCTAAAGATGCCACCAGAAAACTACTAAACTAAACAATGAATTTGGTAAGGTGGCAGGATACAAAATTAATGCACAGAAATCTCTGGCATTCCTATACACCAACAACGAAAAATCAGAAAGAGAAATTAAGGAAACAATCCCATTTACCATCGCAACAAAAAGAATAAAATACCTAGGAATAAACCCGCCTAAGGAGTCAAAAGACTTGTACTCAGAAAATTATAAAACACTGATGAAAGAAATCAGAGATGACATAAACAGATGGAGAAATATACCATGTCCTTGGGTTGGAAGAATCAATATTGTGAAAATGACTATACTACCCAAAGCAATCTACAGATTCAATGCAATACCTATCAAACTACCAATGGCATTCTTCACAAAATTAAAACAAAAAATTTTACACTTTGTATGGAAACACAAAAGACCCCAAATAGCCAAAGCAATCTTGAGAAAGAAAAACGGAGTTGGAGGAATCAGGCTCCCCAACTTCAAACTATACCACAAAGCTACGGTAATCAAGACAGTATGGTACTGGCACAAAAACAGAAATATAGATCAATGGAACAGGATAGAAAGCCCAGAGATAAACCCACGCACATATGGTCACCTAATCTTTGACAAAGGAGGCAAGAACATACAATGGAGAAAAGACAGCCTCTTCAATTAGTGGTGCTGGGAAAACTGGACAGCTACATGTAAAAGAATGAAATTAGAACACTACCTAACATCATACACAAAACTAAACTCCAAATGGATTAAAGACCTAAATGTAAGACCAGACACTATAAAACTCCTAGAGGAAAACATGGGAAAAACACTCTTTGACATAAACCACAGCAAGATCTTCTTTGACCCACCTCCTAGAGTAATGGAAATGAAAACAAAAATAAACAAATAGGACTTAATTAAACCTAAAAGCTTTTGCACAGCAAAGGAAAGCATAAACAAGACAAAAAGACAACCCTCAGAATGTGAGAAAATATTTGCAAATGAAACAACAGACAAAGGATTAATCTCCAAAATATATAAACAGCTCATGGAGCTCAGTATCAAAAAAACAAACAATCCAATTAAAAAGTGGGCAGAAGACCTAAACAGACATTTCATCAAGGAAGACATACAGATGGCCAAGAGGCACATGAAAAGATGCTCAACATCACTAATTATTAGAGAAATGCTAATCAAAACTACAATGAGGTATCACCTCACGCTGGTCAGAATGGCCATTATCAAAAAATCTAGAAACAATAAATGCTGGAAAGGGTGTGGTGAAAAGGGAACCCTCCTGCACTGTTGGTGGGAATTTAATTTGATACAACCACTATGGAGAACAGTATGGAGGTTCCTTAAAAAACTACAAATAGAACTACCATAGGACCCAGCAATCCCACTACTGGGCATATACCCTGAGAAAACCATAATTCAAAAAGAGACATGTACCACAGTGTTCATTGCAGCACTATTTACAATAGCCAGTACATGGAACCAACCTAAATGTCCAATGAGGGATGAATGGATAAAGAAGATATGGCACATATATACAATGGAATATTACTCAGCCATAAAAAGAAACAAAATTGAGTTTTTTCTAGTGAGGTGGATGGACCTAGAATCTGTCATACAGAGTGAAGTAAGTCAGAAAGAGAAAAACAATACTGTATGCAAACACATATATATGGAATCTAAAAAAAAAAAAAAAAAAAGGTACCGATGAACCTAGTTGCAGGGCAGGAATAAAGATTTAGACATAGAGAATGGACTTGAGGACACGGGGTGGGAGGGAGAAGCTGGAGCAAAGTGAGAGTAGCATCGACATATATACACTACTGAATGTAAAATAGTTAGCTAGTGGGAAGCAGCAGCATAGCACAGGGAAATCAGCTCGGTGCTTTGTGATGACCTAGAGGGGTGGGATAGGGAGGATAGGAGGGAGGCTCAAGAAGGAGGGGATATGGGGACATAGATATGCATATGGCTGATTCACTTTGGTGTACAACAGAAACTAACACAGCATTGTGAAGCAATTATACTCCAATAAAGATCTGTTACAAAAAAAATCATTCCAGTGTTCCCCATGATCTTTCCTATTGAGTGACATTTCTCCCCAAGAATCTATAAGGGATATTCCATGTTCATCTATTATTACTCATTATACTTAGATAGTTATAGATATGTATGTACTTGGCTTACCATTACTATTATAAATGAGTACAGTTTAATAAACCTTAGGGTCCCATGTGGCCCTGTCTTTGTATGGAGCCACATTCAAAAGAAGTATCATCCAAAAACCAGAAATAATTGAAAAGTATTCCCAATATTTACATGTATCTCTTTGAGAATATTAAAGAATATCTAATTAACAACCTATAAGAATGCTCTTTTCTGTCCTTCTGTCCACACTGCATTGATACAGTTCTCTGTTTCTTCATTGAAGCCTCTTACTTGTCAAACCCCAAAAAATTGCTTTTGGAAACTCAGTTTCATAGCTTTTTCTAATCCTCTAATTCTTAGCTCTTCATTATACAAATTGACTTAAAAATGCTAGCTTGATAATTTTTTTGTCTGCTTCAATCATTAACTGTTTTACCCCCCAATAAAGAACAACTGTGGTCCTGTTTCTTCATGAAAAAATTCTCCTTTTTCCTCTTATCACTCTAACCTGTGTCTAGATCTATTCTCCCACTTTTGTGTTACAAAGGCCTGGGAGTCAGCTGAGCAAAAAATAAATTCTCATTAGACAGTGGAATAGAAGAAAAGTTCCTTATAACAAGGAATGGAGTGGTGATGGGGAAGGCTGGGAATACTGATAGAAAAACTATGGGTACCATCATATATTTCAGTTTCTATTGGTCAAAGATTTTGTGGTCTTTTTAAAAAATTTTACTCCTTACTGCACCTAACACAGAGACTTAAACTTACTAAAAGCTCATTAAATACTTCCTAAATAAATGTGATGACTTACCGAATTTTATTTAGGACCATCTGGGAAAGCAGGTTCTGTTTAAGTTGTCACTCCCTAGCTATAGCTATTTTTACATAACTTTTTGCTCTTAAAATTCACAGTTATGTATTGTTTTATGGATTTCAAAAAGCATGTGGGATAAAAGAAAACTTAGAAATTTAACGGGACAGTCATAATAGTCACACCATCCTACTCAAGTGAAATGTGTAAAATGAATCATGGCAGCCAAAGTGCAAACATGTGTTCTGTTAAAAATTACCTACACCATTACCTTGGCCACCTTCTTATTTCTTGGTTTCAGAGTCAAAAAAGTACATAATACTTCTTTAGTCCTGTTAGGTTTCCAGTGTTAATTTGATTACTACTATTTTTCTGTTTTTTTCAATTGATACAATATTCAGGAAAAAGAATTTAAGGTCATATATATATATATACATATATATATATATATATGTATATATATATATATATGTATATATATATATATATACACACATATATCAGCAAGAAACATGTTTTTATATACTCAAAGAAAGCATATATCAATGTGCTTTCTTTGAGTATATAAAAGCATGTTTCTTTTATTATTTCCCCCTTTTTTTCTATGAAGTCCTGCTGTTGAAGTTCATCATATTCTTATCAGAACTCCCATTTCTTTAGGCTATTACTGTATATTAGAGTACATTTCTGTAAAGAATACTCTTAGAAACTCCAGTGTACCCTTGTTTAAGGCCCACAAACATCTCCCCAGAGATCTTCCTCTCTGGCTAATGTTTTACTTAGGCCAGGAGATTAAGATACAACCTCCTTTTTTGGCTAATAAAAATTCCAGCAAACTGAAGGGAATTCATACTACAGAATGCCAATAAATACCAAGGTCACTACTTAACTAAATGACATACTCTGACTTGCTCATTTATTTCTATATTGTACCATTAAACAGCTCATCTTCATTAAGTTGTATCAAATCTTCGTGTGTATGAGTGTAAATGTGCAGCACAGAGTTTGAGGATCAAATTTAAAGATAGTTTATTGCACACACTAGGAAAAAAAGTGATAGAAATCAAGTGTTTATCTCCTGTAATGCAATATTATGTAGCTTTTACTATTTTCAAACATTAACTTTATCTCTGAATTGCATTTCCCCCTAATAGATCTGTGTGTAAACCTCTCAACTATATTGTGAGCTTCGGGGGGCAGACATTTATTTATTAATATTTGTTGAGTATCTAATAGACAACAAGGATACAAAGATAAATAAAGGAGGGCTGCTACCCTCAAGGAACTCATATTCTAGTTGGAGAAATACACATGAAAACAAATTGCTATGGTCTAGTGAGATATGTTTGCAGACCAAGTGTTAGGGGAGCAAAGTATATAGAACAGTTAATTTCCCAGGATGGGGTTTGGGAATGGGGATGCAAGTCCAAAAGGCTCTATAAAAAAGGGTGAAGTGAGGCATAGTGTGAAAGGATCAATGACAATTTGCCAACAAGCATGAAGAAGGACATCTTAGGAAAAGGAAAACAGCTACACAGAGCAAGGAGTTATATAAAAATAAAATATGGCACTTATACCAAAAAGTGTTGTCTGGCTAAATTTAAGGATTTTTTTAAATTAGAGGAGTGAAACCATCAGACTTATGTGTTAGAAAGATACTTCTGGTTGCAAGATGGATAGAAAGGGTGTCAGACAAGGTAGGCCATTGCTCAGACATTATATTAGATAAGAGATGATTTAAAGGGTTGAAGTGTAGACAAAAAGAAGTGGGAAGTTTCAAGAAGTAGTTAAAATTAGAATTGATGGACTGAAAAAAATTGGAGGAAGAAGAGTTAAGAGAAGTCTGAGAATTTTGATTTAAGGTTGCTGAGGAACCAGTATTACCATTATATGAGATCTGTAGCATATGAAGGAAAGCAGGTGTGGGAATGGTCTCATATACTGGATTTAGCGTCCGAATGTTGAATTTTAAGACTCTTTTGGGAAATCCATGTTGAGTTATCCAATAGGTCAGGTGATTAGGAAAATCCCTGGGCCTGGGATATGGGATTCATCATGGTAAATATGGTGATTGATGGTGTTGGAGTGGAAGAGGAGTGAAGAGTGGGATTGGAGAAGAGGAAAAAGGATGGAATTCCAGGGAGGTAGTGGGGACATAGAGAAGGAAGAACTAGTCAAGGAGAGTGAGGAGTTGCCAGAGAGAAAAGGACAAAAGATAACTAAATTTAAAACACCTGGAAAAAATAATGAAGGCAAATGAAACATCTCAAAAAAAAAAAAAATTCCACGGTAAGATTAAATGCCATACATAGGGTAGGCTAATAAAATATATATAAACTATCCATTATATTTCATCACTTGGATTGATATATTTATCTAGGTCTAATTCAGAGAATTAGAGTGGGACTGGGTACAAAGATGTTAAGTGTTTTTGCTTGTATGTGGCTGCTGTTTAGAGGAACTGGTAATATCACTGACAGTCATCCCAGGGTATAATGAAACAGAGAACTCTAAAACATCACAAGATAATCTTGCCCATCCCTGGATGTATGGGCCCTAGGTTAGTGCCTATACATGTAACAACCACTCCTATGAAGAAGTGAACACTGTAGGATCTGGGAATGTAGCAAAGAAACATTATGGGGAGAATGTGGTCAGAGAGAAAGGACACATACATACGTAATGGAAGATATGAACCTAGAGGAGAAAACAGACTTTTTCTTGGGATATGTAGATTCCATCCTTAAGAAGGCTTTTATTATGCAACTATACTGTTCCATACTAATATCAATCAAAATTATAAAATCATTAACTTTGATTTTAGGTGAAGCTTGAGATCTCTGTAACATCATCATTTTAACTTCCACATTGGCCAGGGATTCAGTGACAATTACTGAGAATCCAGGAGCTACTAAAGATGTCATTGGTAATGAAAAAAATTTAGCTGGAAGTCAAATTGCAAAAGGATAAGAAATAAGGAGAAGCATGAAAACAGGGAGCGTAGATTGTTATTTTGGGAAACAAGTAGTGAAGGAAAGAGGGGAACTTGAGAACTTGAGCACATTTGCGGAAAAGGGTAAAGTCAGTGAAGAGGAAAGGATAATTAACAGATCTCCTGTTAAGGTCAGAAAGAAAATGGTTTAAAAACCTCAGATGAAGGAATAATCTTAGACAGGAAGAGGAAAACTTCCTCTGTCCCCAGGGACATGAAAAAAGTAGCTGTGCAGCACTTATGTCTAAACTGAGGTTGTAAACAATGAATAAACATTGTTATAAACTTTTTACAGTCATCCAGAGGACAAGCAAAGAGAGATGGTTTGGTTGATTTTGATCGGACAAGAGTGTGAGAAAGACGAGAAAGCAAGGAAATTGAAAGCACTGAAGAGAAAGATTAACAGGGATTCCAGACTGAGAAGAGAGCTGCTGAGAAAATATCCATCTTGTTATGGTCAGGAAGTAAATGTGGTGCAAATTAGAAAGATAATGGGTGATAGTCAGGTGTTTTTTTAATTTTGACTTCACAATGAGAGATGGCCAGGACCCCAAATTCCTATATCCTGGAATAGACAGATGCAAAACATTTACAAGAAGAGACATGAGAGGCTAATGCAAACTGGTGGCACTGTTTGCTAGTATTTTGTCCCAAATCCCTATGTAGCGTTTTATCCTCATGACCTGAGTAAGAAGAACTTAAAGATCTACATCCTTTTTTGTCTCTTTGGCTTGAGTCCTTCCCTGGATCCAGGCTGAGTGCTATTTGATGCTTGTTTTCTCCTGAGCCCTGCCTTGGTCTCTGCTTGGTCTTTACTGCCTGTATGTGGTAACAGTAATATTTTGAAAAGAGAGCAACACTAAGATAAAAAAAAGTTAAAGTCTTTGCTCCTGTATTCCAAGATGTTATCCTTAATATAGTAAAACCCTGTGTGTCTGTGAGCACTCCTTTTTGTTGACTCATTTTAAAGTTTTTCAGTGAACAGGTTGGGTGCATCAGGAAGCCTTGTACTTCTTCTAGATAAGTGGTTCTCAAGTTGTGGAGGTGAGGGTAGGAGGGAAAAAAAAAGATATGAAAGTATCCCAGGGAATGTTTCCAAGGGGAAGAGAGTGCTCATATCTCTGTGTGTGCAGGAGGAGGAGAGAGCATTGTAAAAACTTTCAGGGGTTACTGATAAACACCTGTCTTTCTTCTGACTGAAAATCATTGTCCTACAGGTGAGCAGGTAAGAAGACAGGAGTGACATTGGAGTTTAATATTTGAGAGGTGGGATGGCTCTGGTAGGTGATAAAGTCCAGGAAGTGGGCTACCAGGGTGGAACGGAGGTGAAAAGTTTTGGAGTAGAGGCCGGGAAAAATGAGGCTGGAATGCTGGGTATGTCCACCACAGGGTGGGTGAGCTTTGGCTTTCTCCTTTATTACCTGTAACACTTTCCCGAGCATCAAGTACATAGTGTGTGTTCAATAAATACTCTTAATAGACTGTGTACATTTCAGAAAAATGTATTACTTTTAATATCAATTATGTGAGCATGCAACATTGCTAAATACAAAAGTCATACAAGCTCACAAATGACTTCAGAGACTGCCACTTGTAATTAAAGAACAATTTAGGCCCTGTTAAGACATCATAAACATAGATCCGTTCCTGTTTTCACCTATGGCTATACATTTTCACCCTATTACTACTGGCTTCACTCAGAAACTCTATTGCCCGCAGTTACATTTCTTTACCCCTTAATGCTTCTCTGAAGAGAAATAGCCATTATCAGTCATCTTCTAAAACGGTGTATTTCCACTGTGCCTGAGTAAGACTCAAGTGTTGGGCATTTACAGTACACAACTTTGGGGATATTGCCTAAAAACTGGAGGCTGCCTGTCTATTATCTGTTGGAAAAACATTTCTATGAATTTATGATATCAATATGTCAGCATAGGATACTTACAATTGATAAAAGGTAAATTTGAAAAGTTTACACTTGTTGCAAGTAAGTTGAAAAATGGAAAATTTCAATTTCTAGTTAATTAAACAAAATGAGTAGCATGGAACATAAAAAGTCTGAACCATGCTAAGTTTACAGGCTCCATGTCAGAAAAATGTCTTCTGGGAAGTATACCACAAAAAAATAAGTTGAAATTAAATTTATTATTATTATTTTTTAGATAAAAGTGCTACTCACATCTGTGTCATTGCTCATCTAGGTAACCTTGAGAAAAACAATTGCCCTTTCTGGGACTCAGTTTCCTCCTCTAAAATATGGAGGCTGATCTAGTCCATCTCTAAAAGTTCCCTTCCAGATAAACATGCTCTGTAAACTGGCTTCAACTTTAGGGAGTGTGCAGTAGAAACCTCCCTGGAGACAGATAAACACAGTTTCAAATTTTATTCATCATTTATTAGCTTTTCAAGCTTGTAAAAGTTATACCTTATTGAGCCTTAATTTCCTTATTTGTGAAATGGAATAACGCTACCTCTTTAATTGAATTGTTTGAGAATTAAATGGGATAGTATGTGCTGTGAAGTGAATAGCATAAAGTCAGTTGGTTAACAGGAATTCAATGTGTATTATCAAATCAGTGTCTTAGTTTTCTACTCTTTCTTTCTCTCCTTAAAAATTCAATTCCTTGTATGTTACTGACTTGCAAGTAAAAGATATTATGATAAAATTTGGAAGATACTATGAACTTTTGCTGAGCAACATTTGTAGGATGTGAATGTTTTGGAAAGCTGATTTTTATTTTCTGGCTTGGGAATACCTCTGGATTTGAATATAGCAGACAAAGTAGCAGTAAGAGGTCAAAAATAATTCAAAAGCTCCATATGACTTCACAATTTAGCAACTATTATATATTCAAAGACAGGCATGATACCACATGCATTAATAATAGTATATCACACAGGAATATAAATCCTCCACATATACTCAGCACTAGTCCTAAACTTTACAGAATCACATGAAATCAGTTTGGAATTCCACAATTTTAAGGATGAAGAGAACTTTACCTAGAATCACAAGAAAGCTATGAGGATAATAAATAAGGATATTAAAAAGTGATTGTATGGGTTGGATGTGCTAAATAGTCTAGCAGAAACTGTCTAAAATAGCCCCAGGAACCTCTTTTCCCACTTGCGAGTCTATTAATAGGTGGATTTGTTTGAATGTTAACTGGACATTTTGGATCCTACTGGGTTAAGCAGAAGGAAGTACTCTAAAATTTAATCTTTCCTATTGTCTCAAAGACTCACACTGTTAACATTTTTTCTAGTAATATGTGATTGAGGACCATGTGATACCCATCCCCTTATTCCACTCATTCAAAAAGTACTGTAAAGGGAGAGGAGGGCAGACTTACCTTTCATCCTTTATGTAACTACAAAGGAGGGCTGAGTTCCTGGTATGTCCATATAGATTATCTGTTGAAACGCTGCTTAGCCTGCTTCACATGGGATTGTATCTAAGACCTCAAGGACAGTTAAGTGGGGTCTTTATTGCAAAGGGTCTTCCTGTTGCCTGCCATTTGTCCAGTAATTCATGAGCCATTGGCATATTACTGGTGCCTTATATATTACCACTGAGAAATAATTTCATAATACTGACCAGTGGGATTACACAGCTCATAGAAACTTTCCATATAAGAACCATGATGTCAAAACACAGCAGAGGCCACTAACAGTATTAATGAGGATTTTGTCAGCTTCTAATGATGATTATTATTGTATCAGAATGTAATTCACACTAATTATTAGTAAAAGTTTACAAACATTAAAAAGTGCATAATAACATTTGGATCTGATAGGGCTGAAAAAAGACAAGAAAAACACAACACAAGGGCTTTACTTTTGTGATTGGTGTCCACATGATTGAAAGATCATTTTCTACATCTTTTGCTGCTCCGTGGAGATAAGTTGTCCTCCAAATTTTAATAGTATCATACAGCACTGTGATAAATTTGATTCCATAGAAGAAAATATTTCCCATGCTTAGTATTATCTTGTATTCTCTTTCCCACCTCCCCAATTCTCAAAAATCCTCGTAATTGGAAATAAAAATATTCGTTGGAAAAAGTTCTCCACTTGGGAATAAGACAAAATTTGCAGTTTGAATTCTGGTCTGTGTAGACACCAAACAGACTGAATTCAGGTAATATTCACATTAATGGATATTTTCAAATGCCTGTATAATAAGCAAAGGAGCCTTGATGAATCTGTTAGACTTAATTCATCAGCTGTGAATTAAGGGGAAAGATTAAGTTTTAAAAAATGTGTGTTCTGTCCTGTGCACACCACCACACTATGGAGCAGAATTTTTAGGCAGCCCTTTTAAAAATGAGTAGTATAAAAATTCACAGTAACGTACATCATTTTTGTTTTTCATAAGCAATCAAAGAAGGGGGCAGTGCTGAGCATCTATATTGTATAATACAAAACAGTGTAAATAACACAGCAGGAACACACAGATACATAATGCTAAAAACAGTGCTTTCTGGATGGTTCTTTTACTGGGTGAATACTTGGGCCAGAGATATTTAAACTCTGGGGTTCAACCAACCCTTTGCGATTAGACATAATTAAATCCTCTGACATTGTGAGGGGCCAGATGCTACAGGAAGAATCATCATCTAGGTCGGTGCTACTCTCTACAAGCATTTAATCATATGGTCAAGTGAAAGGATCCGTACAAAAATGACATCCAAACACAAGCCACATGATTTCAACCATTGCTGATGCCAGAGGTAGAGAAAAGTCTGTCTGCAGCCACAGCCTCTGCCCCCATTTTTAACATAACAAGCAGGTTCCTGCAATGCAGCACAGCCATTTTCTTTTCCCCCTTTTCACTCTTGGAAATAAATGCATTCCAGCCAGGCCTGGAGATTTGAGACATTGTCAGGTGTTGATGAAGATCGATCAAAGTGGAGTGTTAACTTTCAGATTTTGCTGCTTCTCCCTGGGCTTCCCCACTTTGTTCTGTTGAATTTCGCTGTGCATCTTCTTCACCTTCTGTTAGGGACATAAAAAAGGATACAGGCAAAATAAAAATGACTGCTTATATTTACTGACTCTCAGTATATATATCATATTGGAGATTTCAGAAATACTCAAGTCTGAAATTCTCATAGAGACAAGTATATTTTCTTGGTAATCAATTCCCCATCAAGAAAACAGCTTAAGTGTTTCAAGGGCTGACTAATTCTGGTTCTGGAACAGCATGGCTCAAAAACAAAATAATAACTGAATTTTTAGAATGGTTAGTGATGCTCTATGCTTCTGATAAATAGCTGGGAAATCTCATGGCCAGGTCATGGCATGGCACTTGTACTTTCATAGGTTGCAGAAATCATATGTGTCTTTAGGAAGAAACCAGAAGTAGGGAACAAGTTTACCTTTTGATGCCTGACTATCTTATATTAAGAAATATTTTAAAATTACATTTTACATTATTCTGAACACTTGATGATAACCTAGCTGACTTCTCATAGGTTTAATTAATTTAAATTAAAAGCAACAGTGGAAGGACATTGTGTCAGCTGGTTAGTCCCTTGTCAAATAGTCATGATGGCCTCTGGCCTGCCCTTACAGAACATATGTACAAATCCAATAAAACCACTTTCATAACTGAACCCTTAGCAACAATCTCAGCCATAGCAACACTAAAATTAAACAATGCTTTCTCTCCATATTAGGTCACTTTACCTGGGTGCAAGCTGCAGGCAATTCTTGATTCAAAGATTCAAATATTTGCATGTGTTAGCTTGTTACTAAGTGACCAATATGGCTTAATGGACAAAATATTTGGGGGTGTTGCAATAATGTGTGTTATATTAAATTTTGCTAAGAGTTTATTACCATAATTCAAATTAATTGAGATAAGTAGGTTGTCCATTATTTAGATGGAAATGTTGAAGGTAATTTCTCCTTTACGCTTAACAAGTACACACAAGACACCTCACCATGCACCATACTTTAGGGAAATTAAAAGCAGTTTTTCCACATAAAAATCATATTCTGTTCTAAAGGGGTTCCAAGAATATCATGATGCATTATATAGAATTTTCATGTACTATCTTCACTATTAGAGAAATGAACAAGCCCCCAAGGTATGCAGATGGCCTGAATCTGAGATGTATAGATTAGCATGAAATGAGAACTTGATAAATAGGAGAAGCTCTTGTCAACCAAAGGAATGAAGTCATATTAGGGCAGATGCAAGACAGTAGAATATTAAGGATGAAAGTGACGGCATAAATACAAGATGAGTATCTTAACTCCCATGGGGCTTGGGACTTTCTAGGTATCCAGGGATACTTCTCAGGGCTCAGAATAATGCTGCAAACACAGACCTGTGGCTAAATAGATGCTTGTTAACAAGTCAAGATAAACATGGGACAACAATATTGTTGAGCATAAACTAAAATAGAAGCTGAAATACTCAGGAATTACAAAGGAAGTCCCACACTATTCTCAGCTAGTGATATTTAATTTGCCATTGTACAGTTGTCTTTTTTTTTATGTTTTAGACTTTTGATTGTACAGTTATTACTTTTAGTTCTTTGTACTTAGAATAATAAATAAAGTCAGTGCTGTTTATACTTTGCCTTATTCTGGATTTTGTGATTTGAAGAGAAACAGAAAATTCTTTCAGGGCCTACAGAATTGCAATTAACATGTAGAAATATTTGAAAAAGAATATATCTGGAAGCATAAAGATATTTGAATTATTTAAAATTATTTAATTATAACATATTAATATCAAATATACAATTATTTATTAATATAAAATGTCAACCTTTTTAAATTTTAACATAGTCTAATAGACTATGTTAAGATACTATAGTCTCTTGTATAAGAAAGGTCTTGAGGTTAATGAGTCTTAATTTCAGTGAAAACAAAAAAAGAAGAAATTAAACTACACTATGAATAAAAATGTCCTCATAGTAAGGGTGGCTAAAATTAATGCAGATTATTTAAAATAGTATTCATATAAAATACAAATTTTATGAAAAAGATTAGTAAATTCTCAAAGATTGCAGAAAAAATATATTTACTTACTTCATGCCACCAAGTTGGAATAGTTCCCTATAGCTTTTCTCAGAGCTATTTTGAAAATTAACTCCTGGTAGTAACAGAGAAACAATGAAACCTAAAATATACATCAGTCTATATACTCCATGGAAGTGATTATTAAAGTTTTATTTTCAACCTGAGTTTTAAAAGACCAATCTATGACCTGCTGATCTGTAGTCATTGAATAAAGTTCTGTCAGTAGGTATTTTAAGGTAATGTTGCTGAGCTATTTCATTAACATATATATATATACTCTGACTCAGTTTTCCAATAACTGGAAGGCTTTGCCCTGAAAATTCTAACAGCAAAGAATTATCAAGCTGTTACCATGAGTCAGAAACTGATCAGTGTTTTTCACATATATAACATTGTGGTTCCTTAATTGTGAACTCCTTTTTACTTTTAAAGATTATTTTTTGCACAAGTGTTTTTCAGGGAAATACATTCAGCTTTGATATTTGCAAAAGCTATGGATGGAAGAACCATCAGGGGATTCAGAAGTACTTTGACATGTCAAACTTATTTTACTTTTTCACTGGTAAAGTTAGATTTGGTGGGTAGGAGTTCGACGCCCAATAGTAAGACAAATTTTTCAAACTCAGTCTATCATGAAAGGAAAACTAAAAGAACTTCTTACCTAAGACTTATTTATGTAATAGACTATTTTACTTCCATTCTCAATAAAAATGGTCCTGGAGACCCTTTTATTTTGAAATGGTTCTTGGAATCGAGATCCGTCACACTCATCTGTGAATCTTGTTAAATATCTAATGCTATTAAATGTTACAGGTGGCCAAACTGTCAAAGGTAGGAGCTCCAACTTTGTTAAATGTTCTACATAAGATATTTCAGAGCTTTGATAGAGATTAGGATTAAAAAAAAAAAAAACTCATGTGTTTTATTGATTGCATTAGTAAAATCAGATTAAGGATTCTGCATTTGAGTGGGAAACCCTGTAAGGTGCAGTCATTGAAAACAGAGTGGGAGTGATTAAGAGATTAGTACCTGCCTTTTATCTTGCCTTAGACTGTTTATAACTCTATTAGGTTACTTTCAAAGGTGTTTTTTCATGACTTAATCCTACTTAACGAAGTGCTGCAAATCATTCCATGTTCATAGAGATGGATGTCAAACGACTCACCTGTCTTGTTGATATCAAGACCTGCTAATTTCAAGGCTAATTCATTGCTGTTACCACTTGCAGAGGAAACCAGGATATCATGTATTGCATTTCTTCTACCCGTTCTTCCTGAAGCAATAAAATCTGCATATGTAGTTTCCACATCAGTCATTGCTAACAAATATCCACATAGCAGGAGCTACAAAACAGAGAAAAATTAATAGGTAAATATAATGTTGGTCAATGGTAAACATTTAACAAAGACACTTGTTAAATTACTGGCCTATAATATGGATATGAAATAACTGTCTTGCTTACATGTCCACAAAGCAAGTAATGCTTTGATTCTTGATCAAGGGTCAGGGAACATTTTTTGTAAAGGGCCTGATAGTAAATATTTTAGGCTTTGAGGGTATATAGTCTTTATCCAACTACTCAACTCTATGGTTGTAGGACAAAAGTACTCAAAGAGAATACATTAAATAAAAGTAATACACTATACTTATAAAAATAGGCATAAGGCCAGATTTGGCCTGCATGCCATAGTTTGTGGACATCCAGTTTAGATCATAAAATTCTCCTTCTCTAATACCATTTTAGTCAGTCTTCAACTCCAGAAAGAAGAACTTGAGCTCAGTAGCATACCAAAGTGGTGGGAGGTGGAGTGGAAGTGCTCCATCCTAGAGATAAGCAGTAAGCAAGGGCATTGTTTGCAGAGAACCTAAGAACGATAATGAAATTGACCAAAATCCAGTTTCCTTTTTATTATCATCATGCACCAGCAATTCTAAACAATGCCAGTGATCAAATACTGCCCCCAGTCCAGGAGGACAGCTCCCTTGTTGCCTCCTTGGTGAGTCATTCCTTGAGAGGAATAATAATCTTTCTTGACTGAAACTTTGAAATAAAATCTTCAAAATTACAAAGGACTCAATGAAAGTGAGTTTCCCCAAACAAACCTGGTAACACACATACTTAATTAAAGACTTAATGAAGAAAATATTTTCAAGGTAGAACATGAGATACATGTAATAACAAAAGATCATCAAATGTAAATCTTTAATTTCTTTTTCTATGTTAAAAACTCATATTCTTTCCTGAAGGTCAAAAGAGGGATGAATACTAAGATATGAATAATGAATTTCTGTTGGATTAATTTTGTTTAAACAGAACTTTAAAGTAGCACAATTTCCCTCCTATTCCTAAACATTCCAATTAAATTTTACTATAGTTTAAGATTAAAAACTCATGCCAATAATCAAGAGAAAGGAGTCTTTTCAAAATATACGAAATGTGGAAGAAGCTAAAATGGTAGAACCCATACACTATCATGGACATGCACACTGTCACTCTGAAATAAATTGATGCCATTTACAGTGAAATCCAGGATGGCAGTCAGTAGCACTTTCCTTAAAGCTTAGTTCTTCTCCCAGTGCATAATGAGGGAGCTATTAATTTAATCTGGGGAAAACTTTTATACTCTCTCTTCTGTAAGAGGAAGCTAAAAGAGGAAAGAGGGAGGAATAGCACAATACAAGTTTTGAAATAGGAAATATATGAATACTGCACGCTTTACTGTGACTGTATTATGGTTCCAATCACTTGACTATATCCACCATTCTTTTTTATGGGAATATGATTTAATGGTTGTTACCATGTTACTTAAAATTTCCAAATGCTCCTCAGAAGATCCTGGATTTAACCCTGCCCCTGACATTGGGTCATGGAGTGACAGAAAATCACTTGACCTCCTGGCCTTCCATTTTCTAATAAGTAAAGCAGGACAGCTGGATGACATAATCATTAATGGCACTTTAAGTGAAAGTGTAAAAACAATGATCATTCAAAACTATATCATTTCTAGAATCTTGAATTTGGAAATTCCCTTCTGTGACCATAACCACCAATTTTTTTTTCTTTTCCTCTTACTCACAATGAATCTGTTCTTCACACTGGTCATATCTTCAATTCCTTTAACCCTTTTTGTTTTAGTTTCCTCTAGGCCCAGTCTGGATCAATTGCCCACCGTTTTGTGTAGCTTCTCATTAGCATCAAGAAGTACCTTTGCTCTACCGTCACCTTGACTTTCCTAAGCCTCACCTGGAAAACAGCACGGTACACTTTCTCTGATCTCATTACTGGGTGGATAAGTGTTACCAAAAAAGTCACAAAATTGTGCCAATTGGCTCAACTAAACATTTTTACTCTATTATTAGTATACACTCTGAGTTGAACGGAAATTCTTTTGTTCACCTCTAGTTGAATCTTCCGTATGGCTTCTCTCTGTGGGAAGGATTCCAAACCCTTTGTAGTCCACACAACCAGACACTACCTGCCTCAAGAGGTGACTTTGCATCTTCCTTCTTGGAGAAGATATAGGACATCTGCTGCAAGTTCTCTTACATTTCTTCCTTTCTCAAATACATTTCTCTGTAAATCACTATTGTTTCTTTTCTAGATAAACTAGCTGCTTTCTTTTTAAGGCATGCTATTGATTCTGTTTCCTATTACCTCCTGTAGGACCTTTCTCCATCCATTTTTTTCTCAATAATTTGAGTCTTCTTTCTCCTCTGGATTTCTCCCTTAAGTTTATAAGCATGTTCAAGTCTTTCCTTACTAAAAAAAAAAATGAACCAACCATTCAACCAAATACCCATTCCTCAACCTTCATAAATCTTTGCACTATCTTCTCTTTCCTTCATTAAACTTCTCAGAAGGGTTCAACTACTTTTATTTTCTCACTTTCCTTGAACCAACCTTTAGAATTTTTCTATTCTATTGGCCTTTATATAGTATGTTTTACAGAGACTACTTTCATATAGATCACTGAAATGATCTGTATTAACATTAAGTAACCGCTTAGTGTGAAATGTTCTTGTGAGTGTCTATCCTGTTTGAGCTCACATGACACTGCCAGTTACGTTCTCCTTGAAACTCTCCCCTAGCATATATTAAAAGTTATAGAGGCAAAATAATTATAGGAATCAGACTTATCTGTATTTGAATCTAGACTTTCCATTTACTTGTTATGCTAGGTCTAATCCCTCTGTGCTCAGTTCTTCATCTATAAATTGTGATAAATATACTTAGTTCTCAAGATTATGAGAATTTACTTGGATTATGTATCTCAAGAGACTAACACAGTGTTTGGCACATGGTGGGTAAGTACTGATTAAAAAAAAAAAAAACTGTCACTTTCTTAGCTTTCATGATACCTTACTATCCTGGTTCCATCCCATTTGACCTTTGTATTTTTTACAGACTTCCCTTTCTAGGGTCACCTTTAGAAATAAGAGCACATTTTGTAGGAATTTAGAATCAGTCATTGACCTTCTTTACTTACTTACTTGAATAACTCATCTAATCCCAATGCTTCTAATTCCTCACTATGGATAATACAAAAGTCTGCATCTGCTATTTAGAGTGTTCTCCCAAGCTCCTCACACACAAGAGCAACTGCCTGCTGAATAGGGACTTCCACTTGGTTTTGCACAAACATTTCAAATTCGATAAAACAAAGTAAGACAACAACAAAACACATAAATAGAGAAAACTGGCTTCATTAATACGCTGTGTTGGGGCATATTTTGACTTATTTCTCTCACTTGATATCCATGTCTAATCATCTGCCAGGTCATGTTGGTTTCTATTTGATGTCACTCATATTTATTCTCTGTAAAACATAGAAAAAACTCTTACCAGGATTATTGCTGAGTTTTCCCACAATCTGAAAAGAACCCACTTTTGCTGCTTTAACTTTAACCACTCACTCTCATACTTGGTATGCTACAGAAAAATGCACAGTGTTTCCCCAGAGCTTCTCTGATGGTGCATTTGCTCAAGTCTGTTATTCAACCTGGAATGCCTTCTCCTGACAAACTTGCTTGTTGAAATGGATTTAGCCCTCAAAATTCAGCCAATGCCATCTTCTCTTTGTCTTCTTTCCCCTATCTCTTCACCTAGCACTCCCACAGGCCTTGATTTGTGCCGGTACAAGGCGTTAAAATTCTAACTGGCATCATGGTTGCCTCTCCTTCTAGACAGATCACAAGTTCTGACAAGACAGGAAATGCATTTTGTTAATATTTTAACTACATAGAATTCCTAGTAGAGCCTTTTGCACATAATCAGTGCTGAATAAAAGTATGTTGAATAGAACTGAACAATGAGGAAGAAATACATTAATCACCTTTCATCAGTAGCCACAGAGAATTTCCCTATCCCTGGGTTATACTAAATCACCAAATCCTAAAACTCTGGAAGGTTTTATAGGTGAAAAATCTGAGGACCAGATAGTTCAAGTGATCTGCCCATCTTCACATAGTTAATTAATTAAGTGGTTGGAATGAAGGTCTTCAAATCTCAGTCCACTCTTTCTGTTTTACCAGGTTGCCTGTCTGTGAGTAAGCTATGAATTTGCATAAAGTTTTTGACCTTGAAGGAATTCGGTGCTATTATAATGATATTTTCATTACCTACTCCACTACCATTAACCAACGCAGTACTTAGTTTCTATGTTACTTTAAAGATTTAGAATTGGATATCTTTACCGATTTCTTTCCATGGTCACATTTTGAAATAAGGGCACATTTTGTGGAAATTTAGAATCAGTCATTGACCTTCTTCTATCTATCAAATATATCTGATAAGAAAGTGAAGTAGGTTACAGGAATAAGCTCATCTCAAAGTCATTGTTATTGTCTTTCATTCTTAGTCTCTTTATGGCTTTTTAAAACATAGGCTTTAAAAATAGCACAACTGCTATTATTTCTCATCTGATAACAATGTTATGAAGTAGGCAAAAATATCCTCATTTTCATTTGAAGAAGATAAGTCAGAGATGTTAAGTGACTGCTAAATAACACACGGAACTATGACTTGAACCCAGGTCTGTGGGTTTTGCATAAAGAACACTGTATTTTGCAATAAAGTTCCTTGTTTTTTGCCATTATCATTTTTTAAAATGTAGACTGTCATAATAATACTCGTGTATGTGGGAGTTTACATCTAATTCACTTTGCTGATAATAGTTTTAAGAAGATTTGAAATATCAGAGTGAGAGAGAAAAAAGTGGTGACATTTTCCATGAGAAGATATGAATTAAAAGGAGTACTGTGTTATGATTTGTATAACTGGGAATGTTAATTTCTGTGACGGTGGTAATTCTATTTATAAGAGGGGAGCCAAAAACTTAATTTGAATTTTCATTTAGGGTACTCCTAAGTAATGAGCACATGGAAGAAGAAACAGGGTTATGAGAGATGTATGTGTATACTGTGTTCACCTTTGAAATGTGTGTATCTAGATTTCAATTGGATTGAGTGAAAGACAATAATGAGAATTGTGAGAATAGGTTATTCTGCAAACTCCTTTTCTTCTTAAGCATTTATGAAATATACTTGCTAGATTGATGTGCATCTTATTGTAAACCTCTAAGGTAACATAGAAAGTACTGGGCATTCAATTATGGTAGCCATTATAATTATTATTATAATAGTTATTATTATAAAGTAGTATTTCACTTTTATTAGATTTGTTTTCTCCAGACAATAAACTTAATTTTCAGTAAAAAGAAAGATAGCTGACAAATAGCACATATTTAAATACATGCATGAAGAATATAATTACATTTTGAAACAAAACATATACATGTTATAAACTCTGTATCTTTTTCTCTCTCTCCATGATTATACTTCCTTAATGAATTCCCATTAGGTGCTCAAAAACAGTAATTTTTACATGCATGGCAGCTATGTTTTTTTCCTTTCAGCTAAATATCTTGACACAGCTTTTCAATTTATTGATATGACTACCAGAGACTGGAAATAACTTTTACACCAATATAATCACTGTATAATGACTTGTAGTTAGCTTAGAAATTCTGGGGAAACTGTTGCCAAATGACTATGGCTGACAGATGTTCACCCAAAAATGACAAAAGTCAAAAAAAAAGTCTAATAAGTGTCAGCAGCTGGTAGAGATTTAATAGAGTAGCACTTAGCACACATTCTGGCCTTATGCAAAATAAACTAATCAGAATAAAACTTGGAAAAATTTACCAAAAGTGGGCTTTGACTCTTCACTAAAGCTTCCTACTTATGTTGCTATAATTAGAATTTTCTAGACATGACAAAATGGTAGTATTGGATATAAACAAGATAATATGGTGCTATTTTTTGTATCTAGTTATATACAAGAGCTAATTATACTAATATTCAAAGTCTGATTAGAGGGAGGAAAAGACATTTTATTATTTAAGTACTGTACTATTTAAAATTTGATTAAATTTTTAAGCATACATTTCTAAATATTGATATCTAAAAATCCAATCAAAATTCATGACTAAGAAATAACCTTGCTTTCTTTTCCCCCTTCTTAAAAAAGTCTCACTTTCTCTCTCTTTAACAAAGGAAACAGTATATTGGTATTCTAAAATTGTTTTGTTTGTATAATGGATTTCTAAACTGAGATTCATAATTTGTGTTGGTCTTTCCCTTATTTATGCCCTTTATCTTTTTAAATATCATTTACACAAATTGAGAGAATAAACCAGATTTCACCCTAGCATAATTTATAGATTTAGATAGACTGCAAGAGGCTAGAAAAAGTATGTACTTACGTCTCCTGTATTAAACAAATTGAAGCGTCCGCATAGATGTATTCTAAAAGAGGTTGGGTCTAGGAAGCTGCTTAAATGATTTTTATAGTGACATTGAGTCATGAGCCAAATGGTGACTGGATAACATGCTAATTTTACTCCTGTAAATGGGGACACATGAAATGAGACTCACAGACTTGGAAGAAAGAATGGAGAGAATGTCATCAGCAGGCACTGAAGTCTTCTCTCTAATATAAATGGTATGATTTTTTTTTTAAAAGAGAAGGAAAATTCTTCCTCTACCATTATTACAAATGCAGTTACATGACTTCTCCATTGTTACTTTATGAAATCATGTGAAGTTTGCTAAAAGTCCTTGAGTAGTTTCCTATGTGCTTAAGACTTGGTCTACATTAGTGTTTCTGAAACGTTTTGGTCTCAGATATCCATTACATTATCAAAAATTACTGAGAACCCGAATGAGATTTTGTTTATATAGTTATATCTGCCAATATTTACCATATGTGAAATTAAGACTGTAAATTTTAAATATTTATTAATTCACTTAAAATATAAATAACAAGCCCATTACGTTTCAATAAATAGTATATTTTTAGTGAAATGAAATATATATTCCAAAGCCAAAATAAAATAGTGACAAGAATGGCATTGTTTTACATTTTGAAATTCTCTGGCTTAGTTTTGCAAATGTCTGGCTTAATAAAAGACATCTGGTTTCTCATAACTGCTTCTGCATTCAATGTCTCAATATGTTGTTTTAGTTGAAGTATATGAAGAAAATCTGGCCTCACACAGATTTCTTAGTTGGAAAAGTGAGGAGAATTTTAATAGCTTTTTCAGATAATTATGGATTTTTAAATTTTGCAATGTGGAATCTAAAACCATATCAATATGCTTCCCTTACTGTTTAATTAAAATCTATTGTCTACTTTGCACCTTAAATGGATCTTTTGCCCATGTGTATTCTTAAAAATATCAGGTATTGGTCACTTGGAAAAATATTGGTTCACTAGGTTATGCAAAATTTCCAAATAGTAGCTTATTTCATTATACAATATCACATTTGTTAGTAATTGCCACCTATCTCAACAGAAAATTCTTTAAGAATTGAGAAACTGACAAGTTCACAGGGGCCGATAATAAGTTTTCCAAAATTGTAATTTTTATTTGAAAACTCAGATTTTATCATTGGCAACAGATACAGTTGGATTTTGCTTCTCTTGAAGTGACAAGCTCACTTTGTTCATTTTCAAGAAAATCTCTGCCAAATATCCAAGTTTGAAAAAACCACAGTTTGCTTGTCAGTTGTTCTTTCAAGTAAAAATGGTGATTCATGAGAAAAGTGGCTAATTTAGCTCTCAACCCAAGCAGTCACACAAGTACTTACTTGAGACAACCATGCAATTTGGTACATCTTCACTGACTTACCATTTCATCACACAGAATATTAAAAAGACCTCTACTCAAGGGTCAAGATTTGACGAAATTAGTATATTTTTACTCCTTAATCAAGTACATTCTTAGGTACATCTTGCATTTTAAAAATATTAACTCTGAGTGTGTGGCAGTGAAGAATACCAGGCTTACTAGTAGAGTTTGCTGCTACTGACTTGATTCGTGCTAAGGTGTCAGCAGTTTTCCCCACCATGATTTTGCACCATTAGTGCAAATGGCAGCCAAGGTAAAAAGGTAAATAGCATCTGTATTATTATGAAAATTATTTTAAACTTGTGAATCCACTGAAAGTATCTCAGGGAATGACCGAAAGGGTTTTGGGGACATGCAGGAGTTGGGGGGACCAAATTTTGAGAACTGTTGTTCTACACAGTAACAGGAAGCTATCCGACAAACACTACGGATTAGAGAAGGGAACCCTTTTGTAAAGAACTTAACTAAGCAAGTTTTTGATTCCTAAAATATTCTGGAAATAATCAGCTATTTCCATGCTAAGTACAATACTACCTATCTTTTTCTCTTTCCTTTTCCTGTATAAGAATATTACTTATTTATCTAATTCAGGCTTACAAACAATCTAATAGCTTATTTCTAAGAACAACCCCCACAATCTCACAAATCAGAGGGCTTCAAATTAAGTCTCATGAGCTCAGGACAGGGTGCCAGAACTTGATGCTACCTTAGTTCCCCTTTTCCTTGAATTGGGCTATATTCTAGTCACATTTTGGAGTAAGTGACAACAAAGAAGAAATCAAGAACCATACCTGTTAATAGCAACCATTTGAAAATTTCCACAGAAGTCTCCTCTGTTAAGGCATAATTATAAATCCTGCGCCAGATCATGACATTGCATGGTCTAGAATGCCATTTGGTATAATGGGACATGTATTGTCCTTTAGAAGAGTTTGAATAGTGTCCTATCAAAAGCACACTTAAAAAAAAGTAATCTCATATACTGAGTTGTATCACAGAATGATGCCAACACATATTAACTCTGCGAAGTCAAACCCTCTTTTGTTCTAAATCCAAGGCACTGACTTTTTTAATCACAAAATATTGCTAGAATAAATTTTGCCTAATATGAGAAAAAATAGGCAGTCTTTGATGGTTTTCACAGTAAGTTTTTGACTAATACTACTAGAAATAATAACCCATCTACATTTGTTGGGGGGAGTTCTTCACTTCTTCCCTGATTTTCAGTGTATAATAAAAATTCTCAAGTTCAAAAATTTCTAACATTTGATACTAATGGTTATTCTTCTCAATCTTCTCTCTATTCATCAATTCATCTCTGATCCCCAGTTATGTGATAATTGCGATCCTTATGCCTTCATTCAAGATTATATATATATTTTTCCTTGTTTTGACATGGGCACATTTTCATATTGTTTTTGAAAATTCATGACCTAGTCAATTGTATTATTACTTAACTTCTTCTCTGAAACTTCCTTTAGCCCAGATTCAAATCCTTTTTTGTTTTTTCTTTCCACAGTGCTTAACAAATCAAAACTTTGTAATGAGAAATCTAAGCCTAAAAATGTTATAAAGCCAGAAGCACAGGCTATCTTAAGAAAATATTTTCACTGTCTAATTAGGCAACAAGTGACCTCAAAGCTATTCATAAATTCCTTTCTTGATTTCTGGCTGACCCATTCACCATCCTTAAAAACAGAAATTTCTTCATTGTTTTGTGTTTCTTAAGTCTCACTTGTATTTCATCTGCTTACGCTCTATAGAAAATCTTGCCTAATGACTTTACGGAGAATGTCAAGGTCATCCTATATAAATTCCTTCAATTGCTGTTTCTTTATCATCACATCAAAATTGCCATCTTTTTATTTGAGTCCTTTTGCCAACATTAATACCTGACTGGTGCTCTTGATTCTATCTTCTCTCCTATTATTTTTCCTTCAATCCTGCTTTGTGCTTCTGGAGTCTTTCTTTTCCCTGCTTCTCCAATGCCTATAAAATTATTTACATTTTCCCTGTTATAAAATATATTTCATCTTTTAGCTCTGTTCTTTTTGTCACTCACCTTTTACTTTCATTTACTCTCAAACTTACAGAAAAAGAGGTAGATACTAATTTTCCTGCATCCTTTACAATGCTTTATTTTTAATTCCTTTGCAATTTAACTTACATATCTATCAATTTACCAGAATTGTTTTCTCAGAGAAAAACCATTACAGATTAATCACAAAATTCAATAGGTTTTTCACAGTAATCATCTATATCAAATTGTATACAACATTTTACATTGTTATTCCTCTCTTCTTGAAACATCTTTCTCCCTTGGCTCTGATAGTTACTGTACTCTTTTTTTTTTTTTTTTTTAAAGAAATCTCCATTTTAATTTTTATTTATTAATTTATTTATTTTTGGCTGTGTTGGGTCTTCGTTTCTGTGCGAGGGCTTTCTCTAGTTGCGGCAAGTGCGGGGGGTCACTCTTCATCGCGGTGCGTGGGCCTCTCACTATCGCGGCCCCTCTTGTTGCGGAGCACAGGCTCCAGATGCGCAGGCTCAGTAGTTGTGGCTTACAGGCCCAGCCGCTCCGTGGCATGTGGGATCTTCCCAGACCAGGGCTTGAACCCGTGTCCCCTGCATTGGCAGGTGGATTCTCAACCACTGCGCCACCAGGGAAGCCCTACTGTACTCTTGATTCCCTCATAATCTTCTTATATTTCTTCTTGCTCTTTCCGTCACTTAACTATTAAATAATATTTTTTCTCTCTTTTGTTCTTTATGTTCTGTTTGGTAATCTCATTTACCCCAATTGTCTTAATTTCCAACTGTGTATAGACGGCTATCAAATCTATAATTTGGGGGCCTGATATTTTTCTGAATCGTAGCTTGGGAATTTTTACTGCCTATGGGATATCCCCCCATGTTTGTCCTTAAAAACTCAAATTCAGTAAGTTCAAATGGAATCTCTTTGCTGCATCTCTACCTCCACCTCCCCCAAACTATTTATTACCCTTATCATTTTAGTGTATATTACTACTATTTTCTTAGGTATCCATGATATTAATAGAAATCTTAGAATTGTGTTCAATTACTTCCATCTCACTAATTCTTCCCATCTAATCAATTCTCAAACCTCATTGTTTTAATTCTATCCATTCAATGCTTCTTAAATATTCTTCATTTCCATTCTTTGGTCACTCCCTTCATCATCTCTTTCTTGACTATTGCAATTATAGGCTAACTACTTACTTATCTAAACTTATTCTTTTCCAAGTTACCCTTTACACTTTTGCCAGAATTAACTTTATTAAACATAAAATACTCAAAAATCTTCAGTGGCTCCTGGGAACCCTCAAAACATAGTTGTAACTTTATTTGCATGGCCCTCAGGAATGTGAACCCAACCTAATTTACTAGCTTTTTTCCCTATATTATCTCTCCCATGTATACTAAGTTAGATCATAGCAGACACTTGCTATATCTCTGGTGTTCTCTTATTGGTCTTCTCATGCTGTTTTTCTCAACCTGGAGTGACCTTCTCTCCCAATGACAACAAAATCCTCCTCATCTTTCAAGCCCGGTTTATAAGCTACAACACCTCCCCATCTCCAGGTAAAATGAATAACTTTATTATAATATTTATTTAATTTGGCACTGTGCAAGAATTAATTATTTTCATGTTGCTCTTCTTCCTATATTATATGTTCCTTGAGATCTGGGTCTTTGATTTTTGAGTCCCCTCAGAATGCTTGGCACAGGATTTTGTATGTTGTTCTTACATCTGCAAAAAGTATATTGTAGATTTATTTTTAATCATCATACTCAAGATCCTTATTGGTAAAGTAAATTTGTCAAGGTTATCCCATTGTCAATAGTAAAAGTATTGATAGCTCAGAAAGCATGTTTCTTTATTCTTATTCATTTCATTTTCCTGTCTCATAATACTTATCATCAATATAAAGAGATGAACTGTAATCATTTCCTCTAATACACTTTTTCTTCTGTGTATTCTTAATTATGACAGAAGATTTTTTAAAAATAACAGCAACAAAAAGCACTGTAGAATTCCAAGTAATCTATCCTATTTTCACTTTATGGAAGGTTACCTCTCTTTAAGTTTTTTATAAAATATATATGACTAAAGTAGCGAATTAATGCATGGAATGATTTGTTCTGTCCTTCTTTTGTTAAGGCTTTTTACATCATTTATTTAATATTTCAAAAGGTTTATAAATCACTTATTAGCTAATCTTTGCAGCATCCCTGCTGAGACAGTCAATTAGCTGAAGAAGTACTACTGGTTGGCAACTGACAAATATTATTACTTGCACATTACAGATGAAGAAACTAAAGCAGAGAGAGGTTAATCGACTTGACCATGTCTTACACAGTGAGTGGTAGTACTGATGTCAGAATGGGGACCTGGGGTTATTCACATCAAAACCACAAAAGCATTAAGAGTCGAGAGCTGGTGCTGTTCTTTATTATATTATACTTTCTAAATCCTTTGTTTAATCTTTTCTGGCTCTCTATTGAGTCCAAGGAGGAAAGATACTTTTAAAATCTATACCTTCTCATTAAACTAAGACTATTTTTTCTACATCCAATAAATATTTAGTTTTTGCAAGGACATTAGAACATCGACACATTTCTTCTCAAAATAACTCATTATTAACTTTTCCGTCTTTAAAAGCACAATGAAAGATCAAATCAATCTCAGTAATATTTTCTGGTCTGTTCTAAGTTGTAATAATGACCATAATAACAAAACAGCTATTGTTTACTAATTATTTATCAATAATAACAAAAATATCAAGTATTTGCCAGATACAACACTAAGAAGTTTATGTGAATTGTATAATTTAAATTCATCAACAAATTTATCAAAGAGGAATGTTCATTATCTCAGTTTTAAAGATGGAATATTAAAGGTTTAGAAATATTGTCATGAAACTGATAGGTGATTTAACCACTTACAAAACCAGCTGCCATTTTCCAACATTCATTTTGGAACATACTGTACTTAATTTTTTGTTGATGGTTTGCCATCCCTATTTTTTTTTTTTTTTTAAATATGTAAGCAGTTCACATACTGTGGTGTTGAGACATTACTGTGTAGGGTGATATTTTATTGACATCCCTGCAGAACCTGGCTTTTTAATACTATCATCTGATATACATCATATTAATTGACACTGCAATTTCTTCCTTGATTTGTATATTTTTTTTTACAAACACTTTGCATTCCAACTTCCACATATCTGATTTACTCATCCATGTGATGGTCTTCATCTTCAGACATCTTGCTGTCTGGGCTGTTCAACCCTGTGACAGTAAAAGCACACTCACTAGGGAATAGGAGTTTGAGAGGGACTTAGAAAATTGTTTGACACCTGAAAAATATGGCTCCAGAATATGAAAAAAAATCTGCAAAATTGAGATTAAAAACTTGTGTAATTAATATTTTCAACTAATATTACTACAACAGCAATGTTACTCAGCTTTCATATAGTTATCTATAAATTATATTGGATATGTGACTTGGGCACATTTTAATGCATTTGATAACATTTAGGGTAAAGCTTCTAAAAGGGCAATTGCCTAGGACTGAGGAAGGTTTAAAAATGGCCCTGCACAGAATGAACTAGAAGTGACTTCAGTGGGAGGCTGAGGCAGAGATGCTGGACCTGGAGAGTGACAGAGCAGGCGTACATTGGAGAGAGCTTTCCTATGTAGGAGAGCCAAGAATTTGTTACTTATTGAGTGGGGAGCATGAAGGTAGGGGACCCTATAATGAGAATCCTAGGATTGCTTCTAGATTTCTAACTTGGATAAATGACAGGACAGTACTCTTTGGTGAATACTAAAGGAACAGCAACAGCAGCAAAAGTCTAAGAATGGAACTTTAACATAACACAATGCCACCTTTAAAGTAAATTTGGCATTCTTCCCCTTTTTGAATGAATGAAAATGCATTAATTAAAGACATACACATTCACACACCTGCTAATATCTGCTCTTCTGCAATCATGTGTTTTCTGTAGAGTGTCTAAATATCTATTCCAGTTGAAGTAGTGCTTAAACACTTCAATATGCCTCTTTTCAGCCAAAAAGAAAAACTGTCTATGACTGCTTCAACATATTTTAAATATATGTATAATCATTGCCAACTTATCTGCTTTGCAGATACTAGTTTCCTATACAATATTTAATATCTCCCTTTATTGAAAGTGTCATTGCTCAGTATTATGATTAATGTTTTTCATTTTTATTATATGTCTGAATGTTAGCATTATTGATTAATCTCTTTATTAATGGAATGATCTTCAGCACAATGTGAAATACTCTTCTTCTCTACCATTATTATATGTTTTTTTAAAGATTTTCCATACAGTTACTTTAAATGGGATTTTCAGATTTTTCAGGCTTTTTGAAGTCAGTAGGATAGGCTCCAGTGAGTAAAAGAAATGCTGAAGAACAACAATATGAATTAAACAAATTTAAGTAGTTAAGAAAGCACTAATCTAGCCATTGAGAAATATATACTAATATTTACATAGTATGTATATATAAATCAATAGTTTAAAATGAGATAATCTACTGAACAAAATATCTTAAAATGTGAATTAAAAGATGTTGTAAAATCTCTATATGATTAAAATACAAAAATTTTTATAAGCTTGGAATATAAATAATAAGTGCATTTTTGTCTGGGAGACAAGTTGTTATCTGGGAAACCTCACGACATTTTGTAGATTATCGAAATCACTTTACTATCAATCTTGAGCATTTCTCCTATCAACTCTATAATTAGTATTGGAAATTAGCTTTATGACTCTATTTCACTGTCAGGAACATTGAAGAAACTATTTAAAAGTGCTAAACATTGGTTTTAACAAATAAAAAATAATTCATCTGAAGAAGATGTTACAATGAACTGAGGAATTAAAAGATCTCAAAGTAGAGAAATTTCACTGACTGCAGTATAAACAACTTGAGGGTAGAGAGTTTCTGTTTTTCCTGTTTGTCCTCCAAATTTTGGAACAGTGTTATATGCACGGTGCAGGGTAATAAGCAAATATTTAACAAATGAAAAGTACTGAATTCATTACCTTGTGGTACAAATTAGGATTTCTTTTGTACTGTAACTAGAAGATTTTAATTTCAGCATTATGAATTATTAATGTCTTTATCTGATTCCCAGTTCTGTGTCAATGAAACTTATTTGAGTGATAATTAGAGGACTTTATGTTTATCCTATCTTCTAGGATTTCACTTTTGCATATCTGTTAATTCATAATTTTGATATTTTTATAGCACAACCAAAGACTATAAAAACACATAGAGCAAGCACTTGCCAAAGAACTCTAAATAAAACAGGTCTCAGATATGAAATAAGAGCCATGCTTGGTTATACTTCTAAGTGCTTCATCTAAAGAGAGACCTGCAACACTGCTGCATGAATTGATCACCTAGGGTGACTTTTAAACCTACCAACAGCTGGCCCCTCTATCATATCTGATTTTATTCAATAGTCTAAATGATAATAATTTTTTGATCAAGAACTTTATTTTACTGGTTGTAAAGGTGCGCGCATGCATGCGCACACAATCCCCAGTGCTTTTAAAAATTGTGGGACAGAATTAATCATAACTATTGAGTTTAAATGTCATTTATCAACTTATTAAAGTGCAAGCATGCAGGGAAAATAAGCTAAAGACAAGACTTTCGTTTTTCAATTTATTTTTAAAAAGTCTTGTAGAAATCTTTATGAAATTAACACAAAATGGTGGTACACAAAAATCTTTTTGCTTTGTTTATTCCCTAGTCTGTGGCAATGTAAAGAGTGGAAGTTAACCTGAAATTTAAGTTAAGGAAAGCTATATTGTATTAAGTTTAGCCAAACATTGTCTAACTTGCCATCATATTTTTTCAAATAAATAAAATTTCTATTCTCTTCCCTCTCTCCTCATCTCCCTTTAAGGTATGTCAACTCTAACCCCGCCCCCCCCATACACACACCTTGTTGCCTCTGACATTATCTCCTCTACTAGATGTGCTTTCGTACTTATTGCTACACAATAGTTCAACAATAAAATGTGATAAATGCAGGCAGAGGTGTTTCAAGAAAGAAGGTAAATGTCCTTATACATTTTCAACATAGAAACAGAATTTTTCAAAAATGAGTTACAAAACAGCAAAATTAAAAAAAAAAAATTAGTTATAGATAAAGTTTGCAGATAACGTTGTCATCCCTCTTAAAAGAAGAGGGATAAGGCACAGAAGGAATGTGGTGTTGAGGACAATGAAAATAAGCAGTTATTGCAATCTATTTATGCTGCATTCAATGGATTTAGAAGACAGAGTCTTGAGTGCTGTCGTTATTACTTGTTTGCCATTTGATGGTGGGCAAAATATTTAATTTCATTGGGTTTCTCTTTCTATGCCTCTAAAATGTGGATTCCCAGGCTAAGAAAATATTTCAAATCTTTTCTAGGTCTAAAAGTCACAGACCTTAGTGTCTGTGTACCCTTTATAAAGGCCACATTTTCACAAAAGATAGCATTCTTGTAAAACATCTTTATAGAAAGAAAAAGCTATATTTAGAAAGTCCACTCAGTGTCCAGGGTTTTCTGAAGTCGTACTGCTGTTTATAACCAGGTGTAGGCCAGTAGGACAACACATTTGCTTTAACTAATAACTGTCCAGATTTCTTGGAGTTAAAGATACGTTTTTCATTATTCTAAGTGTTGACCTAAGAAATTATTGAAAATAAGAATTGTTCTAATTTACTTATTGAATTACCCAGTTCTTACATGGCCTGACATGAAAGGTGATTTAAAAGATTGCATTTAAGTTTGGACATAGAGCCTTCATCCTGCTGTTTCATCACAGACCTCTTACAGGATAAACACATGCAACCATTTTGAGTTTCTGAATGGGAGTGCTCCTTATAGTATTTTCCCTTATAAATTTCTTGCCAACTTACTCCAATTTGAATGCAGGTAGAAATTTATAAATTTCTCCAAGAACTGATTTTTATTTTTATGAATCTTACTGATTTTGTTTTAATACCGAGGACTTTATCAAATTCATAGACATTTGATAGAGTAAAAAGCAAAAGCATAATTAGGAAAAATCCAAAAACCTCAAATAGAAAATAAGATGCTATGTTGTTAGTAACAAATTAGCACAAATAGACTGAAAAGCTGACCACCATTGTAAACTGAGCTTTTAACTATGTGAGTCGCCAGGAAAAGGAGGATTACCTGACTCATGGGTCTTCTCCTCTTTCTTTGCCTTTTTTGAATGATCTCAAAAATTAAAGAAAGGTTGAAATGACAATAAAAATAATTTATTTCCCAAACCATTTGAGAGTAGTTGCCAACACAATGCAATGTCTCCCCCAAATCCTCTAGTATTTCCTACAAACATATATCCAAATATAATCAGGAAAATCAGGAAATTAACACTGACGCATTACTGCAGTGCTACTAATCCTCAGACCCCTTTCAAGTTTTGTCAATTATCCCAATCATGTCCTTCATAATAAAAGAATCAGCCCAGCGTCATATGTTGCATTTAGTTGTCCTGTCTCTTTAGTTTTTTAATCTGGAAAATTTTCTCAGACTTCCCTTGAATTTCATGAACTAGAAAATTTTAAAGAATATGGATCAGTTATTTTGTAGGATTTAGCTGTTTGTATTTGTCTCATGATTATTCAGGATATGTGTAGTTGGCAGGATTAACACAGTGGTGAAGCTCTGTTCTTCTCACTGCTTCCTATCAAACAATTTCGGCAAACTTTTAACTTGTAACCTTACTGGAATATTATTTTACTCATTTGATTAAGGTTTATCACCCAGTCATCTCCATTGTAAAGTTATGTTTTTCTCCTTCATTATTAATAATTTTTGTGGTAAGGCACTTTGTAATTATGTAAATATCCTGTTCCTCATCAAACATAATTTATTCAATTTAATTATTTAAATCAGTATGAACTCATAGACTCCTATTTTATTCAATTGACTATAATATGTTTCTACCATTATTTATTTTGAGGCTTAGATTGTTCAAGATTTGTCCAGTGGAAACCCCTTCAGTTTGGCTTCTATATCCTTTGATGTTTCCCAATTATTCTTTGATATCTCCCTTCTTCTTTTTTTTTTTTTTTTAACATCTTTATTGGAGTATAATTGCTTTACAATGGTGTGTTAGTTTCTGCTTTATAACAAAGTGAATCAGCTATACATATGCATACACCCCCACATCTCCTCCCTCTTGCATCTCCCTCCCTCCCACCCTCCCTACCCCACCCCTCTGGGAGGTCACAAAGCACCGAGCTGATCTCCCTGTGCTATGCGGCTGCTTCCCACTAGCTATCGGTTTTATATTTGGTAGTGTATATATGTCCATGCCACTCTCTTACACCGTCCCAGCTTACCCTTCCCCCTCCCCATGTCCTCAAGTCCATTCTCTACATCTGCGTCTTTATTCCTGTCTTGCCCCTAGGTTCTTCAGAACCATTTTTTTTTTTTCTTTAGATTCCATATATATGTGTTAGCATACGGTATTTTTTTTTCTCTTTCTGACTTACTTCACTCTGTATGACAGACTCTAGGTCCATCCACCTCACTACAAATAACTCAATTTCGTTTCTTTTTATGGCTGATCCCTTACTTCTTGAAACAATAATATGTTCTAGGGTCATCTTATATTTTCCCTGTAGTAGCTCTAGAATCAGCCATTTCTCCAAAGAGCTTTAGTTCCTTCAGTTGGAGAGCTGTATTTAGAAACCAAGATCTGGACACTAGGTGTATTCATTGCTCTTGGGAAGTAGTGGTCCCAGGTACTCTCAATAGGCAGAGCTAGGGGATTTATGTACATATATACATACACACATATGAAAGCACATATTCATAACCATTTACACGTATTCATAAACGTATGCATACATATTGTCTATGTTTAGTTCTATAATGTCTCTATATTGAAAATCATGTGTTCACATTAACATCCTCCATTCCCTTTCAACACCTTTTCAGTCATTTCATTGCCCTTTTCATATTTTAACTCCCTCCACAGATATTAAAAAAACACTGATTACCATATCCTTAATATCCTTACTTATTTGATCAATCTTCCTGTATTTAAGTAAATTCTTGTAGCTGCCACTTTCCCATCCCACACATTTTCTCCACCTGGCACGGGTTATGACTATCTGTACAGAGTGGTTGCCAAGGCCACTTCCTCATGTGGATGCCCTTTCACACGAATCAGACTTCAGCAGTCAACTCCAGGCTCCCTTATGCAGACATCCTCTCCCCTTTCTCAGACTCTGAGACCCAATGCCAAGTCATGTGGTTCCTTGAATGCCCACCTCCTCCATGCTGACAAAGGGTTATTTTAAATCACTTAATGGACTAATTTGTTCAAGAAGGGAAGAGATCACAACACTGTAAAGCAATTATACTCCAATAAAGATATAAAAAAAAAAAAAAAGAAGGGAAGGGACAAGGAAGGGGATGAAGAAAGGGAGGTGGACAGGGATGAACAGATATCTTTTTTTCTAAACAATATTTGAAGAGGTCCTTCATTTAGAAGTTACAAAGACATTATGAAGTATCAGCTGAAGAACTGAAACGACAACATGTATTTACACATCTATATCCCTACACCTATGACACACAATGTACACCTACTTTTATAGTAACCAAAATATAATTTAACAAAACTTATGATGCTTAGCCATACACTTTAATACTCGGCAACTTAAAAAAATATGCAGTGCCATTTGGCTGTTAACTATCAGTCCATTTATATGAATGGATTTGTAAAACTCCTAGCCAAGAGTGCTTGAGATAGCGTCTCTACTGGTCCTTACTGGATCCTCTTCTTCTTTTGTCACTCTTTTCAGTCATTTGTTGATTCTCGATTGTATCTCATTGGTGACTTGAATGACCATTGGTAATCATATCTGGGCAAACACCCCAGCTTGGTGTCTCTCAAAGGGCTGACTGAAAACCATTTGCAACAGAATCAACTGAGGTACTTGATAAAATTCAGGTCCACAGGCCCTGTTTTGATTTCCTGCTCAGAAGCTCTTTAGAGAGTAATAAGTATTTGGAAAATACCTTAGCTAATTCTCACACATTAACACTGAAGCCATGGTGTAGTTTGCATGTCTACAATTCCTCAAAGTTCACGGTTTAAAACACATAGGTCTCACCAACTACAGTTCTTTTATTTTAGCTTCATTAATTCACATTTGTTATTTAACCAACTTGGAAATTGCTAGATGTGTGAATAGCCGCCAAAGTAAAATGTATCTATCTTTTGCAAAAATGTCTTCTACCAAATGTCTCTACAAAATGAAATGTAAATACCTTCTAAGATCTTGCTTGGAGGAATCTTACAGATTTTTAAAATCTTCCAGGTTTTAGGGAATAGCAAGTGCAAAGGCCCTGATGTTGGGAAAGCCACTGCAGAAAGAAAATCTGGATGTGTGTGTGAGAGAATAATAGTAGTAAACGAGTTTGGAGAGTCGGGCAGAAGAAACATTGAATAAAGCAAGTAGGACAGGTAAAAAGTTTAATTTTTATTCTAAGAGTGATGGCAACGGGTTTTGCGAAATAATGTGATATGATTTATGGTTTTTTTTTTTTTTGATTATTCTGGCTATTGTATTGGTTATAGACTATAAGGATTGGGGCAAGAGGGGAAGAAGCAAGGAGGTTGTGGAAGAGGCTGCCTATTGCATTACATGAGGCAAGCAATGATGTCTTGGAGTAAGTAAAGATGGCAAGAGTAAGGTGAGAGGTAGGTGGATTCAGAATGTATTTTCAAGTGTTAGAGCTGGCAAGAATTTCTGATGGACTGGACATAGGAATTGTGGGAAAGTGAGAGTTTAAGGATGAATCTAACATTTTTGGCCTGAGCAACTGGATGAGTTATGGAACCAGGAAAAACTGGAGTGCAATGGATGGATCAAAGCAAAATATTTAGTTTTATTTGCTAAGTTTGAAATGTCTATTATGCATAGATTGGAGATATTTAGTGGGAAATTGGAATTAGGAGTCTGGAGGTTAGGTGAGGGTAGATGGAGAGTGAAGGGGGCCAGGAATGAGCATTAGGGCATTCTAACAGACGTTGAGGGATGGGAGGCATCACCAAGGGAGACTGCCAAGGAATGGTGAGTGAGGAGGGGAGAAATCTAGGAGAGGATGGTGTCCTGGTAGCCAGTGAAACAAAATATTCATTCTGGAAATTATGAAGTTCATTTTCCAAAGTTTCTTGAATTGATGATAATTTGAAACTCGGTATTTTAAAAAGAGCTTTAGCAAACAGAAAAGAGAATAATTTTCTATCACGAGTGATTGATTGCAGTAGCATGGGGAATGGAAAAGTTGTGAAAAGGGAATCAAGAATTTATGTAAAAGACAATTTTAAACAAAAGTATTCGTTTAAAAAACAAGTACACAATATTTAGACATTATATTTTGTCTTTGTGTCAATAGCAGCTACAGCATGCTGTAAGTGAAAGATGAAGGATTACAGTTTAATATCAAATCAGGGGAAAAGGTGAAATACTTGAATTCTTTGTAGATTTTTAATAGATTTCAAACCTTTATTGGTTTTGAATAATGTCATATTTCAAACATAATTTTCTAAATAATCATGACAATTTTAGAATCAGAATAAACCTTATATAACCTTATATAAACCTTATTTAAATGCACATATAGTTCATTTTTATGGGTAAAACTAGGACTCTGGTCTTCTGATTAACAGTACTATTTCTTATTGCAACACACTGTTTAAATGCATAGACGATTGAAAAAAAGAGCGTACCAGTGATCTCTTAAATGTTTTACAAAATATTCAGTAATTAAAATTAGGGAAAATAAAGCTCATGAGGATTAAATTACAGGAAGAGTTTATAAGAGGGCAAAGAAGTAGGAGATGTATTTTCACACGGATAAATATGAGATTTTAGGAGAAAATGACCCAAACTGCATTTATAAGGTCATGATACTAGCTAAATGAAATAAAGACAACCATCAGGTGAATAACATATAATTTTGAAGGTGAATTTTGAATATGGAGACTGATACAGATTAACATCTGATTATAATAAAAATCATATAGGCAGGGTAACAAGGTCTTCTTCATCCAATCACAGCTTTTCAGGAATAAGGGAACCTCTTGATACTTTGGTATGTGCCATTTTAGGACAATGAACTTGCTACAAAGTGAACACTTGATGCAAGAAATAGTTTAGAAACATAAATATGATTCAAGAAATTCCTGGATGGTGAAAGCTATGTTGGATTGTTTCACAAAGTTAGGGATGACTAGGTTAAGTAACTTCTCTTTTTAATAACAGAATAACTGTCACATGAAAGATCTCACTATGCCACTGACAAAGATAAAATCCCGGGACGGCATGGCTTCACAGTCTAATAGTCTAGAGCTACAGTGTCCAGTATAGTGTCCATTAGTCACAAGTGGCTATTAAATACTTGAAATGTGGGCAAGTTTGACTTAGGAACTGAAATTTTAATTTTATTGAATTTTATTGAATTTACTTTTAAAAATTTAAAAACACATGTGACTAATGGCTATAAGTTTTGACAGCACTAAGAACATTTCCATTATCATGGAACGTTCTATTGACCAGAGCTGAACCATAACATTTTTATTTAATTTTACATTTATTCCTCTTTGCTAAGAAAATCCTCTCTCTTACTAATAAACAATATTAGCAAGATGGCTAGATATAAGCTCAAGATGCAAAAAACTATTGGATTTCTATAATCCAGGAACAAAGAGAGAGCTTAAAAATTATTTAAAATGGAAAAAAAAAAAACTACCTAGGAATAAATCTAAATAAAGATGTGCAAGACATTTATGGAGAAAATAAAACCTTACTGAAAGATATTAAAGAAGTCTTAAATAAATGGAGAGATACATCTTGTTTATGGATAGAAAAGACTCATCATAATGATGTAAATTTTCCCCAACTTAATTTATACATACAATACAATTACAATAAAAATACTTAATAGAGGTTTTACAGGATTGCCAATTCTGAAATTTATGTGAATGGTCAAGAACAGCTCAGACACACCTAAAAAATCCATTCATTCCAAAGTGGTCCTGGAAAACTTAATTATTCATAAGAAAACAAAGACATTGGATAATACAGACAAGTCGATTGTAAGTGCATTAATGGCTTGAATATAAAACAAAGATACACTAGAACTTTCAGAAGAAAATCTATTATATCTGGGTGGCATTAAACTGGGGAAGGACATTTTAAGTAGAACAAAAAGGCACTAAGCTAAAAGATAAATTTGATTTCATTAAAATTGAGAGCTGCTATTTATCACAAGACATTAAAAAAGTGAGAAGGCATGACATAACTTATTTGTGTCATATATAGCTGACCAAGGATTATTTGCTTGTATTTAAAGAACAATAGAAATAAGTAAGAAAAAGGTAAACAGTAGAAAAATGGACAAAAGATACTCTCTGGACTTTCACAGAATAGGAAACATAGGCAACTATTAAACAAATGAAAGGATTCTCAACCTATCGGTAATTAGGGAAATACAAATTAAAATTGTTATGGACTGAATTGTGTTCCCTAAAATTCGTATGTTGATGCCCCATCTCCCAATGTGGCTATTTGGAGACAGGGCCTTTAAAAACATAATTATGGTTAAATAAGGTCATAATGGTGGGGCCCTAACTGATATGACTGGTGTCCTTGTAAGAAGAGGAAGAGATACGAGGGATGCATACACACAGAGAAGAGGCCATGTGAGGACATAACAAGAAAGCAGTGGTCATCTGCAAGTCAAGGAAAGAGGCCTCAGGAGGACCCCAAACTGCCAACATCTTGATCCTGGACTTCCAGCCTCCGGAACTGTGAGAAGATAAATCTCTTGTTTTTTAAGCCACTGAATCTGAGGTATTTTGCTAGGGCAACCTGAGCAGACTAATACAGGGAACAAAAGACTAGACTGGCCATTCTAACTGGTGAAGCTATAGAGCAAAAGGACTGAAAATTGATTCCATAACTTTGGAAAACATTTTGACATTATTTTTTAAAGTTGAATATTTGAATTCCCTACAACTCAGCAATTCTTCTCTTAGTATGTCTACTCTTTTACTTATGTTAAATCTTGCACATGTGTACCGGGAAACATTATAATAAATGTTCATGGAAGTACTGTCCGTAATAGGTCCAAAATAACCCAAATATCATTAATAGAATAATAAACACATTTTCTTGTATTTATACAATAAAATATTATACAGTAGTACAAATGAATGAACACTAGTTAAAGCAAAGTGGATGAACCTTAGAAACATAATGTTGAGTAAAAAAAGCAAGCACAGAACTAAAGTATGATATCAATTTTATAAATCTCAATAATAAGCAAAATCAGATAAAAATTATGTGGATGTTGAACATAAAGCCAAGATCAGAGTGATTTCTTTGGTGAAAGCAGGAAGGTGGGATCAGGGTAGAGAACAGAGAGAAGACTCAGCAGTTTTGATTCTAGTTCTTAGTTTTGGTGGTGTGTTTGCAGGAGTTTATTATTTCTCATAACTTACATACAATTAAATATATTCTTTTGTATATTATCTAATAATATTTAAAAAATCAAAATCCATTATATACCAAAGATAACCCCTAGACATTAATTATAGAGAGTCCACTTTGAAACAACATACACAGTTACTCATAAATCTTCTGTAGTTGAAAGCTTTTAGCTATGAAATTCTTCCCCCTTCATATGAGGACTTTATGTTCCATAATGAAGGAAAATTGTTCCTACTTTGGGACAATTTGCCTTCTTTATTTAAGTGATACTAGTCCTTTGGCTGCCTAGAAATTTTAAAAACAACTGATAACTACATCTACTGCCTGCAAGAGAATAAAGGAAAAGGAGCAGAGGAGGCAATCTCATACATTATTGATAAACACATACAAAGACAATATTGGTACAAAGCTATTTCTCCATATAGCAACTCTGAATTTTACTAATAAATACATAAATGTATCAAACATTAATATAAGAATAAAATTATCCAATATGAGTACATTTGCTCTTCTTTTGCAATTAGTTCCAGGATTCTATTTTAGATTATTACTTCATATCTGCGAGAGTTGGGTGTGTGTTTGTGTGTTTGGTTTTGTGGAAGCTGCATTGTGCTAAATTTTACATTTCCTTCTTGAATTAAATGGCTTTTGTTATCCCTTGGGAATACTGAAGATAGCAACAGCAGATTACTACCTACCTGTGGAAAAGTATAAATAGCAATTTTAGCTGCTAGTGATTCTGAAATTGCCCTTAACTTTGTCCTTATAAAAATGCTCCAAGAATTACGTTTTGCAAATCCACAGATTTACTATCCATATTCAAGTCATTTACGTGGACAAAGAATGTAGCCTGCCATATCAGTAACAAAGGACCTTAGAGCCATCAAGCCATCAGCCACTGAAGCCACCCCCAAAGCTGCACCCTGAGGGGATTCAGGATGGAGAAAACAGGAGACTGGTCCTAGATAATTAGAGTGCATATCAAGGGAATGATTTCCATGAGACCAGATTCTTGCATCTCACCATATACAGAAAAGTGCTAAATTTATTAACTTAAGATGTCTAGTTTCTTTAATTAACAGTAATCTTTTGATGTTCCAACTACCTGTTTTTTTTTTTGCAAGAACCCCTAAATATCCTGTGCCCTCCCTTACCTCTTCAGAACAGTCCCTCAGAGCTATCTGAGAGGTTGTCTCCTGACGTAAGTCCTCAGTATGTCCTCCAAATAAAACATAATTCTCAACTTCTAGGTTGTGCATTTTTTTTCAGTCCACATTTAATTGTATGGCTCATGTAGGTACTATGCCTAAATGTAATGGGATGAGCTGTAAATTATTAAAACTAAATAAATTCTGTCAGCTCTACCACTAGCTGAGATCCAGGCTTTCATCTCTGGATACTTCTGTCATAGATCTTGGCAAATATGGGGTCTGTGTTGGTCTTAAAATTATTCGTAGAATTGTGGGGACTCATTCATTCTTTCAACAAATTTTATTGCTTATATTCTATGTGTCAGTTACAGTGCTGGGTCTTGAAATACAGAAGTCAACACACAAGAAAATATAAGGATAAAACACATTTTCTACCATATTAACTTTTTTCATTCATTCATTCATCCCTAAGTCATTCAACACGCCTCTTCTTATTGAATACTGGTGAAGGGTCAAATGCTATGCTAAACACTGAGTATATAACTGCAAATGAGATGGACAGGCCCTGATTTTGATGTCACTACTATCTTTTATCCTGCCATATAATGGGACAGCTTCATTATTCCCTTTACCCTAAGTTTTTATCACAAATTGCTAATGAAAATAAAACTGTTAGTGGAGTTTCAACATGCATAGGTAAATGAGAGCACAGAACTCCTCTTTCGCATGCCCCATTCTCCTCCTTCTAACTCCCTATGTGAACTCACTTGGTGCCAAGACCAAGAAGATGTGCCCCAATAAGAACCAAGCTGATTTCCTCACACTGACTGGGGCTATTGCTCACTTAGAAGACTTGATGCTTAATTTTGATAAGCAACTAGAAGATCATGGAGACAACCTATAAAAATGATTTGTCTTGGGAGAAAATACTAAAAAGGGTTAATGTGCTGTTCCACATGCCTAACCTCCTGGAATTAAACCACAGGCACTAGATCACCAAGTGTACTTGGCAACAATGAGCTAAAAATGAAAAAAAAAAGCATCATACTGTTATTGTATTCATTTTCCCCCAAGGCACTCTCTGATAAACACCACAACCTCTAAGGGAATTGAGAACAGCTTCCTTGTGGGGTAGGTTATATATGCATCTTTTTCCAAGCAGTTAAATCATATCCAGCTATCAGCACACCTTACTTAAGGTGATTGTAATGTATGAGGTTAAATGTTCCTACCTGATTGGAAACCTTCTTGTCCTCAATTCATTGGCTATACTGGATTTTTTTTCTTGGGTCAGACCTTCAGACTTCTACCAGAAATCGTTCCTTTGGGGAAACCAGGCCTTCCCAGAAGCTCAGGAAACTGAAATGGAGACAGCAAGACAGAAGGAAATTATTTGGACATATAGACCTCAATTGTTTCGTTTTAAGTAAACATCCAAGCAAACATCTTCTAAATGGTATAATAACTTTAGGGAAATTCATAGTTTATAAGTTTGTGTACTCATAAACTGAACATATTATGATAAGAGTACAGGTTGCATTTTGTGTCTTCAACTCAAGCAAAGACTTCAAAAAAGGCCCAGTTATCCTTTGTTCATTAAGACATAAAGAGAGGGCAAAAAGGGCAAGTTTCTAAGTCTTTTTCTTTAAAATTTACTTCCTTTCTTCAGTCTTCATCAAGATCTTCAGGAAATTAACTTTACTAAAGTTAATTATTCATAAAATAAACATAGGAACCTGCAGAAGACTATTTCACAGAGACCTGTAATGTACAATATCCTTTGCATACATGCACCATGAGCTTGTCTTTTCTAGCACTGGCATACACAAAACTCTGTGTGTGTGTGTGTGTGTGTGTGTGTGTGTGTGTGTGTGTGCACATGTGTGTCTTTTTTTGTGATGGAGCCACAGGGAGAAAATAAATCTATTGGCTGCAATTCAGTGATTTAGAAAGATTTAAGCGTAAAGGAAAAGGCTACATCAAGTGAAGCAATAAAGTCATGAGGTTGTGGTTCCATAATAATAACAATAGCAGTCTTCTGAGTAACCAAGGGAGCAGGCTTCTCAAATTATAGTCACACCTGTTAGACCATCTGCCCATAAATTTCACACTATCATTAATGGAAAACAAATGGCACTGTCTCTCCTTCCCTTTATCCATTGGCCATTCTCATATAAACTATTTTTCTCTTCAAGGTCATGCTCTTTCCTATCTGTTTAAAAATATTAGGATTTAGGAGGAGTGATAATGTGCCATGCCTTGGTGCTTGTACCAGTGATGGCTCTGTAAGGAGCACTGGATTGTGAGGAGGCTAAAAACTGAATTCCCCTAGAAGCAGAACCTGAGGCAATAATTTGAATGCAAACTGTTCATCTGGGAGGTGCTTCCGGAAAACTCAGAAGTGGAGTGGGAATTGAGAATTGGAGGCATGGAAGGAAGCCAACAGAGGTGCATTACTGAACAAATTACTCCTGCAGGGAACTGCTGCCAGTACTTCAGGGGAGTTCTGTGAAACTCTATAGAACATGTCTCAGAGTTATCCCAAGAATCGGTGAGAAACTTGAAGTACTTATCTTCCAGTCCCCTCTGTCTTTGGTTGAAAGCTACACCCAGATACATTAACTCCTGTACACTTTTGGCCTGCCCTAAGGTGGATAATTGCAGGTGATCGCATGATTCTATCAGCATATACTGGAATGATGAGTGCTGGGGAGATATGAGTGGAGCATTGAAACCATCTAATACAGTCGGGGCAGGAGATATTAATTACTGGCTTGCAAGTCCAAATGGATAACCTTAAATTCCTGGGTTAATGCTTTTACTTTGAGGTATTTAAGCATGATGTATGAGTAAAAATTTCCTCTATTAAATCAAGTTTAAGATCCTAAGTCCCTAATCTTCTGGAAAACTGTGGGTATCTTTTAACAGATTTTTGAAAAGTAACATGATTAAGATTTCAAATTGACCATTCATTCATTCATTCATTCACTCATTCAACAAACAGTTATTGAACACCTGTAGTATGCCATGGGTTAAACTAGGCACCAGTGTTACTGTTACTAAAATCATTATCGTGCCACCTAGAATTCAATGTATTGTGACACTCAAATAAGAAAATCCGTAGTTACCGTAAAAATTATTACAGAGTGCTATAGGAAGACACAGTAAGACCTTAATTCATGCTGTGGACAGTAGTATATGGGGGATATCAGTAGGGCTTCCTGTAGAAGGCAATTGAAATGGATATGTAACACGAAGGAAGGGTGAATTTTTGAGGAAAAGAGAAGATAAATCCATGGTTGCCAGAAAATGAATGGTTAAGGATCAGTCCAGAAAGGAGTTCCATTCATAATCAGTATAAGAAATGCTCACTGGAGTGTAAGAAAAGAAGACAATGGAGAGGGTGGTAGAAGCCAGATCATGAATGGTCCATGTATGTATAGTAAGTGCTATGGTCTAGTCTTTGTGTTCCCCTCCAAATTCATACGTTGAAATCTTAATTTCCGTAGGTGATAGTATTAGTAGGTGGGGCCTTTGGGAAATGATTATGGTATTAGTGCTCTTATAAAAGAGACCCCACAGAGCTCCCTAAGCTCTTCTGCCATGTGAGGATACAATGAGAAGTCTGTGACTCAGAAGAGGGCCCTCATCTGACCATACTGGCACCCTATTCTTGAACTTGCAGCCTCCAGAACTGTGAGGAAAAAATTCCTGTTGTTTATGAGCCACCCAACCTGCAGTATAATCTTACAGCAGCCCAAAAGGACAAAGAGAGTTTGGATGTGAGATTTTACTCCAAGAAAGATGGGAATCCATTGAAGGATTTTAACTGGTAACTTAGAAGAGAGAAAAGTTTCATAACACAATCAGGTATTTTTATAAGAAAAATTTGTTTCATTTTCAGAAAGATCACTCTGGAAATACTGTGACTAGATTTTTGGAGAAGGGTGATGGCAGTCCCGGATATAGAAAGATGAGTTAGTAGTCCATTAATATAAGTCAAACAAGAAAGTGGATATAAAATGTGTGAATTTGTGGCTGAGAGTTCTTTTCTTTTAGTACTTGAAAAATGTTATGTCAGTGCTTCTGACTCCATAGTTTTAGACAAGAAATATACTGTCATTGGAATTGGTGTTTCTCAATAAGTGATGCATTGTCTCTGCCTATCCACTTTCGAGATTTTTTTTTGCCTCTACTTTTCAGAAGTTTAATTATGACGCGTCTTGGCAAGGATATCTTTGTGTTTTTCCTCTTTGGGTTTGCTCAGATTCTTGGATTTGTGTTTATGTCTTCTAAAAAATTGGGAACTTTTTAGTCATTATTTCTTTGAATACTTTGTCAGTCCTACTTGCTCTCTTTTTTCATTCTGGAACTTTGATGATATGAATGTTAGCGCTTTTGTTACTGTTTACAGGTTCTTGAGATCCTGTTCTTTCTCCCATCTCTACCCCTCAGTCTATTTTTCTCTGTAGATTTGGTACATTGTATTGATCTCTTCTAAGTTCATGATTCTATGCTTTGTAATCTCTACTCTACTCTTGAGCAAAGTTTTTTGATTGTTGTATTTTTCAGTTCTACTGTTCCCATTTGTTTTAATTGTTATAACTTCTAGTTCTTTGTTTACATTTTCTACTTTTCCCATTTCTGTCAAGGAACACATAATTGCTAATTGAAGCATTTATGTGACAGCTTATTTAAAATCCTTGTCTGATAATTTCAATAGATGTTTTATCTCAGTGTTGGTGTATGTTCATTGTCTTTTCTCATTTATTCTGTGATTTCCTGGTTCTTGGTGTCATGAGTATTTTTCAATTGTATTCTAAACATCATGAGTTATTATACGACTCTGTATCCCATTTAATTTTATTATTACTTTTTAGCAGGAAGTCATCCTATTTGAGGTGTAGTATGAGGACTGGGGGGTTACATACAGCTTTCCATTGGGCCCTACTGACAATACCCCAGCAAAAGTGGGCACTTACATTGTCTCACTGCAGACAGATCAAGTAGAAGTTCAGCTATCCTACTGGCCCTTCTGACACCTTCCCCCCAAAAGTGGGAACATTAATATCATTGTGTTGCCTTTTAGTAGGAGTGGAAGTTCATCTCCCCAGTAGATTTCTTGACACCAGGGGAGGGGAGAAGTGAAGTGTTTGCTATCCTTCCTCCCACTTCATTCCATCTTGTTGATGCCGGGTATGGGTAGAGGGTCAGCTACCTGCTGGCCCCACTGACACCAGGGTAAGAGGAAGAGAACTGTCGTCTAGCTCTGCTTGTGCCATCTCATTCTGTCTTACTGCCTCAGGATGGTTATGGGGATTCAGCACCCCATTGGGTCTCACTGACACCATGTGTTGAGGGTTAGTGGGGTGTCTACTCCCTCCAACCTGTAACATCCTGTTATTATTGATGTCAGGGAGAGATGGAGGCTAAGTCCCACCATTGGACCCCACGACTGTGTGAGGGCAGCCCAGTGTTAACTAGCCTGTCAGGCACCACCTTTTAAAGTCTCTTTGCTAATGGAAAGGGGTGGAGGCTCAACTCACCACTGGACCACACTGAAACAACCCTGGTGGGGAATCAGAGCGCTGCCTCTTCTGGAGGGCAGGAGTTGGGTGGTGTGGAAGATCAAACCCTAGCTTGGTCCAACTGAAACCACAGGACGTAGGGGATGGGTGCAATATTCCACTGGCACTTGGCTCGAGTAGTGTGTATATTATTGCCCAGATGGTTTTCTGTCTTTAGCAACCCCTTTCCTCATACTTTGGCTAGGGGGAACAGGGTTTTTTTTGAAGCTTTTTTGTCTGTTGTTGTGTTGGTGGTTATTGATTGGGGGTTCCTGTAATACCCTCTCCAGGATGTATGGGAAGCAACAGGAAACACAGGGGACTCATCACCATGTTATTCCTCAAGTCCCAAAGTCCCTAGTTAAGTCTGCCTTCTCATTTCCACCTTTCAGTGTCTTCCTATGTTTGTTTGTTGTTATGTTCAGGGTTTTAGTTTTAAGTGGGAGAACCTGGGAGAAGTGGGCTACTTCATCTTCTTGGAAGCAGAGGTCTGGAGGCCTATTGATGTTAAAAAGTACTGCTGACTGTAAATTAAAATTTGATGATATACACCTTTCCCTTTAAGAATTATTCTGCTAGATGATGTGGCTTCCCAAAGTTGCTACAATTTGATTTTCATACTTCTAAAAGTCAAGTGTTTTGCTGGAGTTGAAATTTAAAGATAAGCAAGAGATGAGGCTAAAATGATCTATGTGGTAACAGATTAAAGTTGGAAACATCAATATACATTCATGTTCAGCTTAATATTGCTTCATATTACCTTAATACACATGGTTATGTAGAGAGATACTTATAGATATGTGCATATACATGGGTAATGTACACACATATTATCTCTTTGCTCTGTCAGCTGAGATCTAGAAGCAATGACATCCGAGCAGCAATTAGCACACCCCACACCCAGATCCTGCTGTCTGATACCGTTCTCCACTAAAAAGACCTACTTATCCTTGAAGAAATAGCTGATTCTAGGACTGGGGCAGTAAATATACAAGATGAGCCTAGACCATCTTATAGTGTCAGAAAGTAAGGAAGTTCCAAAAAAAAAATATATGGATGGGGATACATCAGAGTGGCACAAGGGCCAACTGAAAAGAGTTCACAAAGGTCAGGACTAGAGCAATTTGAGGAACAAAGTAAATAAAGTAGAATTAGATTATAACCCAAAGTATAAAGTAAAAATCCATGAGTTCTTCTGATATAAATAAATAATTGGATATGTAAATAAATGAGGGAGAAATGATAAATCTCCAGTGCAAAAGAATTCCAAATAGTTTATGTAGTACTCCATCTTAAGCATAACTCCCTATTCCTTAGCTGTGGGCTGAGCATATTGACTTCCTTCCAAAAAGTACAGTATGAAAAAGGGAAAACAGTAATTTTACAATGGAGAAACCTGAAAAACACTACCTCAGCCTGGTGATCAAGGTCGACCTCAGCATTCATAATGTATATTGATACTTTGTACACTTGATGTGATCTGACAAAATAACCCTTCTACTCTGTGGTCTTCCTCCCCAAAACACATAATCCCAATATTATCATGAAAAATGCATCAAAGAAATTCCAGTAGTGGGCATCCTACAAAAACCTAACTACTCAAAATTGTCAAGGTCATCCAAGGAAAATCTGAGAAGCTATCAAACCCAAGAGAGCCTAAGGAAACATGGCAACTAAATATAATGTGAAGTTCTGGATGAAATCCTGGAATAGAAAAAGGATATTAGGTAAAAACTAAGGAATTGGACTAATGTATAGACTATAGTAAATGATAATGTATCAATATTTGTTAATTGATTATAACAATGTAACATACTAATATAAGTTGATCATCATAGAGGGAAATGGGTATAGTGTATATGGAAACACTTTATACTATCTTTTCAATTTTTCTGTAAAGTTAAAACAGTTCTAAAAACTAAAGTCTATAAAAAAAGTTGTGTTTTCTTGTTTTATGATTATGTGCCTGTATTTCCTAATAAATATGTAAATTTGCTTTACCTTCCTTGATACTGATATTAAAGAAAATACTAAGTAACTCTGAAAGAATTTGTAACTCCAATTCAACAAGCAAGAATTCTTGGTGTTAACTTTTTGGAAGAACCCACTGAATAAATCAAAGCAAATTGTCTTTAAAGGCTGAATTTCTTTTCAGTGTTTAATCTTTTATATGATTAATGCATACCACAAGCATGATTCTGTTTCAAAGGGCAGAAAACATTGATTGTAGGCAATGTCTAAAGTACAGTGAAATATTAATACATGATGCTATAACAACTTTAATGTATTTTATGTTTTCAAAATGATGAATTGTTATTTCAGTCAATAAAGGATTCACTTTTATACATTTCCTACCCACCTTTTCCCAAAACACCCGCAAGGAAATGATACTATCATCTGATATTAGGTTCATCAATTTAAATTGGAGTTTTTGGTAGCTGTGGTTGCCAATGGTACTGGAATATGTGATACTTTTACAAATCCTCTCCATGGCAAAATCTGATCTTCACAAGGTAAATCACAGTAGGTGCCTAAAGCCAAATGACATATAGCTTTGTAGCTAGATTACCAAGCATTTTACTTAGAGGCACAATAGAATGTAGAAAAGGCCATTTCTCTTTCTGTCTTTTTCTGCTCAAAGGTCACTCACCATCTTACTTTTTATCAGCTATCTCAGAAGTTTTCCATAAATTTAGACTATATAATGTCACTTAATGTGAATGTAGCTCAACATTCTGTTTTAGTACAGCTAATCTCACATTATTTTTATTGGCGCTAAATATGGAAATCATCAGCAAATTTTTGTACTTAACTTTTTTTTTTTTTGATGTGGACCAATTTTTAAAGTCTTTATTGAATTTGTTACAATATTGCTTCTGTTTTATGTTTTGGTTTTTTGGCTGCGAGGCATGTGGGACCATAGCTCCCCGACTAGGGATTGAACCCACAACCCCTGCATTGGAAGGCAAAGTCTTAACCACTGGACAGCCAGGGAAATCCCTGTACTTAACTTTTTAAAATAATTAAAATAAGCTATTCAACACATTTTTCCTTTAAAAAAAAGCAATTCTTCTTAGGCTGGCCCTGGGCACATACGTGACTTTGCCATTTTTTCCATGGACTATTTTCTTATCTGTTCTACTGTGTCACATTTGTTCTACCTTCTCAAAAAGAAGCATTTAAAAATTCATCTACACATTCATGCATCCATACATTTATTAAATAAACCTATTGAACACCTACATATGGCACAGAAAAAAAGGCAGAAAACTAATCTGGGTTACACAGAAAGCAATGAACTCAGTTAAAATTTTTGGTGAAAACAGGTGTTACTCAATCTACTGGAAATTACATTTCATTATGGGGACTCACAGACTCAAGGAAAACCAAGACCTAAATAATGATAAAGTAATAAAAGCACTAGCCATTTACTGAGTGCCTGCTTGTACCTGACTCTGAAACTCTAAAATCATTACGGATGTTTTGAGGATTGTCTGATATAATTGTAATCTCCATTTTACAGATGAAAATAACAAGGTTCAGAGACATTAGGTTACTTGCCTAAAGTGAAGTGGCCCAGAAACTACAGAACTGGAAATAGAACCTTAGACTTCATAATGCCAAAGTCTGTGCTTTTAATCACAATGTGTGTGTGTGTGTGTGTGTGTGTGTGTGACAGCGAGGGGGGGAGAAGAGAGAGAATGTGTTTAATAGAGAACTTCTGAGAAATGGCAAGAAAACTGCCAAGTATCTATAAAACAATAATTTAGGAGCTTCTTACTATACAAGTAATTGTTAATCATATGGCTGAACTAAGGATCTCTCACTTTTGAACTAAGAAATCAAAAGCTTCCAGAAGTTGAGTCTAAATTTTACACTTACATAAGATACTTCATACAGAATGCTAAAGTATAATAACTAAAGAGCTCTGAAAATACTGGAAGCATTCATATTAGTATGATTTCATAATGTGGATAATAGAGGATTTAAGAAATTGGCAGATGCAACTGCAGACTCATTTGTTATCATTTCTGTGAAGGGCAAGATAAATGAATAAAATGAGAAAAATGAAAAAAGAATGGCTAGCAATTTTAGGTAGTTTGCTTAATCTCCATACTAGGAAAGACTAAGCAAAAAAAAAAATTCTCGAAATTGTATTTTGAAAGCACCTACAAGTGCATATGGTCTTTTTATACCAAATAACTTGGAATTATGAACTGTCAAATAAGTCTAATCTTCTCTGATGATAAAATTGCTGACTTTATTTGAAACTATGAAATGAAAAATTAGGTAATAATCAGAAATTCTTACGAAAAGGAGTAGAAAAAACAAAATTATAAGAGTCATGTTAAAAAATATTTTGAAACAAACATAAAATCCCCATTACTGGTACAGAGCTTTTAAAACTTTATTTTGGTTTTAAGTTTTAATAACTATTCATATGTTTACATAATTACTGTCATAAGGAAGACACAATTTTAGGTCGGCTTTCTTCATTCTTTCTTTATTAAGCATTATTCTATTTTGCTCCATCGTCTTGTAATTATAATATAGTAACTGTGTGATTTTCTACTAAGTGGATATAATTTCCTAAACTGTTTTCCTATTGTTAACAATTAAAGGTGTTTCCAATTTTTTGTTATTACAAATGACATGACAATGAGCATCTTTATATAATAATTTTCTGGATTATAAATTATTTATTGGCATAAACTTCCAGAATTAGAATTAATGTGTAAAAAGCTATTAACATTTTAATCTTGCTAGACATTGCCAAATTACTTGTCAAAAGATGGAACCAAATTATATTGCAAAGATCTTTGACAACAGAAGACATTATATATAATTTTCGATCTTGCTAAATTAATAAGTTGGAAACCTATGTTCCATTTCTTTGAATTCTTTGATAACAGAGTGCTCCTGGAGGCTGGGAGGGAAGCCATGTCCGTGAAGGCTGCCCAGAGTTGGAGCGGGGAAGTGGAAAAAGGTAAAAAAAATACTAATTGTATTTTCCCTCAATTGTTATCTCTCACTCTTCTCTGCCTCTGTGTAACTTATATCCAGGTAGCTGGAGAAAAATCATGTGGCAGGGCAAATTGGTATTCCAATAAATTAATAATCACTAACTTCAAATGGGTTTTCAAGACTGGAAATATTGCTCTGACTTACAGTAAGTTCTTTCTAATTCTCCTTAAGGACTATTTTCTTAGAAGCTTTACCTACCCTCCTCAAATTTTCCTCCATCCTCTCTACTTCCTTCACTCTGAGCTGGTGAGGTGCTTCATAACTCATTAAGAACATAGAAGTCAGTAAATAGTCCACTGCCAAATCCATTAATTCATTAGCATTTGCACTGATCTTTGTATTCCCTTTTACTACAGGAGTTAAAGTTAAAAGGCCATGTGCACTACAGATAGCATTTCATTTTCTCTCATCTTCTCAAGTACTTCACAGCACTGCATTTTCTACAACCCATCTACTGCTTATGAATGATTCTTGCCAAAATTCAACCTCATTCTAGACTAGTAACTCCTACTTAAAATGTTAAAAACTATACGTGTAACATGAAAGCCTCCCTCCTCCCCTAATCCCTGCATATCTTCTTTAGCCAATTCATGTCTGAACTTTTCAAAATTGTTATCTTCATATATTGTTTCCATTTCCTCACGTCCCATTTACTCTATAATTTACATCCATCTGACTTCTCTCACCATAATCTCTTTGCCCACTGTCCTGAAATTTTACTTATGAAGGTCACCAGCGATCTCCATGTCAGTATAGCCAAGGAATAGTTTTTGTCCTATTTCTAGGCTCTTTCCTTCTTTAAAAAAGAAAAAGAAAAACAGAAACAAAAACCGTTTTTTTTTTTCTTCTATGCTTTTACACTCTCATCATCTTCTGTCTTGGTATATTTTACTGGCTTTCTGTGTTTAATCTGATTTCTAAATATTCTATTAGTTTCCTTTATCTTCAGTGGAATAAACCACTATATGAAGGATTATTCTCAACAGTTAGTTCTCATAATAACAGTACTGGTAGCAGCGGTCAATACTTCTATAATGCTTATCATGTGCCAGACACTATTCTGACACTGTTTAAATACATATATATAGACACACACATATATGTGAGGTTTTCCTCCTCATAGGCCTATGAAATAAGCCTATTATTATACCCATGTTACAAATGAGAAAACTGAGGCAATGAGAGGCCAAGGTCACATGATCAGTACTTGGTGAAGCCCTGCCTGAGTTAATGCTGGAACTTTAGAGTAGACAAGTTAAATAATGTCTCACAGATTGGCCTTAAAAGTGAGCAACATTTAATTAATGACTTGTGAAGTATCAGAAAAAAATGGAACATTTTAAATTGAATGGGAACTACTAAGTCATGTATCAGTAACTAAGAATGACTCTTATTGAATGAAACTATTTTTCATTATTCTTTTGAAAGAAAAATATTCTTGTGTTAGTGTTTCACAGTTTTTTTTCATTCACATATTTATTCATTTATTAAACACACATTTCCTACTCACCTTCTATGCAAGCCTTGGAAGATTCAGTGGTGAGCAACAAATCACAAAGTCCTTGCTCTTAAGCAAATGTCCAGTGGTGGAGGAAGGCAGAGTAAACATGTAAATAAATTTTGTACAGTGACAGAAATACGACTGGACAATGGGATGGAGAGGCACTGAGGAGGCAGGTCTCTTTGGTCAAGATAGTAGTGGTGGCGTTTGAACCGAGACCTTAATGATCAGAGGGAAATTGGTCTGGGTAGAAGGATTAGCCAATCTAAAGCTGGGAGAGCAAGAAGTAGAGCTTGTTGCATCTGAGGGACTGAAAAAGACAACTGTGCCTCGAACCCCATGAAGGTCAGGGAAAGATTTAGTAAGTGACCAGAGCACATGGTCTCTGTGAGCCTGGCTAAGTAGTTGAAAATTTAATCTCTTTACAATAGATAGCCTTTAGAGGTTAGAAGCAGTGCAATAATAGCATCTCATTTGTGCTTTTTAAAAGACTACTTTGACTGTTGAGTGTCCTACAAAAGCAAAATACTTGTGTCTCTATGAAGTGCAGATAGTAAATTTTAAAAAGCCCAATGAGCTCATAAGCAGTTGGTTTACTAACTAATCATTTATCTTAACTAGACTTCATTAATATAAGCTTGGTGACCTTGGGGTCCTGGGACATATTAGATTAGGGAAACCCAACTATTTTCAAATAGTGTGATTTGAAAAATTCTCGAAATTGTTGGGGTTCAGGAAGATTATTTTATTGCTGGGGCTGGATGGGAAGTTTAGAATAAGAAAAGAAAGTATGATGGCTGGCTTCCATCTATTCTCCCTTTCTGTGAGAGAAATGATGATGGGGTGACTACTTTGCTGTTGACCCAATGCTTAAATTTCAGAGCTAGTTCAATCCAGTAAATATTTGCTGAACAACTATTATATGTTAGGCACCTAGCTGAAACTGGGAATATAAAGAGAATAATTAATAATAAAAGCAGGTATTACTAACAAGAGACAGGCACTGGGCTAATGCTTAACATGCACCATCTCAAGTTACATTAAGTTACACACTAACCATATGGGGTAGATGCATTTATCATACCATTTTCCGGGTGAGAAATCTGATCCCTTTAAGGGGCTTAAGTTACTTCTCCAAGGTTACACAGCTAGTTAGGGGCATAGGCAGTATTTGGACTCAGGTCTGGTATCAGCACCAATTCTCTTAGCCATTATGCTCTATAAGGACCTTACTTGAGAAGTTCAGGATTATACATATATGGGTACAACCAACCCTAAGACCATCTGGCAAAACTGGCTGTTGAGAAGTCCTGGATTTATGTTAAGATGCTCTTGGAATGGAGAAGATTGTGAAGGAGGGTCCCCAAAACACACTCTCTGTACTAAGGGGCAACAAAAGAGAGAAAGAATTAGCCTACAGCAGTATGATATTGAGGACCAAGAAACAGTGTTTCTCTCTTTTGTGAAGAGTTATTAAATTATTTCTACTTCAAAATATCAGAAAGAAATCACAGTACTATGGACAGTTTGCGGAGCCACCCTATCTTAGCGTGAATCCTGGCAGGTGTAGAGTTCATAGTATGACCCTGGCACCTAAGTGTAGTTAAGTAAGCTTTCATTTTTATTTAGCCTTAAAGCAAAGTAATTTTCTGATAGGTATAATTTAGGAAAGTCTTCAAAGAAAATATTTAAAGTCCACTATCTCAGAGAAAAGCAATTTTGCAAAAAGATCTATCAGCAAAAGCAAGGCCAAACACACCAATTATTTAGTGAGACTTGTATTGTTATATCATTGCTCATGTTGTTTCTTTATGCATTTACCTGGAAGAAGGCTTTTAATGTTCAACAATTCTCAAAGAGATAGAGACCCACACTGATGTGTCAGAAAGAGCTTTGCCCTTGAATTAGATCAGTTTAGGTTTGGCTACTTACTAGAATTAGGTAACATTCTTAATCTTTCTGAGCCTGTTTCCTATCTGCAAATAGGGATAACACTATCTATTACAGAGGGATGTGGTTAAATTAAATGACACATGTAAATGAAATATATCCTTCCAGACTGAGAACATACCTAGTAAATGTTAAGTGATCTGCAAATATTCTGCTTTCTTGAAATGGATGAAACCTGTTATCATGTTCTTAACCAATGGTCTAAATATCAAGACAATATTTAGTTAAAAGTTATATTTGTTCTTTCACTGTCCATCTGCATTTTAACATATTCTAACATATTCTCCTTGATAAATTGTGTCAATATTAGTAACATTTGTCATTTAAGCTATTACTGTTCATATGTTTAAAATATTTCAATGTGATATGTCATTACTCAAAGGGATGCCTAGCTGGCTTTGTCAAAGATTTATTTTAAGTAAAAATAAAAGACACATTTTTCATTTTCACCAAGTTTTATTGAACAGTGTATTCATTAACTGTATGAACTTTCTGGCCAACCCAATACAGTAGCCAAGACATGGAAACAACCTCAGTGTTTTTTTGGTGGATGAATGGATGAAGAAAATGGGGTGCATACAACCTACTATTATTCAACCATGATAAAGAAGGAAATCTGGCTATTTGTGACCACATGGGTGGATTTGGGGGACATTATGCTAAATGAAATGTCAGACAGAGAAAGATAAATACTTTATGATCTCATATGTGAAATCTAAAATACTGAACTCATGATAGAAAGAATGGAATGATGGTTGCCAGAGCTGGGGGTTGGTGGTGAGAAAAATGAGTGAAGATGATCAAAAGATAAAAACTTCCAGTTATAAGATAAGTGAGTAATGGTGGTGTAATGTACAGCTTGGTCACTACAGTTAACAATACCGTATTTTATGTTTGAAAGTTGGTAAGAGAGTAGATCTTAAAAGTTCTCATCACAAAAATAAAATTTGTAATTATGTGAATTAAGGTTAACTAAACTTATTGTGGTAATCATTTCACACTATATATATATATATCAATCATCACATTGTACACCTTGGACAAATAAAATATTATATATCAATTAAATCTGAATAAAACTGGAAAAATTTCATTTATATTTTAGCATAAATATATCAAATTGGGTTTCTTGACAAGATTAATAATAACTATAGATAAAAGGAAATAAGATTTTGTTGTTGCTGTTGTTTGCTTTTCCAGAGTGCAGAACACTAAAAAGGGGGGAGGTGAGTGTGGGCTTGCAAATGCTGCTCCATGGGCCCTAATGCTGTGATACAGACATTTAGTCCAGATCTGAAAGAGAACTTGAGTCATTTCAACAAATCTGCAAAACAGTCATGTTCAAACATGAAGAGATGAATAGATATCAGTAAATTTTTTTTCACACTGCAAGAAATCTGCCTTCAGCTTTCAGCAAAACCTCAGTTTTCGGGTTATGAGGGTAACAGTTCTTAAGCAAGCAATACAATGCTTACACCAGTGCTTTCTCCCTACGATGAATAAGTTTTCAGTCTCCCCACCAGTGCTCATCCCTTCTCCCCTTAATGTCTTGGCCAAAATTCAGCCATCAGCCCAGAAAACTCTTTCCCAGTTTCATTGCCTGTACATGACCACGTTATTTCAATCACCTTGGCACATTTATATTACCTACTTCCTAAGGTAGGTATTATATATATGAGATTTTAAATAAAAGAATGCCTGTAAAGTACTTAATGCTCAACTCCTAGCACAATATGAATATTCCGTAACTGCTGACTAGCATTATTATTATATCATTTACATTAAAACTAATCGGTACTTTCTTTCACACACCCATGTTCTTTGTCCCCAACTGGGGTAAAGGAAATAAATGAACATTTATTGATTATCTACAGTGAGAGTATGGAATGCAGTGTAGGCTATAGAATTAGTGGTGTTCAAGACTGAAACTGACCTGGATTTGAATTCCAGACCTCTCACTTACTTAGACTTTACTACGCCTCAGTTCCCTTACTGATAATTAGAGATAATAGACGTTTCAGGGACCACGGTAAGGATTAAAAATATTATAATGTTTGGATCCAGAAGGGGCATTCATTACCTCATTTAATGTAAACTGTTAGGTAATCTGATTGAGTTTTGAGAATCTGATAACAGCTCTGCATCTTTTTGCTAAAAATAATTAGATAAGTAGATAACTATTCATAGCATTTTGCAAATAATTCCAGGTCTTTGCTAATATGAAAATCAATCAAAGGCTTTAGTTGGCACAAAGAACTCAGAGAAATTGTTATGGGGCAAGAATTACAATTCTTCTTGAAATATAGACTATCGTCCTGGAGAAGAAAGAACAACACTTTAATGTGGTCAAATTTGGGTCAAAACTATGCACTTCCATAATGGTGTTTCTACCAGGTCTTGATTTGACTGGGATTGAAATTTCTGACATTACTGTCCCCATCGCAGACTTGAAAACCTGGCAGACAATCAAGTGCAACCTATAGTTAAAGGTCACTCATCTAAAAAAATGGGTATGTTACTACCATTCTGACAAGAGCATTATGAAGATTAAGAAAAAGCACAAATAAACTCTCCTAACACCTGACAGCCAAGTAATACATCTTTCAGCTCTTTCATTTCTTTTTCCTTCTTACCTTACTTATTTCCTTCCCTGCTCTGAGTTCTCACTGTGTTTCATGTCCCACAATGCTGAAGTCATTGTAATGCTTTTACTCAGAAATCTCATTTAACATTTAGCATAGTAAATAAGAAAGCCTAAGAAGTGATTGAGGTAAACTGCCATTATTACATCATCTGATAACCTGATTTGTCCAGAAATGTAACTATGTGATTCTCCTTTAATTCTAGTTGCTCACCATTCATGGGCACAAATTGAGTGTATATCAGATATATTAAATTCCTGGAAAATTATCTGTGGTGTGATTTGGGGTTATATTTGTGTACTACAGCTTTCCTAAAACTAAACTATTATCATTTCTACCCCTCTTCTGTCTGAAAATCCTCAAAACATAATTTCTAATTAATAGTTATACTAATTGGCATTATAGTCATTCTTTTTTGCTTTTTCTCTGATTATAAGTATCTTCTGACTCTTAAGTCAATCAAATGGGTTCTCTACATATGGGGAAGTTCAAAGAGGAAAATAGGATGAGTAGGGTAAGAAGACATTCACACGTAGAATTAGTGGAAGCCTTAGCAGTAACAAAACTAGTGAAATTAGAGCTAATTAATTAGCAGTCAGGAAAATTTTGTCATGTGTTGTCATTAATTGGTCAACTAGGGTAATTAGGCTTACAAACAATAGAAAGCAAAGAGTGGAAAATCTATTGTTTCTGCCAGCTTCTCCTGCTTGTTATCAGTGCAATTTTCTCCTAGTTTATGAAACAATAACAGTTTGGTATTAGAATTTAAATGCCATCAATATAAGATATGGAGATATGTGAAGCCTACTACACTTTCTTCGTAAACTAGTACCATAGCATCATAAATTCCACAGTAGAATGATTTAGTTGAAAGATAAAATTCATGCAGAGTACACTATTTGTTTAAACTTCAAAAAAATCAAAAAGGATTGCTATATCTTGGCACACTCTTCTTTGTAGAATATGTTAGAGCCGGCCTTTTTTTGATTAAGAGCTACTGTTCTGTAGAGAACACTTTTTTCATATTCATAATCATCAGGCAAATCAAGAATCTGACTTCCTTAGAATCAGTAAGTGGTTTTTTCCTCACTTCTTAACAAAGAACAGAACAGCTGATAAGAAAACTAAAATCCCTCTTTTTTGTTGATGTATAGATGATTTACAATATTATATTAGTTTCAGGTGTACAACATAGTGATTCAATATTTTTATAGATTATACTACATTTAATTATTATAAAAAGATGGCTATATTTCCCTGTGCTGAACAATAAAATCCCTCTTTTGTTAAAAAAATAGCAAATGATGGAATGTTAGAAAATTAATTTATTTTCCATGAATAATTATCAATAACTATGGGACACTGGCCCATGTAAGTTAAGAGGCTTCTTCTTCCATGTGATTCTGAATACAAAATGTATCCATATTCAGGAATCGTTTTCAAAGTGAATTTTTTTTGGTACCTTAATAATCATAATGGGTAGTAAGATCAATTTGTTTTAACACTTATGTAGATAAGTGTTAAATATAAAATGATAAAATGTAGGGTCTTTTCACTTTTTAGTTTTAACTCTGTATATGAGACAAAGAAAACTAAGTGCTTTCTATCATATTGTAGTTTTTGCTCAACTACTACTACCAAAATTCTTGAAAGATAGTATTACCTGTTTGTGTCCTTTCAGAACAACGCCCTTGCATACCAGTGCCATAAAAAAATCAATAGCCTTGAGAGACCTTTCAAGGAAATCATTGTTATTGATTCATCCCTCAAATATGACCCAATTTAGCAACAAAATGATGCTGAAGTTTATCGTTTCTTCTCAGTGAATTAATAACTCTGGAAGATTTAAATGTCTTTTCCTAGATGACAGAGGTGGCTTCTATACACATACACAATGGACACATACACACAAATAACATCCTGATATCCATTTTACATCTGTAATTCCACTCTGAATTCTCCCTGCCATTAACCAATTCAAATGCCACATTATTCAACTCCTTTCCCTTGCTGGCTGGATTGGGTTCAGGAAACAGGGAGCAATTTTAATGCCCTCTTTAGTAAACCTACACCCTATTTATGAACTAAGAAGAAATCGTTTTTGTTTCTATTTTCTGGTATCTTGAGCCTTTCATATGATTGCATCTCTCCAACCATATAGCTTGCAGAATTAGTATTATGATTAGAGATGCAGAAAAGTTTTGATGCCTAAAAATGTCTTCTCATCTACTAACTGATGGCTGGCACTCAACTCTCTTCCCTTTATCTCTGAATCTCATCCCTTTACCTTAAATCTTTTTTTCCCATTAAAATTCAAATACTGGTTGTGCTTTAAGATCTTAGTCATTTTTATCTCAGCTTGAATGATCCAAAAGCAAGTTTTGATGATGTGTAAGAGGGAAGAGAACTTGAGGGCATGAGGGTTCTGCAGAGGGTATTAGGGAATAGAGAAGACAGAGCAATAAATAGACTCCCAGGGGAAACTCAGAAAGTGGAGCTTGATGAAACAAGCAAACATCACGGTTTTGCTTAAGGTCTATTCTAATTAGTTGTTATTCGTGTGTAAAAGTTTGCCTAAAAAGCATAACCTATGAGTGATTTGTGCCCCTGCATATTACGGATGTATAATATAATTCAAACAGTGCAAGGAACACACAGATTACCACATGGCCTCAGCCATGCTCCATTTTGTAGTCTGCCCACTTTGAGCATCAGAAAATGGATTGTAGAAATCTGGTTCATCTTATTTTAAACTTCTCGTTCCCCAAATTTGAAATAGTATTTATTTAAAAACTAGGCTCTTTAAAAAGACCGCAAAAACACTATAAGGTATTCACTGAAAAGAACCTAACATTTACTACTGTAGTACATTATGTACAATTTATTGACTATTTCTCCTGAATATACATTTATGTATTTCATAATCTAACATTTATATTAAGTATAACTATAATATGATTCTGGTGTCAATCTTGACAAAGCTGGTGAAATCCTTTGCTACAAAAATATGTCTCTGCCTTATAATTTTGTTTCAGTATTAGTTTCCACATCTGCCAGCAAGATACTTTTCATCCTACTCAACTAATAGGCCACTTAGTTGAATACTGGATAAAATACAAATTGCAGAGAATCCTCTATTTCTGTTCATAATTTTAAAAATTTCAACTAAAAGTGCAAAGCGTTTATCAATTTCTGTAGCTTGCTCTCTTCCTAAACCTACTTGCTTCTTACATCAATATTAAGTTTCTGGTTTTAAATAACTGTGACTCTCCTCTAATGTGTCCTCTGTTAAAGGCTTTCTCTCCCTTTAGAATTGTTAGTAGAAGTGGTATTTTTGTGGGAAGAAAACAGCATCTTCTGTACTACTCAGCTGTCAGGACTATAGAGCTACATCCTCAGTTGTATAATCAAAAACCTGGCCTGGCATCAACTGGTGGGATTAAAAACCACTTTTTCAATTCCTTGCAATTCAAATATTTACATCAACTTCTCTTTGTTTTAACAATAGCATATAGAACCCAGTGTGGGTGTGGCTCATGATTCTGCTTCTCTGACTCATGATCTTAGACTTCTTGCTTCCAACTTCCTGATGAATGTGCCCTTTAGCAATTGATGGGGGCCAGGTTTGTTTACTGCCACTGGTTTCCAACAGTTCAATGCCATGAGGCATCTCTTGAAAGTATTTCTTTGCTACAAAGTATTTCTCTCCCCTGCCCTCACCCAGCTCTCAGGTTCTGTTGCTTATTTAAGGTTTGCATCTGTAAAGAGTCCTTTGGGTTTATTTCCTTGGTGGACTGGCTGTCTTCCAAGATTTTGTTGTTAATGTTGTCTGACATTTTAAAGATGACCTTTTGGTGTTGTTATAAAACTTCTCAAGAAAAGGAAAACAGAAGTGCTCATCTAACCCTCTTCTAAAGACTATGCAAAAAAGCCAGTTGTTTTAAAACATTATGGCTGGTGATATAAATGGCTGCAGCATATTATATCTGCACCTGCATGTTTTTAACTTGCAGAAACTAAAAATCAGCTCTGCAACATGCAATCAGACATGAACAAACAAACAAACAAACAAAAAGCCAGTATTGAAAATTTTCTGCCTGATACGTGAATGTATTGGCGAACAAGCCTGCTACTTCTAATATTTACATAAAGACAGTAGTCAAATAACCAATTCAGTAAAACAAACAATTCTTCTATGAGAAAAAAGAGTGATGCTACTTAGAGTTGATGGACATGAACTTTAGGAATTTTAGAGCTGAAAATAATCTTGGAGGCCTCCTTTTATAGATGAGGAATATAAGGTCTATGGTGGTTAAGAGAATTGTCCAAGCCGGAGATGGGACTAGGGTCAAAGTTGAGGTTTTCTGCCAGGATGTTGAGCTTACTCTTTGAACTTGCTGGGTGTTTACATATTGCATCAAGAGAGCCCATATGTACTGGATTTTCTTCCATTTACTATTAGAAGCAAGTTAGTGCTTTTACAGGTATTGTAGTATAAAATCAGCCCATTTAGTCAAACTAGTCAAAAATTAGTCAATCTAGGAGTCCCAAAGAGACAATGCTTTGTAGGCTTTTTCTTTTCTTTTCTTTTCTTTTCACTGGAAATGGGAATTAGATAGATAATGCATGTTTGTGTGTATGTATGTATACATATATATATATATATATACTTACATCTTGTTCAAATTTAAAAGAATACAATTTTGTTTTTTATAGTCTAACTATGTATGACATAAAAATAAAACGTGGTTAATCAAATATATTTGTAGTATTATTTTTGTAAGTAACTTCCTTTCTTTATATAAATCTGTACAGTTTTAAAGATAATGGGATGACACAGAAATATTCATTTTCAAGCTAACACTGATAAATAATGTTTTGTAAGTGCCCTAAATTATGTAAAGACTAAAAGTTCCATTGTTCTATCTATTCTATGGAAAGTGGTTGATGTTTAGCTATGAAATAATGTATCAATCTCAGGAAACAATTCTTAGGTTAAAAAACTCATTTTCCCCATGACGTCTTTTCACAAAGATTTAATTCAAAGAATTTGCCTTTGTAAGATTTCGATCACTTTTCACCATTGTTCCCATCCATGCATGTTCCTGTTAAGGGTGCCTGCTTCTGTTGCTAAGCAACCTTGCAGCCTTGTTGGGGCATGATGATGAACTAATAATTATTTTAAATATGTCTGTTTGGATAGGGTCTCTTTAAGAATATCGTGATACTTTTGTCTAAGAGGCTGTGTAAGAGGGTTCTTCATTTCAACTTACAGTTCTACAGGAATATAAGTGATAGAATGATGTTTTCCAGAAGAGTTGGAAGAATGCCAAGAGTACACTAGAAAAGCACTAGGTCTTACTTCCTCCCAGTATGCTTTTTTTTCTAGGAAAGGGTAAAAATCAGTCAGATTACAAGTCAAGAAATTTACCAGAGGATTTCAAAGAAATATGAGGAACATCAATATTCCTTTTATTGACTAGATTAAATTATTATTTTTTCCTTCTCATCCCAAATTCTTAAGAAAAATTGTCAAGCCATTATGTTGAAAAATAAGTCCCATGTAAGCGAGACATGGGTATTTGAATTTTATCAGGCTTCCAGATAAAACTAAATTGTTGATTAAATCCTCTCCATCCTGCTTGCTCTTGTCCCAGACATCCCTCTCCAGTTCAGGAATATCCTCCTTTAAATAGTTTATTTAACCATATGGGACTGATGCCAGTAGCCTTAATATTTTCTGTACGGTATACTGGGATATATAAGGGGACTACCATCATATCTCTAGCATGTAGTGAGAGTTAGTAGATAGCATTCCCAGTGTGTATCTGGAAAAACAAAAAGGTTGTTCCTTTAAACAATCTTTTTTGGTGATAAAGCAAAGAATCAAAGGTATTTCATTACTAAAGAATCAGAGAATGTCCCAACTCCAAGAGAAGAGCACTTCTAATGTCATCTCAATATCCATTCAATCCAGAAGCAGAGCTGATGGTGCTACCAAGAGACAGAGTCTCCTTGTGGTGACACCACCTTCAAAAGTTTTGGAAGGTACCCCCAAACATCACCAGTTTTCTTTACAACCTTGCTTGTCTCTAGTACTTAAAGATACATCTGATACTTATTGATTCTATTTATATTTTGAGGGTGATCCCTTCTTAGGGATATCACCTCATATGCAAAGTTAAAAGTATTGATCATTTTTCTCTTCTAAAACTTAAACTATTATAATTTATAATTTATGTTTAAGGCAGCCAAGTTTAATAGCTTTATGACTTGGGGCCATAAAGGTGAGTGTTTAAATCTTGGTTCACTGTTTTGTAGGTGGTATATGGCCCCTCCAGGCATCAGTTTTCTTACTTATAAAATAGGGTTTGCAGTGCTTTCTTCACAGATAAAGGATTAAATTTGATATGCTAACATAGTGTCTACCATATAGTGTACATTAAATGTGAGCCTTCTTTCCTATCTTCACTGGGTGTGGCCGACTTCTAGTTTTCTAGGATTTACTAGAAAATTTCATACCTTCTAGGAATATATGGCTTCTGATCATATTCCCTTACCATCTTCATTTTACTAAACTAAAGGCTCTTATTTTTTTTGTAATTCCCACATTCTTATTTCCCATCTCAGCTACTTTTCTGTTAATTTTTTAGAATTCAGTTTATTTTAGCAGGCATTCATTGAGGTAAGGGGAATTACAGTAGGTCCTGTGGTTACAAATGTAAACAGGATCCCTGTTCTCAGGTACCTTATAGTCTTGTGTCAAGAGTAGTAAACAGACAAAAAATTGCAATTTGACCTGATAAATTCTGTGATACTGGTAAGCCTGTGACAACACAAGTGAAATATCTAAATCAGATTAGGGAGGATGGGAGATTAAAGGTAAAGGAGCTTGCTGTACTTGTAGGCTTTTCTCTAGAGTTGGCAAACATCTGTACCTGTGTTCAAGGTTTAGATTGGCCAAGACAGCCTTAACATTCCTTTCAGCTTAATAAAACTTTAGACAGGTTTCTTCCTGAATTATAGGCCCTTGACCTCCCCTTATTTAGAACATTTACTCTAAAAAACATGCAAATTCTTTTTTCACCCCTTTGACACGTAAATCTTCTTCTAGTAATCTTGCCAGATTTACAACCCAGGAATGTCTTTCTCAAGGACATGGGAGCCATTTTTCGGAATGTAATCATCAAGAAAGATAGCATCGCATTCTCTGTGGGAGAGCAAGAGTCTAACTTCAATAAGTGCTGATTAGCAAACACAGATGGCCTAATCACATTAACCAGTCTCCTCCTAATGTCCTCCAGTACCAATCCACTAGCTCACTCCAGAATTGATAAACTCTCCCACCTTTGTTTCAGCAGAGTTTAGTCCAATCTCTCTCTCCAATTGCAATAGTTTTGAATAAACTTTCCCTTGCCTGTTTAAGTCTGTCCTTTGACAGGATGCATCCAGGTTTTGTACAAGGGGAAAAAATTGATTTTTGCCCAATAATCTACTCACTGATGCCTGGCACTTGGTCAACTTTTGTAATTGCTGATTAAAATAAGTCCATCATGTCAGTGTCTAGGGGGAAATGTTTTCAATGGCTCTAAACACTTTGAGCAGTGATAAATGAAATCTCTGAGTTCACCATCTTCTAACTGGAACTAGAATTATTTTTCCAAAAATATATTTCTTTACACTTATGCACAAAATGAGCCTCTGCCTCAAAGAGACTCTGAGTAGGCTCAAGTATCCACTCGTCCTAATAGCTTTATACTCATTCTTTTGGTATTTCAATGATCTCAAGGGTTCAGAATCATGAATAAAGTTGGGAGCAATTCGTGATGATGTTAATCAACTATAAATTACTCAACAAGGGCTCCCCTTATTATACTCTCCATGAAGCTCTCTAGAGGATCAGCTCAGGTACTGGTCTGATGCACAGTCTAGACTGAGAGAGGATTTCAAATAATTGATGGTTTTAGCCAAAATTTTGAATTCTAAAAAGGGATGGAAATTTGGAAATTCTAAATCAATCATAGCAAATTACAAATTATCATCAAGAAAGACTGCATGATAAAAATTTCTAAAGGTTACTGTAGAAATTAAGCTTAAATTCAAATTTAATTCTAAGGTAAATAAAAATATGTATTCCATTTTCATTTTTTTCATTATAAAATTTATAAAACCAGAATTTTCCTTCTAATGTGCCCATTTGCTGTACTTGCTTTTTCTTTCCAAAAAAAGTTTCACTAACTTAAGGACATATACGACATATGGCACCTTAGAATTAAGGAGATATGGGAGAATGAGTTTGATTACCTCCTCATGCTACAAGCAAATTTATTACTTCAAACTTTCTTGGACAGTTTTTAAAAAGATGCCAGTTATCTAACTCATACAAACACCCATATACATATGTACATCTTTCTTGTTGGGGAACAGACATATTAGTGTAAATAAGTGGTAATTAAAGTTAATGTGTTCATTTTATATAGTTATAATTTAAGATATAGTAGAAATATGGTTTGAACATGATATATACCTTTTTAAAATATATTAGAGACTTATATAACCACCTCACAGTGCCTATATTTGTCCATTATGAGGTTTAGAATATACTTTACTACTTAAATGAGTTGAGTATGATATTTTATAATTATACCTTTGCTTTTATCATATATTGTGGATGTAGAGTCTTTGGTCAGAAACATACCCTCTATATTATAAAAACATCATTATAGAAAAATGCAGTATTCTTTTAATATATACTTTAACATGAAACTAGGACAGATTTTCAGCAAAATAAGGGAGTTGCATATATTTGGCTTTTACTGGCAGGCCTGTTTCTGCCCAGTAATTACCAGTCTTCACATACATGTTACAGTTCAGTGCTTTTAAGGAAATCCAGCTTTCTTTGCTCTCTGATCTTTTCTTCTCACAAAATACTTAGCAAACACATAGCTATTAGCTCCATATGAAGTGGTTGTATACATCAGGTATTTTTCACAAGCCCACTTAACCAAGGTACCAAGTAATTTGACTAGAATCCAAAGCAAATCAGTTGAAGAGCTAAGTGTGCAAAAAATCCTGTAACACACTAGATTCCAATGAGCCACAGTTTTATTAACACTGCATCACTTAGCAAACTCAGATGGGGTCTTTGGGTCATTATGTTGAGTTTCTTTAATTGGCAAATGCTTAAGAGCACACTTTAAATGCAGTTACACAATGAGATCATGATAAGAAATGCTATAGGAATATAGGCAAAGAAAAAAAAATAAATCATCACTCACATATGCCCTGAGCATTTTCTGCTGAAGAGAGAATCTGAACTCCATAATGAGGGTACTAATATATTACATGCTTCTGATAGTAAGTTCTTATCACTTGAGAAATATCATTAAACATTGTATCTGTGCAGCGTAATCCTTCTTAACTTGAAATATACCTTTAGAAATAATACTTCAACAGTTTGAGAAAATTCAGCTATTACATAGCTATTTATCTAAATATTTATGTGAGATAATTATGAAAGCATTCTATTAATAATTTTCTGAAGACATTGTAATAACAATTTAGTCTTAGAATTTTAGAAAAAAAAAATAGACCAATAAAGATACTTCTTCTGGTTCAAATTGTACAAATGAAAATTCTGAAGCTAAGTAAATTGGTCAAAGTATGTTGCTGTTTCATAAGTTAATGAAAATAAATTTATTTGTTAAATTTTTATTTATTTATATTTTCATGGGTTTATAACATGTAAGTTTCATGTGTACAATATTATATTTTGACATTTATATACACTACAGTGTGCTCACCACCAAAAGGTTAGTTGTCATCTGTCATCATATTGTTGACCCCCTTTACCCATCTTGCCCTCCCTCCACCCCCTTCTCCTCTGGTAACCACTACTCTGTTCTCTGTATCTACTTGTTTGTTTCAGTTTGGTTTGTTCATTCGTTTTGTTTTGCTTGTTTTTATATGCCACATATAAGTTAAATCATATGGTATTGGTCTTTCTCCATCTGATTTATTTCACTAAACATAATACCCACAAGGTCCATCCATGTCGTCCCAAATGCCAAGATTTCATCTTTTTATGGCTATTATTCCATTGTAAGTGTGTGTGTATCTTCTTTATCCATTCATCCATCAGTGGACACTTAGGTTGTCTCCATATCTTGTCTATTCTAAATAATGCTGTGATGAACACAGGGGTGCATATATCTTTTCAGATTAGTGTTTTTGTATTCTTTGGATAAATACCCACAAGTGGAATAGCTAGATCATATGATAGTTCTATTCTTAATTTTTTGAGGAATCTCCATGTCATTTACCATAGTGGCTGCACTAATTTACATTCCCACCAAATGTGCACAAGGGTTCCCTTTTCTTCACTTCCTCTCCAACACTTGTTATTTCTTGTCTTTTTGATAATAGCCATTCTAATGGGTGTGAAGTGATATCTCCCTGTGGTTTTGATTTACATTTCCCAGATAATTAGTGATGTTGAACATTTTTCACGTGCTTGTTGGCCATCTATATACCTTCTTTGGAAAAATATCTATTCAATTTCTCTGCTCATTTTTTAATTGTATTGTTAGCTTTTTTGTTGTTGAGTTGTATGAATTCTTTATATATTTGGGATATTAGATACATGATTTGCAAATATCTTCTCCCATTTGGTAGGTTTTCATTTTGTTGATGTTTCCTTTGTTGTACAGAAGCTTTTTAGTTTGTTTAGTTACGCTTTTGTCTCCTTGCCTGAGGAGACATATGCAGAAAGATATTGCTAAAACCAAAGTCAAAGCGAATACTGCCTATGTTTTCTTCTAGGAGTTTTATTGTTTCAGGTCTTACACTGGAGTCTCTAATCCATTTTGAGTTGATATCTATGTATGGTATAAGATAGTGGTCTAGTCTCATTCTTTTGCATGTGGCTATCCAGAGAAACTAAATTTAGATGCTCTCCATCCTTTCATCACATTTTAAACCCATTCAGATTAATCTGCAAAACTTCATCAAGAGGTTTGAAGGTAGAGAACTTTTGACTGTCTAGCTGATTTTTAAGAGTGATTAGGGCAGAGTTATAAATCAAATTACTGCAAAAAACGTTCTGGCTAGTCCATGTCAGTCACTTTCCTAAATTTCAAGGTTATTAATTGCTCAACTTATCTTATGACTTTAAATTTGAAAGCCTCAAATTAGCAACAAGTTTTCATATGATTCAAAGCAGTAGGGGTTTTACAGAATGATTCTGTTAAATTAATTTTTTCCTCATTTGAAACATAGATGATTAAGATATATATTAATTTATTCAGAAAAGTCATACATTTTTTTCAGTGGAAAAAGTCTTCCCTTCTGTGCTCCCTAGGGCTATTTGTGTGCAAAATTTAACAAATATTGGTTCAACTCTTTTTTTTTTTTTTCTGATTCAAAACTTCAGCATGAGTGATGATTAGTTGGATGGCTAATGAGACAGTAATCTCCTCAAACATTTTTTAACCCACTTGTACAGTCTACATGAAGCAGCAGCTCAGTAAATGTTGAATGAACAAGTGGACAGATCCCACTTACACAGAAGACTGAATTCTTCTTTAAGAATCTGAGGTTTAATTTTGTGGTCAAAGGTTTAGAAATGGAAATAGAAGTCAAAGTTCCATTTGACTTATAACGTGACTTCTGTCCTCAGCAGATGGTTAAAAAGGTTAGTTCTACCAGTGGCTTCAGAAAACATACAAAAGAGGTTAGCAGAACCATGATATTTATGGTATATATTTGATTGTTTCAAGAACTGAGTGAACAGGTATTACTTGTAAGGTGCCAGTTTCAATGATAAGGGCTGAACTGCAGGGGTTTCACACTCAGCCCTGCTACTTGTTAATTCTGGCTTAACTCATTATGCTTCCTGATGCTGCCACACAGCTCCTTATTTTGAGGTAATAGGTGATTTGACTATGCTTTTTTGTTTGTTTGTTTTTTTAATGTTACACAGAAAGCTAGAGTCAAAAATTTGTGTGTAGTATGAGAATGATACTTTGGATATATTGCTATTTATGATAAGCCCAGATTTACATGTTTACCTCGAACTGGAAAAAAATTGCTAAGTAGAATTTCCCCCGTAAAAGTAATTACTGACAATGTCTTCCTCCGTAACCACATGGACCTATATCAAGACTGCTTATTTGTGCAAGATACCAAAGTTGTTACCACAAGACTATGTTATCAGAAGCAGATTTTCTGCCATTGGGCTGGGCCAGCTTTTGCAAACTACAGGAAACCTGGGTTCATAAAATAACCTAAGGGACACTCCTGATCTAAACTCAAACAGAATGGGGTTAATACATAAATCCTTGCAGGAAGTTTAGACATTGAAAAGATCTGTCACTTAGGATGGCGATTCAGCTTAACAAATGAGGCAATGAGACTGATGGAATATGCCCTTTCCAAGGAAGAAGTTACAATGGTTTCCATTGATAACTATCAGTATTTCCACAGTCCTCTGTTTCCAGGAGGTTATATATAGTATCACAGAAGAACCCTCAGAACAGATAATCAAGCCTTTGTAAAGAACTAGAGAAATATATTAAATGTCTCTTAACAAGGAGAATTGAACTTTTTTACTTATAATAATCATTATTATCATTATAGAATTATTATATTTTTCTTAATATTTTATTATTAAATAAATAATTATTATCTGCAGGGAAGGCAGATTGGCATCACATAAGTGTTACATCACTGAAAACTAATCAAGACACACACACAAAAAAATGTGCTAAGGCTACACTAGGGAGTCTCACTTCTGATCTCAAGGTTATGCCAGTTTATCCCAATTTCTCAACAAAACTCTTTATCAAACTTATTGTATCTTATCCCTCACTATATCGGAACTGTTTCAAAAGGGATCTTGTTAGTCATTTTCCTTAAAAAAAAAAAAAAAGAGAAATCCAAGCCATGCCTTTTCTATGAAATCTTTGGAGGTTGCTATGACAATGTTATTTGTAGCTCAGCCCACAATTCATATTCTTCAGCTTTTACCCAAAGTAACCTGGTTCTGCTTGCTAGGTATCATCTTCTAAGACTCCAAGAGATATTGCCAAAGTTTTCTCCAGAGACTGGGATTGGGAAAATGATGGCATTATTAAATGCTGAACTTTAAAAAAATCATTTCTATTTTGAGCACCCTAACATAGTTATCTTCATTTTGCATAATCCTTTTTTTTTTTTAAAACAAGGATATACATTTTTATATGGTTGCAATTACAGCAAACATAGGGTTTTGTGTTATTCCTTCACTATTTCCAATAACGAAAGCATTTTTCATATATTACAATTGGGGGATTATTTTAATGTTAAAGAATACATGATATTTAATGGATACAATCTATATTTAATTTAATCAGATCCCTATTACTAGCTATTTGTCGTCATTTTTTTCCTTATTACAGATGGATTCACAAATAACATTATTATGAATTTTTTTTCTTCTACAGAATTGTTTCTTTAGAATGAGCCAGGGGTTATGGTTTGTTTGGCTTGTATCGACAGTATTTATAAAAGTGTAAATCTGAATGTGTTTAGGTGAGGCAAGTACAGTAACCTGTATTCCCCATTGTCTTCCCCCAGGCCAACACTGCACATTTAGATTACTTGCTTGACCCTGAAAGCATTTGAATTTTTGACTCCTGGATTACTGGGTCAAAGGCGTAAGTATCTTTATGACTTTCAATAACAATTATCATTTAACTCTTCTAAACCAGTTATACATGTATTTCAATGTCACCAACTTTCATTTATTCGAGTACTTTCCAAACGTTAGGTGCTGTATAGGCATTGGGGACACAACGATGAACAGGGAGTTACAATGCAGTGTGAATTAATAGAACTTAGAATAGGGTACTAAGGGAACCCATAAGAGGGGCAGAAACAAGTCTTCTCCAAATCGGGTCATTACATGGGGAAGTGGTGGCAAGTAGAAGTACGGAGGAAGAAGAGAACTCCAGGCAAAGATAGTACCACATGCAATGGCCTGGAAAACATAAAGCAAGCATATTTTAAGTATTATGAGAATGTAGAATGGGTCCTAATCTGGTGACTAATTAGCCTTCATTCTAACCAGTAGATCAAAGGGAGTAGCACGAGAGCTGGGAGAGCTGTTGTGTGACTGTGGCTTGTTGAAGACAAATAGCTAGTAATAGGGATCTGATTAAATTAAATATAGATTGTATCCATTAAATATCATGTATTCTGGTCATCTTACACAAGTTCATTAGACCACTGATCGTTGTTGCAATAGTGTTGAAAGACATGAATATATATGAAAAAGCATATATATATATATATATATATATATGATTTTATAATGTAGTCATCATTAGGTATCATTTAATAATTTTTTGTCAAATTTATTAACTATATAAGCATGTTATACATGTAAAGTAGATTTAATATGCATCGCATCTAAGAAAATCCAATTCCTGACATAATCAGCAGAATGAAAAGTGACACAGAGATTAGAAAACTCCCCAGCACTTGAGAGAAGAGAAGTTTGTGCAGTTTGATGGCAGCACAGGCCCATGTGTAGGAGAAGGGGAGGTGATGGAGCTGCAGTGATAGGTTAGAACAGTTGAAGTGCCTGGAGGACCAGGCCAAGGAGTTCACTTTGTATTAATTCAATGGTCAATGAAATTACATAGCAATTTTAGAGGAAACAAAAATTATAATTAAAATTGTAGAGGAAACACTAATTCCTTTCACTAAAGCAAAATTCAGAACATCCTGGTGTCAGCACTGGAAAACAATCTCCAGGTAATTGAAGCAGGAAAACCACGTCCATTTAGGGGTTCTCTCATTTTCATTATGACTGCTACCACCATAGCAGCCTCTAGGCTTCCATTCTAACACTTTTGTCCAGGTATGGAGCAATCAAAAACATCTTGCTTTGTTTCACTTTAGTACAAATGATATAGAAAAGACATCAAAAGAATTTATTAAATGATAAGAGAGAATAACTGGGAAACAGAGTGTGTATGAAATATATAAACAGTCTAGTTTACAAAGAACTACTTTATTCTTTGTAGAACATTGTTAGCCCATAGTCCATGTTATTCTACATTGGACACCAAGTGTCTGTTAACCCTATGAAATAATATTTAAGACATTATGTGCATTTATTTAGTCTTTGTATAAAGGATGTGATGGAAGAGGACCTCTACCAATAGATAGAAAAGAAATTCTTGTAATTGTCTGTTATGCAAGCCAAAAGTGGATGGGGTAATTTGCCAGAAATAATACTATAAGGGATATAAGTAATTTGGTCCAAGTACACAGCTCTCTGGGTTGCATTATTCAAGAGTAAATTTTAGAATGTCTGGAAGCAGAGGTCTTACTCAGTGTTCAAGACATATGAGGTCTCTGAGAATTTCTCTGAAATCACACTGAACATCTTGTGTACATGTATGTGTGTGTGTATATTTCCTGGGAAGTCTTTAAAAGGCTAATAAGCTCTTTTATGGCACTTCTTCATTTCACTTGTGTGCTGGGCCTCCCCATTTATGAAAGCAGAAGTTTCAGCCTCTGAGACTTTGAGCACAAGTCAGCAGGTGGTGACAGCTTTCTCTTCCAACACTGCATCTTTTAAGCGTTCTTAAGAAAGCAAGCAGCCATCAGTTATGAACATCATTCAGGTGATGTTCTGTATGTATGAACTGTATTTGAGATTAAAAGATGGGGAAGAGATAGGAAGTGAGTAGACATGAGACTATTATAAGGGCTGAGGAGAAAAGTGGCAGAATCTAATTACAATGGGATGAGTGGGAATACAGAAATGAGGATGGGCAGAGGATGCACATCTTGGTATTTGGTATGTACCGCAGGATTTTTTTCACCAAGTTGTCATTCTGTGTTTGGAAAACAAAATTGGGGGAAAAATGAAATCAAAGAGTAAGTCAGTGCTTGGCATATAATAGGAATGTAATAAATTTTGGAAAGACTCACACTACCATGGTGAAACTACAAATTTTAGTATTAAACATATATTCATTTGCAGAACAGACAGTAGTTGGACTTTTATATTACTAATGCTTACAATACTTCAACTTCTGGTCATCTTATACATGTTCATTAGACCACTGATCGTTGTTGCAATAGAGTTCTGAAAGTTTAATTTTGAGATGTGAATGAGAAATGAGGTCATGGCATAGATGAAGACAGGCAATGAAACTATAAAAATGGTAAGCTTGGTCTATGAGAACCTATATGAGCAAAGAATCTGAAAAAGAATAGATATATGTATATGTATAACTGAACCACTTTGCTGTACACCTAAAACTAACACACTGTAAATCAACTATACTTCAATAAAATTAATTTTTTAAATTAATTAATTAAAATTAAAAAATGGTAAGCTTGGTGAACTGTAGTTGATCTCGTTCAGGAAAGTATAAGTGGGCACTGGTTCTGGAGGATACAGGAGTGGTTTGAATAGAGAGAGGGCCAACTTTACTTCCTAACAGTAAATTAAAATTAGGGGAATACAGAGATTATAGACTAATAATCAGAAAGTGGCATAAATGTAAGAAGCAGGCTGGCTCTTCTTATACTAGAGAAAGAGAAAGCTAAATTTGTGGTGGAGATGGTAGGGGAATCATTTGAAACAATCCAGATTTCAATTGAAGTGAAGAGGTCAGAAAATATTAAGGATAAATAAAGCTTAGTTTATTCATTAGGAACATGGCAGAGTTAGTAAAAACCAGTCTCAAAATGATAATTCTCTAATTTGATAATTCTGAACTAATCAGAAAAAAATATGAACTATAGTGTACATTAAGTCAATGTTGAGAAAAATGATGTATTAATTTGAGTACCATTCAGTTGTTATTTTACAATGCTTTAACAAAAGTACACATTAAATACATAGAATTTTATATATAGTATAGTATAAAGATAGATATAGATATCTATAAGTATACTTTTTAGCATAGAAAATTACCAAATTATCTAATCAGTTAAAAGAAAATAGCATTATCCTTCCCACAAAGTTCTGAAATTAAAGAAAAATGTTATGAAGATATAAACTATTCACTGAAGTTTCTGAAATAATCAGAAAGCTTGAATCAAAGAGAGATTACATTTAAGAAGGATGTGTTATTGTTTAATTCAATGGTTAAAGAAATAGAAAAATTAAATGGGAACACTTTTCTGTTAAACTTTCCCCTCTGGCGGCTGGTATAAATAAGGGAGCTAGTATCAGACCCTCCATTTCCCTTGAACAGGTGTTAACTTCTTCCTAGAGGGTTTAACTTCATGGTTAAGAGCGTGGCCTCTGGGCTCAAATCTTTTGTGCCTGAATCCTAGACATGTCACTTGTTAAGTGTGCAACTTTTGGCAAGTTTCTTACTTTCTCTAAGTCTCAGTATTTAACTGTGTAATGTGGATAATATTTGTGAGAGTTAAATGCCACTGACAAACAGTAATTGGTATACATTTAAGCGCTCAATAAATTTGTCTATCAGGAGGAGTTTGGACATACAGGGAGATGGTAGATAGATTCAGAAGGGAAATATGAGAATTCGTTTAGAATGAACAGTTTCAAGGAAGATAACGACTGAAAGGGGGGTCCTCCTTCCCATTCAGCTTCTAGAAAAAGAGGTGTGTTTAACAGGACAGAGAAAACAGGTTGAAAACTGGTGGCCCTGTGGGCATTGGAGTAGGGGAAGCATGTTAGAAGTGTTTCACACACAGACCGAAGAAGCTAAATACTACACATCCAACAGAGCTGTGGATATATATTTAAGTATGTTTGTGGGTCTATCTGTACAATGTTTCTCTTGAAAAGTCAGCAAGAGCTGTGAAGATAGAGCTCCAATCCTCTCTGACACTTGTTTAGGGGTGGGGCAGCAGCAGAGAAATCTCAGATTGTAAGACAATCTACAAATACCTGCAGGGACATACATTACTACTTTCCACTTTCCTCCTGGTATCAGAGCTCTCAAAGTAGTTTATACCCTTTCATTGCCTTATTCATTCCCTTCATGCATCTTCCACAATCAGACTTCTGTTTCACATTTTTTACTTCATTTTCCTCTGTAATGTTGTAATTGCAAAAATGAAGTGAACTTGCCTCAATCCTCTTCCTTCTTGTCCTCAATGAACTATGAACTGGTAAATATATATCTTCTCTTTCTCTTATCTAGAAACCCACCCTTTAGGGTGTGAAATCCTACAATGTGTAAGACAAAATTGTTCTCTTATAATTAACTGTGTATATATAAATCTTCGCATTCATTATATATATTTATTATATTCAGTTGTTATTAATTATATATTTATTATATTCATATATATATAATGAATGTGAATATCAACTTTATCCCCTTAAATTTAAGCCCTCCAGGTAATAAATGTTTTTGTCTTTATGAGCTACATAGGTCTCTAACACATATTCTTTCTTTTTTTCCTTTTTCTTTTTCTTTTCTTACAACCTTTTCAAAATGTAATAACCATTCTTAGCCCAAGAATAGATTTGACCTGTAGGCCATAGTTTGCTTACTGATGCTTTAAAATAAATAACTCTGAATTTGAGAAAAATATAACAAAACTCAATAATCAGTTATTGATGTTGGATATGGTACACTTTAATGCAAGTGAGCGACAACAAGTACTATGGTGAGAATATGCTTATCAGTTCCCAACAGATCTGAGGGGTGAAGGTAAGTTGTGTGAAAGGAAAATAGAAATGGAGTCAGTATTGGTAGGGAGAGGTCTCTCAAATGGAGCCTCTGAGGAAGCTGCTGAGTAAGTGTGACTTAGGCACATCTCAGCTGAGATGGAATCTGAACTTTGACTACCTATTGCTTTGACACAGGCATCCAGAGCATCTGCCCACGTTCCAGAAACTCAAGATACTTATCGGACCCTTACCCTAAAATAACTTGTGACAGAGAATCCCTTAAGGACAAATATTTCCTTTCCTGCGTCAGAGTCAATCATAATTCCTGCCAGACAGCTTTAACAACCTTGTACCTTTTATCTTTGTAAGTCCCTGACTCTTTCTCTTCCAAAGAACATCTTTGGGTTTTACCTGAATCTGTGTCTCCAAGACTGCAATTATTAAGACCCCAAATAAAACTTTGTTCTCTGCAGCCTCGATACTGATTATTGTTCGACATTTGGGCCCCATAGTTTACGAATAAGTGAGACAAGTTCTTATCTCTTGGTTCATGCCTCTGATCTCCTTTTTCTTGTTCAATTTAAATGTTATTTCCTAAGAATGACTGCCTCCTTATATTGAGATAAAGTTCTAATTTTCACCTTAGATCTAGTCATGTGACAAAGGAATTCTTTTATTCCTTTGTCACATGACAAAGGAATGAGGAAATATACTCATTTTCTCAATCTCTTATGGACTGCTTTCTACTTTGATACAGCAAAAATGTTACTGTTGAGAAAATTGTTTCTTTTGCCTGTTAATTTGATCCTGTCAACCTTTTCTTGTACATTTTCTATGCTACATTTAATGAATTTAAATTACTCACAGTTGATTTCCAGGCCTACCAATATACCACTTCTGCCTTTTAACACTCACTCACCTTGTTTCTTTGCACTTCTCTTTTCTGTCATTTTTGCTCCAAATTGCTCATATTTAAAAAGTCCTCTTGCAACATCATGCATAATGCACTCACAGATGTGAGGAGGAACAGCTGTAACATCTTTCTGCCAAGGCATACAGTCATTCACAATGCCCAGTGGTTTCTCAGTTGTGTGTAGGATTTTTCTGCTGGGATGGGTCTTTTATCATCTTCAAACATGCATGACTCAGCCACACATACTACCTTCACACAGTCTTCCCGGCTATAAAGTTTAGAACAAGCTTCGACTCCCAAGTATCTGCTATGGTCTGAATGTTTTATATGTTGAATTCCTATGTTGAAATTCCTATGTTGAAACCCTAATGCCCAATGTGATAGTATTAGTAGGTGGACCTTTGGGAAGTGCTTGAGTCGTAACAGTGGAACCATCATGAATGAAATTAGTGCCTTATTAAAGAGGGTCCAGAGAGATCCCCTGCCCTTTCTATCATGTGAGGACACAGGGAGTTGGTGCCAGCTTATGAACCAGGAAGAAGGTCCTTACCAGAAGGCAAACATGCTAGCACCTCAGTCTTGGACTTCCCAGCCTCCAGAACTGTGAGCAATAATTGCTGTTGTTATAATCTACCCAGTTGGTGGTATTTTGTTATAGCAACACGATTGGAGTAAGATGATAGCATCTTTCTACCCTAGAGGAATAATTCCTAGACTAATTACCTAGTAAAATTTGTGCATTACCTCAACATACACCAAGTGATGCTGGATGAGGTAAAATCCAGAAACAAGGTTGCTGAAGAGTTTTATCATGATCTACTATCACATACTATCACATACCTCAGAGATACTACATATTTACTCGTGTTAGGAGCCTCACATGGCAGTGGTTTTCTTCATGGCAGTGTGAACACCAGCATCACTGCTACTTGCTACTCCTAAAGGAGCTTGAATGCCTCACTCCCTTTCCTTGTTTGAGAGCTATTCCAGTTTTTACTTGGCTGATCTTCAAGCTACTTATCATAAGTGCCCATTCTCTTGATTTTCAGGAACACTCATTACTATTATATCCCTCAGGGCAATTTTAGAAGTTTAAAGCAATGAAGAGTAGCTTCTTAGGATAAGAAAAAAGAATAAGGTGGATTGTTGTTCATTTATTGATCATTTATGAGTAGCTGTCATATGCCAGGCATTGGGGCATTGTGCTTTTGATGTCAGAAGCAGTCCCTGCTTTCAAGTGGTCTCTGGTAAAGCTGGGAGGAGTTTCAACTGGACAGAATAGTATAACATAATGAGTAGGTAAGTGCCAGGACAGGGTGCCAGGGTGGGAAGGAGAACACAGAGAAAGAACGAGTTTATCATGAAATATTTTTGAAGAACAGGACACCTGATTTGTGTTTTGAAGGAAATGTAGAAGTGTGAAAGACAACAAAAAAGTTTCAGAAATGAACATTCTAGGCAGAGGCTACAGCAAGATTTAAAAAGCAAGAGGGCACAAAGCACCAAGCTGATCTCCCTGTGCTATGTGGCTGCTTCCCACTAGCTATCTATTTCACATTTGGTAGTGAGTGTATATATGTCCTGTGACCACCTAGAGGGTGGGATAGGGAGGGTGGGAGGGAGATGCAAGAGGGAGGAGATATGGGGATATATGTATATGTATAGCTGATTCACTTTGTTATAAAGCAGAAACTAACACACCATTGTAAAGCAATTATACTCCAATAAAGATGTTTAAAAAATAAAATTAAATTTTAAAAAAGGCAAGAGGGCATAAAGAGCAATGGTGGTTCTAAAGAACTGCCAATAGATAAGTATGACTGGAGTATAAGATCATTTGAGCAAGTAATGCAAAAGATACCAAAATTTGCAGTGGATAATCTAAGGTAAGGATATATCACCTTTCTTTTTTTCACTCTAGAAATATTTACTGAGTGACTCTTATGTGCCAATGATTGTTGTAGGTTCTGCAGTGAAAAAACCATGACTCTACCTGCACGGAATTTGCATTCTACCTAGGGAAGAGACAGAAAATAAACCAATACCAAAATATTGATATATTTTTTGGCAGATGGGGACAAACATGTGGAAAAAAATATATCAGGGATGGAATAGAGCATGTGTAGGTTAATGTGTGCACCTGCATGGGGATGCACAACAGTTGTTTTTTATAGGATGATTAAGGTCTCACTGATGTGGTGACATTTGACCAGAGACTTGAAGGTAGTCATATCCTGTCTATTATCATAACCTCTAGTATCATATTCTATTTATATGTGTATGGATTACTTTTCTAGAACATTTCCAGAAGATGAAATCGTAAATGCAAGGGCCTTGGGATGGGAGAACATTGAATGTTGAAAGTACAAGCTAAGAGGCTGGTGTTACTGGTGTGGAAAGAGTGAGAAGAGCAGTGGATAAACTGGAGAGCTGGTGGTGGTGGTGAAGGGGGTGCAGAATAGATAGGGCTTTTTAGAGTCTGTTTAAGTACTTGTTCCCTTGTGGCTCCCCACCTCTTAGACAGAGTCAAGGAAATGTCTAGCCCCAGGCAGTGGAGAATAGGCATTTGGTAGTTTTTGCTAAAGTGTTAAGCTTAAAAGCCTAAAATCTTTATGGACAGAGAGAAATTTTGCTAAATATCTTCTTTACTACATCAGAGTAATAGATGGATAAACCCAAAGAATTTTCCACACAGGGAAAGCACCATCAGGATTTGTGTATTTTTTGTTTTGTTTTGTTTTTTAACAAGAGGGAAGGGAAATTACCGTTACTATTTTGAATCTGAGAAAGACTGGAGCAAAGAGAGGTTAAATGATTCATTCACTGCAAACCCGGGCTTAAGAGTAGGACAGTCAAGAGTGTTCTACATGAGGCCCTCGGCCAATCACTTACTCAGAGGAGGGCCAATTACATTTTTTAAAAATTAATTAAATTAATTAATTTATTTATACAGCAGGTTCTTATTAGTTATCTATTTTATACATATTAGTGTATACATGTCAATCCCAATCTCCCAATTCATCCCACCACTACCACCCCTGCCCCACTTTCCCCCCTTGGTGTCCATACGTTTGTTCTCTACATCTATGTCTCTATTTCTGCCTTGCAAACTGGTTCATCTGTACCATTTTTCTAGATTCTATATATATGTGTTAATATATGATATTTGTTTTTCTCTTTCTGACTAACTTCACTCTGTATGACAGTCTCCAGATCCATTCACGTCTCTACAAATGACCCAATTTCATTCCATTTTATGGCTGAGTAATAGTCCATTGTATATATGTACTATGTTTTTTTTATCCATTCGTCTGTCAATGGGCACTTAGGTTGCTTCCATGACCTGGCTATTGTAAATAGTGCTGCAATGAACATTGGGGTGCATGTGTCTTTTTGAATTATGGTTTTCTCTGGGTATGTGCCAGTAATGGGATTGCTGGGTCATATGGTAATTCTATTTTTAGTTTTTTAAGGAACCTCCATACTGTTCTCCATAGTGGCTGTATCAATTTACATTCCCACCAAGAGTGCAAGAGGGTTCCTTTTTCTCCACACCCTCTCCAGTATTTGTTGCTTGTAGATTTTCTGATGATGCCCATTCTAATCTGTGTGACTTTCAATACGCTTCCCTGGGGCAGTAGTGATTATCTTCCCAATAGCTTGGGCAGCTTGGTGAAGAAGATCAGAGGCTGACTTCAGCTTTTCATAGCTCTCGATCTTTCTACTTCCTAAATTCCCATCCCTTTTACTTGAGAAGCGGTTCATCAAATATGTAACAGCAGCAGAAGTTTCTCCTAGAAACTTGTTAGAAATGCAAATTCCCAGCTGAGGCTCCAGAAATCATTGTTTTGACAAGCCTTCTGATTCTCTCTAAAGCTTGAGACCCATTGCTCTCCTTCTGATCTGAGAGAGAGGGAGAGGGGGAAAGATAGAGAAAGCCCAGGAAAGAATGCTGGAAAGTAAATTCAGATAGCTTTTTATATGGGGTTTTTACTGTGGTAACTTACAAATGGTTGAAAAAACCCCATAAATTGAAACATGTAGCTACTTTAAGGACTCTTTAGCAGAAATCAATCTTATTCCCGATCTATTACTTAATAGGTCATTTCCTCATATGGATGACTAACAGCAATTCAACAGAAAATGCTTTTTATATTTAAATAACACTTTCTGTTCCAAGATGTCAAAATGTTTGACAAGTGGTCAAAATGCAGCTCACTAATATTCTCAACCCCATGGTAGTAAATAACCCACATCTACCATCACTGCTGTTTACTGGTGATTTCTTGTCTGGGAAAGTTGAAGCGCCTTCGCTATCTCTGTAGAAAGTCAATGACTAAAGGAGATAACGTCCTTCATCTTGGTTCCCATAGGAAACCAAATTGATAAATTACTCATTGACTTCTATTATTGCATCTCAAGGATAGTTAACAATGCTCATCAAGGAAAAATCCCAAAGAACATTCTTGCCCTATCTCTGATTAAACCTGATTTTTGAAAATCATCTGGCTCAATCTACATTTAATTACAATATGAATGCTACTTAATTCTCTATTACTTCTGATTACACAGGATCAATGCCACTTGAAGAGTAAGAAGCAAAGGTTCACTACATTGGGGTCTCCTTGACAACCAAGCCTGTGCCTTAGTCATTTTGACTCCCTAGTGACCAGCTTGGTATCTGGAATAGTATATGCGATCAGTAATTATTTCTTGAATGTATGATGTATGAATGAGTCAAGATATTTTTAGAGTTGGAGTCATGGATCAAGAGGAGAAAACGTGGTTTAAAAAAAACTACTACATTCTCAGAAGCCGGTGCTGCAATGAATGCTAATAACAACTTGACAATGTCCTCTGTCATTGCAAATAATGTGATACCAACATCTACTAATCAATCAAAAAAAGACTTTCAGAATTCAAATTTGGAAAGGATTTTGAGCTGGGGATTCCTCTCACCCACCTTTTCTTATGATAAAACTTGGAACTGTAGTGTCAACAGATAATATGCCAGTTTTTCATTTAAAATTGGAAAATTTAATCTAATTTCGGAGGCATGAAATAAAACTGATGGGCAAATATTAGAATTTCCATCAATGAAAAAGCTTAATTTCTAAAATGCTGAAGGTTAGTTTATCAAAATACTGAAATTGCCTCATATCATAAGTCAAAGCACCCTCTCTTTACTAAATAAGGAGCTATAAAGTTGTACAATTACTGTCAATAATTTTTTTACTTGGTTTGAAAAATAGTTGCTTGTTTTAAATAAAACAAAGTTCAACTGAAGTGACTATATATCATCAGTCTTGTAAAACTCCTTGTGTTAGATTTCTTCTATCCCCAAAATGCCAACCATGCATATTAAACTGACTCTTGTTTTTTGCGTATGATTTCTGTACATCTTTCCTATTTGAATTTTAATGTTAAGTACCCTTTCTTAGAGTGTGGATTGTAACCACTCTGTTTAACACTCTATCACCAGTACCTAGAACAGTGCCTGCCACATAAGAAACACTTAATAAAATTTCGAAATTATCTTGATTAAAATCCATACTCATCCTAGCTTTAAGCACATGAAGACAGAAATAGGTTCCAACTGCATAAGAACACGTGAATAATCCAGAGTAAATGTTAACTATAAGTACAAATTATCTGTTGATTAAAATACAGAACATGTCTGAGATTTGGAATTACTTCCTAATAACCCTGAGTCAGAGCTGTGGTAAAGGCTTACTGGGGGCATGTTACCATTTTCTGAGTACATACTCAGAAAAGGAAGAAGTTGATGAGAGAGCATGCAAGATTTTCCAGGCTCAAAATGGAACTTGACTCATCTGCATGGAAACATCCAGCGAAACACAGAAGGGCTCACTCTTCTGCTGAATTAAGCTCACCCCCGTGAATGGAATGGAACAGAAACAAGAGACTGAGGTCTAGGTTTTGAGGATCTTCACTCCACTTACATGCTTTCACAGGACCAGGCAACGCACAAGAAGAAATGTGGGAACTGTTGCTGTGTACCTCTAAACAAACACAGTCACCCTATGTAATAGAATGTGTCATATATCTGACCAATCAGAATAATTCCTCCTTTCTTGGTGGAGTAGCTCTGATAGAAATGGACAGAGCTGGGCTCGGGGTGGGAAGGGGGTGGTTTCCTTCTGTTACAGGCTCTAAACTTTCTTCAATTTTCCTATGATTTTAGCCTAACTAAAAGTTATGGACTTTTGAAAAAGAGTAGGTACTAAAATTAAATAAGCTGAGAGTGTTGAAGGTGAAAAAAATGATACCAAATTTAAGAAAATGTAGAATTATTACTATGAGAATTACCAGAACTGTGTTTGTTCCAAATATGAGCCTGCTATAGCATTTTAATTATGAACAGAATTAAACAGAAATTCACTTGCTGTCTCCATCTGATAATATTACCAGAGACTTCCCTTAAGGAAATTTAAAATTATTTTTTCTATGTAAATCTCTACAAGTCCTTAATTTCAACCTTATTATAAGAAATAACACACAGTATCAATAAGCTGGCAGAATTTTGACAATTCTCCTGCCTCCCTCCATTCCACCTTCTTTTCCTCTTTCCCTCCGTCCCTTTCCCTCCTCTTCCCTCAATCCCTTTCTTCCCACAAAGCAAGTAAATGGGTATATAGCAAATAGTAGGGATCACACCCTTTCATTACAGGGGTTGGGAATGTGGACTGTCACAAAAACAGACTTGATTTTAAATACTGTATCTGCGCCTTACTAGCTGTGTGACCATGAATCATTTAATCATTCTGTGCCTCAGTTTGTCCATCTGTAAAATAGGTGATAAGAGTACCTACCTCTTAAGATTGTTGTGAGGGGGGATTCCAATTGGTTTTAAAACAGTATTTAGCACAGAGGAAGCATAATAATTATTATTTTCCACTTCTCTGAATATATAAAACATTTAGTATTGGGATTCATAGTCTCAAAGTCTAACACTCACTGATGTGAATATCTGATTAGCTAAATGGAGAAAAAAATTGTTATAGTAATTATTTCTTTAGTTTCTCGTTTTGTTTTTTTAACTGAAAACCAGAATCACAATTTCTTGGCATTATCTGTTATCAATGAACAGTATAAGACTATAATATTATTTTTGACAAGGCACTGAATATTTGAAATGAAGAAAACTAAGAAATAGTAGTAAATAAAACTTTTCTTTTACTAATCCCAAGTGAAAGATGAAATTAATGGTGATATATTATGTGAAAACTCTGGAGAAGTCATACAGAAAGGACCTTAAGTACTTGAGGCACACTTGAAATTCAAATGACAGTAAATGACTAATTCTTAAATCAAGAACCCTTCACTAAAATTAAAAACACAAATGCTTTCTTTTTCTTGATTTCTTGTAGGAAGTGAAAGAGTACTCGGTAGGTATCAGACTATTTTAAAAAGCAGGTTATAGAGATGATATTTCAGGAGCATAAAAATACTAAGGCAGATCTCATAAATGATTGGTATATTATTTAATTCAGGTTAGCATCAGAATTGTCAATGTTTGTTTATTAAGCAATGCAGTCCTTTAGGTAGGAAACATGGTTCTTTGGAGAAGTTGATAGACACAAGATACACAAACTGGAATATGGTGAAAAAAGACAGTATAGATTTTTTTAAAATTAAACCTAGGAATTATTTAACATGGCCATTTCTTTGGGTTGAAGAAAGAACTTCATATAGATTTTCCTGGTTCAGGCTCCAGTGAGGTCTATAGGCAGATTTGTAACTAGAGCAAGATTCAGACCTATTTCCATTTTTGTGCTTACCTCTTAAATATGTCCAGTTCCTACAGCATAGAGGAAAGCACTAGATTGGCCATGGCATGAAACAGGTTAGAATTCTGGCCCTGCCACTTAATAACTGTGCACGGCTTAAATGGGCAATTTGCTAAAATTCATGAATTTCAATTCCCACCCTCCAACTCCCCACCCTGGGCAAAATGAGTATAATCCTTTTTCTACCAACTCTAGAGAGTTAGGATGGTCTGCAGAGAAAATGTATATAAAAATGCTTTGAAAATTATTTAATGCTTTAAAAATATTATTTATCATTATTATTTCAAGATGAAGGAAAACTCCCCCTCCTCTAATATATTCAGTTTTTTATGGCCAGCTAGATCTTCCAGAAAGCTACATAAAAACTGAACATTTTAACAACACTCGGCAATGTTTAGATGTTAAAAAAAAATTATCCAAACTGGCACATTTCTTCTTAAACAGTTCTAAAAGTAATATATACACATTGCAATGAATTTGGAAATACAGAATGAGAACAGGAGGAAGTAAAGGTCACCCTGACTCTCTTATTTCTTGAGTTAACCATTGATAAATAATTTTGAAATTTTCTTTGGGTCTTTTTTCTCTATGTGTGTGATATTCAAAACCAAGTTGTGAATATGCTGTATTTATTATTTAACATTCTTCTCTTCTCACTGGACATTTTACAAAAAACAATTTTAATTTGTTAGTTTCTGTATTGTTTCCGATTCTATGCATCGTAAAATACTTAATAGTGAAGGTTACCTATGAGCTATATGTAAAAAAAAGTTCAGCATATATAACCTAAATAAATATATTAGAAATTCATATGCTTTAAAGCAGTGATCCCCAACTGTTTTGGAACTAGGGACCGGTTTCATGGAAGACAATTTTTCCACCAACAGGGTGGGCGGGTGGGGACCCTTGCTTTAAAGGATATCCCTATGTTTTTATGTTGACCATTTCAAAAGTTTCATAGACAATTCCAATATTTATATTTAATTAAAGACCATGAAACTTTTTTTAGTATTTTTAAATAAAAGATAGTTAAAGATTACTTCATTTAAAAGCTGATAACAAACCTCTAGAACACTTCCTTCTACTTAAGTGAGGTGTTAGATAAAAAACACACTATAGAAATATAGATTATACCTGAGTTTAAATAAAAATCTGAATAAATACTATAGAATTGTTATCTCCCCTTTATTCTGTTAATAATTGGTAATAGGAATATTATGGAGAATGATTGAAGCTAAATAGTCATATGTCAATTACCAAGATCACATTTGTGTGGTACAATGAATTTGCAAAGGTAGACTATCAAATATATTTTATTTTCAAAGGTGGTCTGCCAACCGACAAGTCATTTCATAAGTTATGCTCTAAAATATATCATTTACTGATACCCAAGAGACATCTCGGTATGTCATTAATAGTGCAGAAACTCTAAGCCAGGGATATATTTGTCTTTATGATTAATTTGAGACAGCAGCTAATAAAAACCAGAATAATAACACTAATAACCTTCAAATTAATTTTGACCCTAAGCTATATCAATTTCAACAGAAGTTAGTATATTTACATACCAAATTAAAATTCCTAAACTAGTATTACAATTGATGCAGTGTTTTTATGAAATACTACCTGTATAATACTTCATTAAAATAATAAAATGAGAACAATATAGAAATGTCATAAATATTTGTGTCCTAGAAAGGATTTAGAGGGAATTTCTGGTAGTATAAATTAATACATGATTAATCATATTACTTTTATTTATAAAGCATCCAAACATATACACATCTGTAATCTTATATGTCTTTACCATCAAGAGAAATATATTCCAGAATTAATTTTAAAAACACTGCTTTTACTGTGCTTATGTTTTCTAGTTGAGAAGTCTGGACTTTAAGCATTTTTAAATTATAAAACTAATCAGATAGAAAGCAGGAGGAAACCAACAGTACAACTGATGGCATTTGTTAATATAAACCTTTGTGTAAAAATGTTATGAAACTAAGAATGGAAGAAAAATAGAATTATTAATCAACAGATGGCTATTTTTAAAAATCTAGTTAATAGTATACTACCTGGGTTATTCTCTTACTTGAAAAAATTACAGTATATTAGGTTGTCCTAATTTGGAACTATGTAACTGCCACTCTCATGTTTCTAGTTTTACTAGAAGAGTGCATTTTTTAGGTATAAGCGTAAGAAAAAAACAAAAACCAAAACTGGAAGGTTCCATAGTGCAGTTTCGTTCCTCCCTTTCTCCAACAGAAAAAATAAGAAATACTGTACCTAACCAACAGATCTGATGATTCCAAAAGGGGCAAGTCTCTATTCTGAAACACTATTCAAGTCAGAACATTCCAAATTAGGATTTTGTGAGACACTGGAAAATTATGGCATGAAATATAGAAGAATATTTCTAATGCACTATAAAATGTATTCCTCAAAGCAAAAGAGCTAATGGAAGGCCAGAGCACTTAATGGATAAAATATAATCAAATGAAACAGAAGCATGTTCCAAGCTGAAAGGCAGCAATATCACTATTCTCACATAATTGGATAGTAGTTATAACCCAGTAAGATCAGGTTTAAAAACATTTAAATATATATAAATACACATATGTATAAATAACATATATAGCGCCTGAAGTAAATACATATTCGTATTCATATATTAAAGAATCACTTTGAAATTTTAAAAATATTTTTTTAACTATTGAAAAATAAACAGCTAGTGAAAAAATAAGTTTTCTTTGCAAAACTTGACTCTGGAAAAAAAGATTCTTCAAATGCTTCTCCAAGAACTTGTCTGTTTATTTTAAATATAATCAAATAAAAAAATAAAAATAAAAAATAAATAAATATAATCAAATATTTGAAATAGAAGGCAAATGTTCATGAAAACAGATATATATACATGCATATATATGCATGTATATATTTACACACATAATTGGTTAAATATAATTAATATATATAATACACATAAAATACAGATCTTCCTTAACTTACTATGGCATTGCATCCTGATAAACCCATCATCAACTGAAAATATCATAAATTGTAAATGCTTATACTACACCCAATCTACCGACCGTCATAGTTTAGCCTAGCCTAACTTAAATGTGCTCAGAACACTCACATTAGCCTAAAGTTGGGCAAAATCATCTAACACAAAGCCTATTTTATAATAATCTGTTGAATATCTCATTTGTTTTATTGAATACTGTACTGAAAGTGAAAAACAGAACGGTTGTAAGTGTGTCCGTTGTGATCGAGTGGCTGACTGGGAGGAGTGGCTTGCTGCTGCTGCCCAGCATCACAAGAGAGCATCATGCTGCATATCAGTAGCCTGGGAAAAGTACAGTTTCTACTATAAATTCAAAGTATACTTTGAAAAAATTCAAAGTATAGTTTCTACTAAACGAGTATCACTTTCGCACCATGGTAAAGTTGAAAAATCGTTAAGTCGAACCATTGTAAGTCGGGGAATGTCTGTAAATAAATTTTTGTATAATATATGTGTATACGTGTATGCACATGTATATTTAAAACAGGAATTTACACTGTTTGCTACATTTCATCTTAGAAGCAGACTATGCCCAAAATCTATGCCTCAAGCCTTTGGTGAATAGCTAATGAATTCAGTATTCAAACAGGGATTTAAAAAATTGATTTGGAAATTCAGGACAAACTTACTACTGAAAACGTTTTACACTTTTTACTTAAAAGAACATAGTTAGGTACACATGATTAGACTCTACCAACTGAAATAAATTATTGCCGATTTGGCTAGAGTTGTTGATCACCACAAAATTCTCTCTTGTGGACAACTATGGCTTACATATTAAATGGAAGGCTTTAGGCAGTTTTTGTACTTGTTTCCTTAAACCTAAATGGTCCACATAATGATAAAAAGTCAAATAAGAAAAAAATGTAAAATTATGTGCTTTTTAAGGCCAACAAAATTGTTATCATACTAAAGCTTGTCTGTGTACTAACAGTGCAGTTTTTATAGGCAGGTGTTTCTGGTACTAAAGTTTTCACGTTAATTGAGGCTCTATTTTTGATTTCAGTTTAAAGGTGTTGCTAGTGATTGAATCTACTCAGTAGCGCACATTTATGAATAAGACTCTGAATATTAAAATTCTTACATGTACTCTCTAAATTCATTGAGATTCAGTAAAATAGAAAGATATCATATACCAAGAAGATTCCTTTGTATATGATGTACAATGGAGTAACAGATTAATTTTCCTTTTTGGACAACTTAATGATATTGATTAACATTAAAAAACTTCAACAGTTACATATTAAAAAAAAAAAAAAGATTGGGGTACAAGGCAGATAATTAGTATTATTACCTTTAAAGGCTTTTGTTAGAGGAAGTGAATGTTAACAACCCTTTATAAATTAAAGTTGCCCTCTCCCAGGAACTTCAACACTGTATCAGAAAAAAATAAAATTGTCAGCTATTGCTTTTAAGAAAGGGAACAATTCCCATTTTCTATAACATTACTTCTGAAGTCAACACCCTTATTCAACAACCTTGATATCATTTCTGATAATGAGTCAGTGAAAAGACTGATTAGACAAATGGTAAAATTCAGAAAGAAAATAAGATACAGAAAGAAATTCAGAAAGAAAATAAGATGCCAACTGAGTTTTCCCAGGTCATCCAATCACCTCCTTGCAGAGTTAAAAATAGAAGCTAAGTCTAATTCCCACAGCTTCTGCCAGATCAGAGCCTGACAAGTTTGCATTGTGGTAGCTTCAACCTCTCCTGCTACTGGGGTTACCTGCATTGAGACATCTTCCTATGAGGTTCAGTCATTTCAAGGTTTGGTTTAAAATGGAGAGGGGTAGGAAAAGGTTCATAATTTTAGGGAAAATCTGTGGTAATGAGATCTCATTGTAAACTGCTCACGAGAATTAGAAAGATAAAAATTGGAAATATTTACTAACCCTTACTATGTTTCAAACACTGCAATAAGTTCCCTTTTATGTTATGTTCTTTAATCTTCACAACAACCCTGTGATTTTTCCTGTTTTAAATATCCAGAAACAAATCACAGTGGTTAACTAACTTACCCTAAGTCATAGAGATAGAAAACAATAGAGGTAGGATTCAAACTAGGTGAGGTTCAAAGTTCAAATTCACTTCCTGAAAAACATGATTAGAACATAAATGGTAGCCAAAACTCTCTAAAATAAATTTAAAAATTAAAAGAAAGAGAGAAAGGAGGGGAGGAGGGCCTAGTGATCAGCATACCTTAAAAATAATGTTTAGAACTTTTTGACTGATCTTAAAAATGACCAAAAGCTAGCTGCCTGAGAGCTCTAAGAATAAAATTATTAACAAACTAAACAAAAAACATTGAATTTTATACTCACTCACTTTGAGATCAACCCAGTTGCTTTCCTTTCATAACACTGTAGTGCCATTTTATTTCATTTTCTATTATATTTATTTATTTTAAATATATTTATTTATTTATTTCTTTGGGCTACATTGGGTCTTCGTTGCTGTGCGCAGGCTTTTTCCAGTTGCGGCGAGCGGGGGCTACTCTTTGTTGTAGTGCGTAGGCTTCTTATTGCGGTGGCTTCTTTTGTTGCAGAGCACAGGCTCTAGGCGCGCGGGGTTCAGTAGTTGTGGCTCGTAGGCTCTAGGGTGCGGGCTTGGTCGTTGTGGCGCACGGGCTTAGTTGCTCTGCAGTATGTGGGATCTTCCTGGAACAGGGCTTGAACCCGTGTCCCCTGCATTGGCAGGCTGATTCTTAACCACTGCGCCACCAGGGAAGCCCTCTATTATATTTATTAAGGGATAATTTAAAGACAAGTATTGTGCCTAACAGGTTAATGATTTTTTTTTTTTTCTTCTAAACGATAACCAAGATGCCAATACTCCTCCCCTTTTTCAGTGGACTAATTAGTGTCAGATCATTTTAGTGTCATATTTAATTTTTGTGGTGAAAGAGTGATTTCACAAACCCTGTGAAGATGTTACACATCCACTATAACATGCATGCAGGTGGAAAACATTTTCAATTGATGTAGAGTTTGCTTTCTCTATGACTGTATTCTTCACAATCAATGAGATAGAAAAAGACATGGAGAAAAGAGAACTGTTGACTAATATTTTCTTATTAAAATCTGTATCTTGGACTTCCCTGGTGGCGCAGTGGTTAAGAATCCGCCTGCCAATGCAGGGGACACGGGTTCGAACCCTGGTCTGGGAAGATCCCACATGCCGCAAAGCAACTAAGCCCATGTGCCACAACTACTGAGCCTGTGCTCTAGAGCCCGTGAGCCACAATTACTGAGCCCTTGCACCACAACTACTGAAGCCGGCGTGCCCTAGAGACCGTGCTCTGCAACAAGAGAAGCCACCGCAATGAGAAGCCCATGTGCCACAACGAAGAGTAGCCCCTGCTCCCTGCAACTAGACAAAGCCCATGCACAGCAACGAAGACCCGACGCCACCAGAAATAAATAAATAAATAAATAACTTAAATAAATAAATAAATAAAATCTGTATCTTGCATTTTGAATTTTCTAAAAGTCCAAATCCATTGTGGTTGAAAAAAGAAGAGTAATGTCATATGTTTTCTTGTCCTGGGTAAATGGACTGTGCTTGGTTGAATGTCTTGAACTGCTCAAACTTTAAGGTACATCACCTCTAATTTCCACCTTGCCAAAACCTCAGACAAGAAACAGGAGAAAGGGTAGTGCCATCCATAATTCATTCCCACCACACCTACAAAAATAATCATAAGGAACTTGTGTAGAATACCAATTCTTTTGTATTAGGAAGGCAGTTTTCAAAATTAAATGGTATTTGTTCATTTGGTTGTTTAATAAATATCTTGCAAATGCCTATAATAAAGCCAAATACCAAAATGACCATTTAAGTTGCAGAAATTTTTACGTTCTTGATATTTTACTATTTTAAAGTAACAGTTTACATTTGAGCGCTTACCATAATATATAATACCAATAAGCTCCCTAGAAATCTAAACATTTATAAAATACACCAAATGCTACTGTCTCATGCCTTGCTTTGCAATCCTGGATTGCTTTCTAATATGGAGATGATGTAAGAAATATAATCTAGATATCTCTTCTATGGGATCACCAGCCATGTCTCAACTAACTTTTATCAGTGGAGACTCTCAGTACATACATATTTATTTATTATAAAACTCTTCGGTACTGATCATTAGGTAATTCTGGTAAATGTGGGCGTGTAATAATAGTTAAGAATGTCATCCCCATTTCATTTCAGCTTGATCCACTGCAGGAAAGCACAAATTAGATGAAAGCTATTTCCCCAAGAACAACTCACTTCCTTGAGAGGAGAGAGAAACTTGGATGAACAATGCTTTGTCACAATTTATTTTTGAGGGTAGTGGTTTAAAAAAAGTGCTAATGTAATCTTTTCATAATGAATCCTTTTAAAAATGCATTAATTCTCCAGTGAATATAGCTTATAATTAGAAACCTATACATATAATTTTACTTTTCTAAATTTTTACATATGACCGTATATAACAAATATTGAAATCTGAAAATCTTCGTAATCTTTAAAATTTGATGGCCTTTAAATCTGAATCTGGATTTGATGAGTCTGACGGATTATTCTTAGTGACTCTATTGGGTACCACCAGTTCAGTTCAACATTATTTCTGCAAGTCTCAGAAGCATTAAGTTTTGTGAATGGATAGAGGGTATTAGCATCCTGGTTGTTTTTCACTACATTGCGATTACCAGAGAACCTGAGTGTGAAAGATCATGGAGAGGAGTGTAAGAAATGGCACTAAAGGTATCACTGACTTCTCGCTATTTACTCAGATTCTGCAGTATACAACAGAAGGAACAAAGCAGGTTGTGTTGCTGCTACTGTTGCAATGACCAAGGATCCTCAGTCTCATAGCCATTGCAGTCCATTGTTTAAGATGTGAGCTTGTTGTTGCTTATTCAGGCAAAAGTCAGAACGCTTATTTGTTTTATGTCTGTTTTTTAATGAGGGTTTGATCAGACAGCAATAAAGACAAAAGTAAATAGGAGAAATGTTTATTAATAGGTCCCTCCATACCTATCAACCAAAGAAAAGGCATACCTTAAAATATTGTTGTGAAATGTCTAGGGTGTGTCTGTCTGTGTTCTTGCAACCCTTCACCTTTAAGTAGCTTTTCAAAAATATGTTATAAACATGTTGCTTCATCCTTGCCCTTTTAGCCTGTTAATGTCTAATTTAAGTAAAGCAGGATGCAATCCCCAGCAAGTTATCTGTTTCTCCTTTCTTGGACAATGCAAATCAAAACAGTCTTCTTCTAAGGAGGGTAGTGAAAAGTTTTGCCAATTGTGTTCATACTTCAGCTATTCCAGCAGTCTTTAGTTTAGCTTAAATGAGACACTCTCATCTTTGGGCTTTAATTATTCTGTTTCAAAATAAATTGTAAAAGATACTCTAAAGAGAAACTAAGAAAAAAAACCAACAAAATAAAAGATTTACCATAATGCAGGTACATAAATATGAACTAAAAATAGTTTTAGATTAAAAATTAATATTTTTTATTTTAAAAATTAATCTAATTAAAATTTCAGATTAGGCTGGATAGAAATGATCCATTGCTGAAGCTTAAAAAAAAAACTAGCGGGCTTCCCTGGTGGCGCAGTGGTTGAGAATCTGCCTGCCAATGCAGGGGACACGGGTTCGAGCCCTGGTCTGGGAGGACCCCACATGCCGCGGGGCGACTGGGCCCGTGAGCCACAGCTGCTGAGCCTGCGCGTCTGGAGCCTGTGCTCCGCGACAAGAGAGGCCGCGATGGTGAGAGGCCCGTGCACCGCGATGAGGAGTGGCCCCCGCTCGCCGCAACTAGGGGAAGCCCTCGCACAGAAACGAAGACCCAACACAGCCAAATAAATAAATAAATAAATAAATAAATAAATAAATAAATAATAATTAAAGGTGCTAATAATTTAAAAAAAAAAAAAAAAACTAGCTATAAATGTTACTAGTTTTCTACACTGTTGTTACAAGACTTGACTGACATCCGTGATGTACTCTGTAATATTTTTGAAATGATGAAATGTGTGATCCAGAGACTTGAAATATTTCAATACTTGTGTATAGGAATTTTCTTCCATGAACTAGAAATGAAAAAAGTGAGAATGTTTCCTTGCTCAAATCACATTAAATGGATTCCCTTATATTACTTGCATTCATTTTTAAGATAGTCATAAATGGTAACGTAAAATACAGGAATACTATCTGTTGAAGAAGTTTATGGTTTTTAATAGTCAATGTATGTATTCAAATTATAAATGTTTCTGCATAATCTCTGACCCAACAATACCATTCCATGCCACTCCAAGAATTCTTCCATCAAAAGTAAAAGCTCCAGCACATAAAGACATGAACCTCTATGTCCGTTACCACATTTCTTGAAATCATAAAACTGTTTGGAACTTAATAAATGTTTATCAATGGGTTTTGACTGAATGAAATTGTGGCTCACTCATAGTATACGTTATTGGGCATCTACTAAAGGTAATATGGTAGTGATATATGCTAGATATCATTAATATAATAGAAACACAATGTACTAAAAGTGTTTTGCAACTAAAAATCACTATACATTGTATGGCTTTAAAAAGGAATGAAATGCTGATACATGCTATAACATGGATGCACTTTGAAAACATTATGTTAAGTGAAAGAAGCCAGACACAAAAGGACAAATATTGTATGATTCCACTTATATGAGGTAGTTAGAATAGGCAAATTATAAACCCAGAAAATAGAATAGAGTTAACCAGAGGCTGAGGGGAGGGGAGAAATAAGAGGTTATTGTTTAGTGAGTACAGTTTCTGTTTGGGATAATAAGAAAGATCTTAAAATGGATAATGGTAATGGTTGCTCAACATTGTGAATGTACTTAATACCAATAAATGATACACTTAAAAATGGTTAAAATGGTAAATTTTACGTTATAGGACATTTTACCAAAATAAAAAATAAAAGTATACTATAAAATAAAGTAAAAATTTACCTCATACTAGGCGTATTATGAAGTTTGCATAAAATTGCACTTATTTTAAGAGCTTATATGGTTATTATCATATTTGGGGACATGTAAAGAAAGCAACAGCTTAAGTAGTCCTCTTGAGTTCTTTCTCTCCATCTTTCCAACCCGGTTTTTTCTAGATTAATGGTTTTGTCACACCTCTCTTTGAATACTAGCATCAGTAAGAATGCTAGCTAGTACTGGTTTCCTTAAGTATCAGCTAAAAATTTTAATGTATTTTTATGCTGGTAACTGTTTTAGAACTGGGAGGGATGTCATTGTTTTCTTAACTTGGCAAAAGCAAATATATTACTGTAGACAGCATTATTAGAAAGAAATAGTAACTTTGAAGTAGACATATGTCCATCCTAAGAAAACTGAATATATTTCAAAGTAGACCACACCACTCAACTGCTGGCAATGTTCTTCTACATACTTGGCAGTATAGTACTCTAAGTCTGAGAACTGTTTCTTTTTTGTAAAAATGGTTTTGATTGGAATACCCTGAATAAATCATTTGGAATGTGTAACGTTTAGAGCTCCTTCTGGGATTCCTTTTCCATGAATCAAGGTTCTTTGACTCACTATTCTCCTTGGCACTTGCTTCCTAGTCATCTCAGCTGCCTTTGTGCCAGTGCTAATGAAGAGCTCCCATTTTAGGTCCTAAAGCAGGGAGAACAATAAAAGGAGAACCTCATTTCAAGTACCAGAAATGTCTGGGCTATAAAGGACACACATATTGTCAAAGTAAGCCCAGAGTGGGGTGACATCACCAAGGTCATTCCTGGCTCCGCCCCCGACCCCCCCTCCAGGAGGAACAACTAACAATTATTTGGAAACAGGACACTATTTGAGAGAATCCTAGAACATGGAGGTGAGGCTGAAGCACCCCTGTGCACCACAGAGACCAAGACAGACTACATTAGAAGGGTGAGAGAAGCAGCTAAACGTTGACCTCATTGCCCCTCCCCCAGGCCAGTGGAGCACCATGGGTGAGGTCTCCCCTGAACTTCTGGTTCCTCCAGTAGGAGAAGAGAACTGGGGGACAGCAAGCACCACCACTAGCATTGCGGTTGCTTTGTGGGAGCCAATGCTCTAATCTGCTCTACTGGGATTGCAGGGGAATCTGCAGGGTTTGACCACTGAAAGTTGGACTGTGATGAAGGGGGAAGGGGCATGCAACAGCCAGCACATGGATTATGACAGATGGAATTCATACCTGCAGTGCCCAAGTAGTGATCACAACTGGCATATTTGCTTATCTACAGATCCAGGTTGGCGGGGCACTACAACCAGGGAACTCAGCAGGGTACAGATCCACCCGATATGCATCTGGCCCTTGAGCCTGGTTTGCCCATACCCAGGGAAAGAGCAGAGTCACAGCTCACCCACTGTGGAGAGTGTCTTCTGGCCATCTGACCAAAAGGGCTGGCAATAAATCCTGGAAGCTATTTGGCCCAGTTGTGCTCCAGCCAAGAGGCAGGCAGCCAGAGCTCATTACCCCCAAAGCAGAGCCAGTACCAGGTGTGGAGGGATCCTGTACTATGTACAGTCAGGGAGATTAATTCATATCCAAGGCTGAGAGTAGCTCCAGCTCCTCCCAACTGGGGAGGCTGTTTGAGAAATTAAGAGTAGCCTGGAGTGGCCCCTCCTCATCCCACCCAGGCAAAGGAACTGGGACTAGCCCCATCCCATCTGCTGTGGAGAGTGTCTTCCTGGCCCATCTGACTAGAAGGATTGGTGACAACTCCTAGAAACTGTGTGGCCCAGCAGTGCTCAAGCCTAGAGAAGGGTAGGCAGAGCTGATAGTCTGCAAAGCAAAGCCAGTGGCCTTGTTCAGCCACAGAACTTGGGGTGTGGATCAGCTTGAGTTAAGACAACAAGAGCTTTACTGGCTTTAGAGCTGCTTCTCCTGCTGCACCCAGGCAGGAAATCTAATTTATAGCCCTACTCATCACTGAATACAGCCTTCAGCATGTCCAACTGGGGAACCTAACCAGAGAACATGGGAAGCTGTACAGCCCATTAAACAGCCCTAGATACAGTGGCACTTGAACAGAGAGCACAGCCTGTGGCCTCCCCCATCTGCAGGGCAAAACTAATGTCCTCACCTGACCAGGGAATTAAGTGCACACTCTGGCATGATTTGGGTTCCCAAACAATGAACTATACAGGCTCTGGGCCCTGTCCTGATTCTCTGCCAGGAAACTAATTCATAGCCCCATCTACTACTACTATTGAATATAATACCCAGTAAAGTCTGGAGGAAGAGCCCAATTACTCAAATATGCAGATACCAATGTAAGGAATCAAGGATGACAAAAATTAGGCAAATATGACACCACCAAAGGAAAGTAATAAAACTCCAATAACTGACCTTAAAAAAATGAAGATCTATGAACTGTCAAGGAATTCAGAATAATCCTCCTAAGGAAGTTTAGTGAACTACAAGAAAGCACAGACAACTAAGTGAAATTAGGAAAACAATGCATGAACAAGACAAGAAGTTTGACAAGGAAATAGCAACATCAAGAAAACAGGAACACTAGATTTTAAAAATACAATAACTGAACTGAAGAATTCAACAGAAAGTTTCAAAGGTAGATTTGACCATGCAGAAGAAAGAATCAGCCAACTGGAGGATAGGACATTAGAAATTACCCAGTGAAAGGAACAAAAAGGAAAAGAATAAAAAAGAGTGAAGAAAGCCTATGGAAATTATGGGACACAATAAAGTAAACAATGTTCATGTTATGGGAATTCCAGAAGAAGAAAAGAGAGAGAGAAAGGGGAAAAAAGTATATTTAAAGCAATAATGGATGAAACCTTCCCAAACCTGGGATGAGAAATGGACATCCAGATCCATGAAGCCCAAACGACCCTAAATATGTTGAACTCAAATAGGGCTACACTGAGACACATTGCAATTAAATCATCAAAAGTCAAAAACAAAGAAAGAATTTTAACACCAGCAAGAAATCTTTTCTCTCTTTGAGAAGTTACATACAAGGGAACCCTGGGATAATTGGATATTCACATGTAAAAGAATGAAATTGGACCAATATCTTATACCACTCACAAAATTAACTTGAATTGGATTAAAGACTCAAATGTAAGACCTGAAACTATGCAACTGCCTGCCAGAAGAAAACATAGGAATAAAGCTCATTACATGGGTTTGGTAATGACTTTTTGGATATGACACTGAAAACACAAATGACAAAATAAAAAATAAAATGGAACTACATCAAACTAAAAAGCTTCTGCACAGCAAAGAAAAGTAAAAACAAAAACAAAAACAAATCAACAAAGTGATTGAAAAGACAACCTATAGAATGGGAAAAAAATATTTGTAAACCACATATCTGATAAGGGTTAATATCCAAAATAAATTAAAAATTCATACAAATCAATAGCAAAAAAAAAAAAAAAATTACCCAATTAAAAAATGAGCAAAGGATCTGAATAGACATTTCTCCAAAGAAGACACACAAAAAGCCAACAGGTACATGAAAAGATGCTCAATACCACTAGTCATTAGGGAAATGCACATTAAAACCACAGTGAGATATTACCTCACACCTGTTAGAACAGTCATCCTCAAAAAGTCAAGAGGTAACAAATGCTGGTGAGGATGTGGAGAAAAGGGAACCCTTGTGCTGTTGGTGGGTTTGTAAATTGGTAAAGCCAGTATGGAAAACAGTATGGAGGATCCTCAAAAATTAAGACTAGAACTACATATATCTAGCAACTCCACTTCTGGGAATATATCCAAAGAAAATGAAAACACTAACTCAAAAACATATCTGCACCCCCATGTTCATAGCAGCATTATTTATAATAGCCAAGACATGGAAACAACCTAAGTGCCCATTGATGGGCAAATGGGTAAAGAGGTTGTTTTATATATAGATAGATATATACACATCATATGTATACACACACACACACACACACACACACACTGAAATATTATTCATCTATAAGAAAACAAAGAAATCCTACCATTTGAGACAACAGAAATGGACCTTGAAGGCTTTATGCTAAGTTAAATAAGTCAGAGAAAGAAAAACACTATATGATCTCACTTATATGTGGAACCTAAAAAAAAAAAAAAAAAAAAAATCATAGAAAAAGAGATCAGACCTGTGGTTACAGGAGACAGAGGGTCAGGGGAGGGGAAATTGGAGGAAGATGGTCAAAGGTACAAGCTTCCAATTGTAAGATAAATACATACTATGGACATAATGTACAACATGATGACTATAACTAACACTGACGTGTGATATATAGGAAAATCGCTACGAATAAATTCTAAGCATTCTCATCACAGAAAAGTATTATTTGATCTCATTTATATAAATTTGTATGTTTGTGTGAGAGAGGACAGAATACAAAAATGCAAAAAGAAAAGTTGTAAAGTACGAAGCTGCTTAGGTTTATATCTCAATCTATAACAGATAACAATTTGTTTAATTTTAACAGGTACAAAAATAAATATTAAGCATAGAACAAGCAAACAAAAAAGTGAGCCCAGAGTAGATGTCCTTAAAGCATTTGCAAAGGAGGGCTTTATTAGGTCCGTAAACACCTGCAATTATAGGCAAAATTCTCTGTGTGTTTGTTGTGTATGTACTTGGGGAGTGGATGCATAGCCTTTATTGAATTATTAAAGGGGATGTTAAGACCCAAAAGTTTAAAAAGCACTGGAAAGCCTGATCACAAAACAATTTTAAACTACTCTGATTATGTTTTTATAGTTTTCCTTCACTCATTAACACTTCAAAGAATAGCATGTTAATGTGGAAAGAATCTCTGCCATTTAGGTAACAACTCTGAGTCTCAGTGTAAAATTAGCATATAGTAGAAGGATGAAATTATATACCATAGATGAAAGTACCTAGCAGAGTGCTTTAAAACTAGTACTTATTTATGCAAGACACCTTCCCCTGCTTACTTGTTTTCAATAGAATGAAAGCATACTGAAAGCTGGTACAACGTCTTCTTTAAAGTTTTGTTTTGTAATGCTTACTATGCTTTTTGATATGGATGAGCCAATATCCATCTAAGGGCATGTAAGCTCACAATAACTTTTGTTGAATATAACTATTTGAAGGTACTTTCACTATATTATTATATAGGGACTTTAAACTAAAATGTACTTGCACACATTATTTAGAGCCTAACTTGGATATTAGAGTAGGTGGATATATACCCCTGGAAAATAATAACTAATTTCTTCACTAAAGTCAAATTGCTGAACATCTACTTTGCATATACATAGCTAGGCACTGTATTATGAGTTGCAGGTAATAAAAAGTTGTTAGTCAAAGACTCTGCTCTCTAGGGTTACTTTAGAACAGCAAATCATGTTCAAACTAAAGGATAGACCAAAATAGAAAGTGCCATAGGAATTTAGACAAGGGAGAAACACATCTGAAATGAGAAGGAAGGTGGGTATGGGGAAGGGTTCATGGAAGAGGCAGTGTATGGTGTGAGCAAGGTTTCAACGTGTAGCAGGGTGAGTGAAAGGAACAAATGAAGACATACAGTCGTGATATCATGCGGCAGAAACTAGAAATAAATATCACTTGTTCTAGGCGGGTCATGTGGTAATTTAAGGGGATTAGTGAGAAACTAGATACAGAGATATCTCTTTATATATTACTTATTAATAATACTTTTATAAAGGAATCAAGTTTTTTTTTTTTAATTTTATTTATTTATTTATTTATTTATTTATTTATTTATGGCTGTGTTGGGTCTTAGTTTCTGTGCGAGGGCTTTCTCTAGTTGCGGCAAGCGGGGGCCACTCTTCATCGCGGTGCGCGGGCCTCTCACTATTGCGGCCTCTTCCATTGCGGAGCACAGGCTCCAGATGCGCAGGCTCAGTAATTGTGGCTCACGGGCCCAGTTGCTCCGTGGCATGTGGGATCTTCCCAGACCAGCGCTCGAACCCATGTCCCCTGCATTGGCAGGCAGATTCTCAACCACTGCGCCACCAGGGAAGCCCAATAATACTTTTAAACACAAGTATTTAATTTAAAAAAAGAACAATATAGGGATAGGAGATTAGGCGGTACGAACTATTATTATAAAATGAGCTATAAGGATATATTGCATAGCACAGAAAATATAGCCAATATTTTATAATAACTATAAATGGAGTATAACCTTTAAAAATTGAGTCACTATATTTTACACCTGTAACATATAATATTATATATCAACTATACTTCAATTAAAAATGCTATTTTAGTGAATAAAACACTAAGCAGTAAAATTTTAAAAAAAGAACTTAGAAGAGAACTTAAAAACAAAGACATAAAGAACAGGTTGAAACAGCGCAGAAATCTGGCAATTAAGAGGCCATTGATAACTTTCAAAATAGCACTTTTTCTACCCATTCTCAGTGGAGGTAAAGCCTTATTAATCCTACTATTTCTTTTTCCGTTTTTCAAAATCTCAGGATAAGTCTATTTCAATTGTAGCTAATGGCAGTAATGCAGCACCAGAAAATGCCTTTTGTAAGGAGAGGGCAACTTTGAATCCTAAATCTGTACTCAAGTCTTAAATTACTGATAACACTGACCACCCACCAGACTAAATGTTTTTTTTACGTGATTGGAAAGCAACAGATTGATTTCAATTCTATCTTCTCAAGTCTACGAAAGAGTTCCTACAGTTCATTTAGCATCTAATAGTGTACATCCTTCTATTTGGTATTCCTCCTCCTTAACACCGGGCAATTAATTTTTCCTTTCTCTGGGAAACGTTTTTAAGAAAGGAAATAGAGTCATAAATCAGTTTCGGTTAGGAAATCATACAGCTATTTCTACCTAGGGCTTTGAATTTAGAAACTTTCCTCAGAAATTGTTTAAATATAATGAAGCCCAAATTCTGAAATACCTTAAATTTAATTATCTTAGTTGCACTAAAATAACAAATTATATTTCTATCTTGTTTTCTTTCTTCCCCAAAAGGTTTCTCCAGCCCTAATCCATAACTTAATGCATTCATCTCACCTATAAAATCACTGGCAGGTATGATGCCAGCTTTGGCAGCTCCAGTCCCCTAATCCTGACCCATTTCTTGCCAAAGAATTCAGTTTCTTCAGAAACCAAGTAATAGACATTTCAATTTCTAACCATCATTAGCATATTTTCATGTACTAATACTCAACATAAAAACCTTTTAAAATTACAGAAATTTTTACTGTACTTAAGATCAATTGCACTAAGCTGTATTTCATAAACCTTGGGCTACTTTCTTAAAAATGAATTATTACTTTCATATGTTTTTCACTTATTATTCAGAATCATTATTCATATAATTAAATATTTTACAATTAGGTAAGAAAGGTGGTAAAATAGTTTTGCTATTCTTGTTCTTTGTTCTCTCTTCTAGTTGGTGTGCCTGAGTCAAAATTTTAGAATCTTGAAAATTTAATATTTCAAACCCAAACCACAGTTAAAGATAATAATAACAAGAAGCCAAAAAAATTTCGGTCCAAAGGTTTGCATGGTCCAGGGAACAGTTCTCGGAGTGGGCCATTTGGAGTGGGATTTGCCCACCCCCCTCCACTCCTTCTGCCTCATATACTGAAGATAGAGACAAAGAAACCAACTCAAATCTTTCCAAAGTGTATTTATAAATAGAGAATTTGTAATCAGAAAATCAATAATGATATATAATAGAAGTAACATGATTTTTCAGAACCAGTATCTTGGTCTAAAAGCAATATTTAAAAAAGAAGGTAAGTGGAGGTAAATTATTTTAGCTATAAATTCTGGCCCTCTTTTTCATTGATCTCCTATTTTAATTTGTTAAAATCCATGGCCTTTTGAGTCAAACTGTCTCTTTAATTTCAGATTTAAAGATAACAAATCTCTTTTTAAATGGAATATTGGCACACAGACACCACACAGTCTGGCTTATTGCAACTGTTCTCTGTTGGTGAAGTGGCACATTTGCAATCCCCACCATAGCCATCTTCACCATTTCACAGAATATCATTCAAATGTACATCCCTAGGTGGGCAACAAGAATGGGCACTTGAGCTCAGCAGCAAGGCGTTTGTGGGGAAATCCTAGGTCAGAACCCCTAAAAGGGGAGACTAACTTGAGGATGCCCAAATAACCTGAGGTTTACCTTGGACACCTCCCCTGGCTTTCTGATTGCCTGTGGGAAAAGCCTCTCTGGAAACTCTTTTGAGGTTATTGGGGGAATCCTAGGACAAACACACTGCTTGCTTTTGCAAGAGGACTTGCCCCATACCCTACCCAGCTGGGTGTCTCAACCTAGCCGGACTAAAAAAGCTTCAAGAAAAACGGGATAGACTGACATTTGCATTTCTACTTCCACCTATTCTTATGCACATGGAGCAAAATATGTAGGTATAGCCCTCTTTCTCACACCCCAACAGATTCTGCTGTCCTCGAAACCCATCTGGTAGCTGCAGTGACTACAATGAAGGGAGTTATCGGAAACCATGTTGGTACTGGGCTTAAAGGATTTTTCATGCCATGCATTTTGGGGAAGGACACAGATAATAGTCCAAACGTGGTATAAGGCAATGCCCTTTCTGGGTCCTTGAAAAATCAGTCATGGAACAGAGGTGGTGAACAGGAGCTGACAAGAGCTGGCTTGTGAATGGGCACAGCAACCCCGGGGGGGGGGGGGGAATCAATGAAATGATTGACGAGAGAAGATGGTAAATGAAGGGAGAAGTGGGGACAAGTGCTGTTCAACCCAAGCTGAACTCCAGGAGGTAAGTTTCTCCTCTAATTTGAGATTCTTTCTAAAGGTTCAGTATTGAAGTGGGTGTTTGACGTTGAAATGTGCAGACCCATTCTGATAACTGGAGAGGGAGAAGACTGAGGAAGGCAAAAGGAGAGGGAAGATTTCCTATTACTTCTCCAGGCTGCTGACAAGAACCTGCTGCTCGCGAACCAGAAATTAACCAAGCGAAGGTTGAAGGAAGCAACGTAAAAGTGCAACTCAAATTATTTTACATTTTGAATCCTCTTCAATATCTAAGCGAGTGTGGCATAGCAATGGTTGATTATTTTAAGATTACAGAGGCTGACCGCCTTCTTTGTTTGCCCAGTAACACCGCTCCTCCAATAATCTCAAGCACTTGGCTGATTAACATTTCAATTCCAGTTGTTGCTCCTTTTCCCATTGCGGAAGGCGGCAGGGATATTCCCCTTCTTCCCTCTGTATTACAAACCCCATTACTAACCAAGCAGAAAGCACAGCGCAGTGTGGCCGAGGCTAATAATAGCCGGGCTGCTTACCTTCTCCGGAGGGATCGAATCAGCGCATGTCCCCGGCGCCGGCTGCCCCGGGGCCGCAGTGCCGCCGCGCCGGGTCTGTGCGTGGTCAGCTCGGCCGGCCCCCACCCCACCTGCCAGCTGCAGCAGCTGCTCCCGCCGCCGAGCTCCGGCCGCATGAAGTCATCCCCCGCCCCGGGCCGGATCGCCACATTCCGCGCCAGCCGCGGGGGGAGAGGGACCTCTCCCGGCTGCGGGGACCGGCTCCTGGAAACTGCGCTCAACGATCGCTACCCTTCCCGGTGTTAGGGTTATTTTCTAGGAATGCTTTTACAGAAGAAGCGTCGCCGGCTGGTGGACCGAGAGAGAAGAGCCAGAATGGCTTTCTTTGCAGAGCGCCTTTCCTCTGAGCGCTCCCCTGTCACTCCCGCGGCATGGACAGCTCCATTCCGCTGTGTGGGTTTTCCACCCTCTTCATCTTCCTTATCTGTATTGTTCATTTCGCTGAATTTGAGAGTGGGATTAGCTTTTAAGATATCATTCAAACACTCCGAAAATATTTTAAATTGGCGACTAGTTTTTCTAAGCCCCTTGTAGCAAGCTCCACTTTCCCCTAACACGCGCGCGCGCACACACACACACACACACACACACACACAGTTACTCGCACGTACACACCCAGCCAAACCACTCACAATTATGAAAGCTGGGACCTCTCGCCCTCTTGCCTACGTAATGGAACAGGAAACTCCCAAAGGAGTGGGGAAGTAGGACCGGCTAGCGAAAGCACTTGAGGAAAGAGAGAGGGGTCGCCCCAAGATTTTGTTGCTGTTTAGTGGTGTCCTTAGTGGACAGATGTTCCCCCTCTAACCCCCTGGCCCCGCCCCAAGTGGAATGGCTGGTCTGGTGACAGCTGTAACATTTGGAAACAAAGAAGCTGAAGCCACATTAACAGATGGCTGCATCTCTTTCTTTCCCGAAGGATTTATCAGAATTGGCTTTAGGAATAATATTAGCATATACGTATATAATAAGCCCTTTCCTTCTCTCTTTAAATTGGCACCAGCTATTAACAGATTTCTCTCTCTCTCTCATCTTCCTCCCTCCCTCCTTCCCTCCCTCCCTCTCCTAAGCTGACCAGATCATCAGTTTCCGGACTTAAGGGGGAAAAAAGGCCAAGGATGTGCCCTCTTTACAGCTGAACCAGGGTTTATTTTCCCAGGGTTGAGCCATTCCCAAGTAGAGAGGCTCTTTGACACTAGGGTTCTCTGTGAGTGAACTTCTCACATTCAGCTTGCTTTTGGAATTACCCATCACTAGGTCCAGGCCAGTTTTATCCTTGGTTTTGTCCAGCAACCTAAACAGTATAATTGCACAAGGCCAAGGCAGTACTTTTAATCTAGGAAGAGTTCCCAACTCTCTGTTTAGCAGTTCCAAAATTAGGAGGTAGTGTAGCAAGCAGTTTCAACAAGACTCAGTAAGAATTCTTGACCCTAGAATGCGGGCTTTTTGAATGCTGGAACAACCTAATTCATCTCTCTGAGTTTCACTTTCATAAAATTAGACCTCACCAAAGAGCAGGGGATTCTTAATATGTATCAAAGTGTATGTGGAATCTGGATGGGAATATTACATCTTTAATTTCACTAACCTCTAACTGGAATTTAGTATTTAGCATTTCCTTTAAATCTAAATGCAGACAACAAACCACAATAATATTAGGAGTACCTGTGACTATATCACCAGCCGATGTCACAGACAATTTCCTAAGGCAGTTTTTATATATATATCTCAAAGTATCACTACTCTGATGTTACAATCAAATCATCATTACCTTTTCTGTTTTATCTAATAGACTATATATTTTAGAATGGTTTTAGATATACAGAAAAATTAAGGGGATGATACAGAGTTCTTATATATCTCATTCCCAATTTCCTCTATTATTGACACCGTACACTAGTGTGGTAATGTTTTTACAATTAATGAGCCAATATTAATACAATAATATTAATCAGAGTGTACTTAATTCAGATTTCCTTGGCTTTCGCCTAGTGTCCTTAATTCCGTTTCAGGTTTCCATCCAGGACACCACATTACATTTAGTTATCAAGCCCCCTTAGGCTCCTCTGGGCTGTGGTAGTTTCTCAGGCTTTTCTTGTTTTTGATAACCTTGACAGTTTTGAGGAGCAGTGATCCAGTGTTTTGTAGCATACCTCACTAATGTAATCCGTCCAATGCTTTTCTCATGGTAAGACTGGGATTGTGGTTTATTGGGAGGACAACCAGATAAAGTGCCTTTTTTATAACATCATGTCAAGGGTACATACTATCAACGTGATTTGACTGTTGATGTTGACCTTGATAACCTGGCTGAGGTAGTGTCTCAGATTTCTCCACTGTAAAGTTACTCCTCCACCCCTTCCACACTACACTTGTCAGAAGGAAGTCACTATGTGAAGCACAAACCCAAAGAGTGGAGAGTTATGCTCTACCTCCTTGAGGACAGAGTATGTACATAAAGCATTTGGAATTCTTCTGCACAGATTTGTCTATTTTCACCTAAATATTAATTTATTCAATTATTGATATTTATTTGTATCAGTATAGACTCATGGATATCTATTTCATCCTTTGGGTTATAATCCAATACTACTTTATTTTGTTGTTTGAATTGTTCCAGCTTTGGCCATTGGGAGCTTTTTCTTTTGGTGCCTATGCTTCTTTGACATACTCCCTTTGGGGTGTGTGAGTTTGTGTGTGTGTGTGTATCTGTGTGTATATGTGTTTAGCATGCATGTTTGTGTGTGTGTTTAACACTTCCTGACTTTCTGGTACCACAAGATGCTCCAGGCTCATTTTGTGTATTTCCTGCCCCAGTCCTAGAGTCAGTCATTTCTCTGAGGAGCCCTGATTCCTTTTATTGGAGAGTAGTAATAGAAACCAAGATCTGGGCTCTAGATGTGCTGTTGCTAATGGGGTATTATTTGATTAGGCTCTCTTAACTGAAAGAACAAAGAAATATATATGTATACTAACCCATGTATATACACATATCAGTAAATATTTCTATATATAACTATCTATATCTATATTGAGCTGAATGTATACTGATGTCTGCAACTGTAATCCATTAACGCTGAGATTATTTTAGCTCTCTCCTCTCGTTTATCTGTAAATTCATACTTCAATATTGAGAAATGTGGCTACCACCATCCACCATCTATTTACTTAATTGTTCAATTTCAGTACACATGTATCAGAATTGTTAACCCATCTCCCCAACATCACTATTTTTAAGTATAGTAGTTAATAGAGTCTCTGTTATATCTTGTTATTTAATGAGTTTAAATACCCATTAGTTTCTATATCACAAATTTGGTTTTTAAAATATTCTAATGACTGCATTTAAAAAATAGTAACTAGTTTCTTTTGAAATTCTATATATTATATTTTATGAATTTAAAAGTGTTATTTTAAGACTATTTAAATGGGCTGCTCCATATTGTCAAAGGGATCCACAGTAAAAAGAAGGTTAGGATCTCAACCTCACAAAGATTATTGTCAGTTTATAATGAGATGATGTGAAATTGTCTGGTGCAAATGTTGGGAGCTCATGCTTGATAAGTGTTGGCTTCATCCACTTGGGCAGGCTTCTTTCTCCTTTAAAGTTCTAAATACCTTGGAAGAGAGAACATGCTAAACCTTATGGTTAATAATTTATAATTTAGTGGAAGGATTTGCTAGGTATCAGTGTTGGAGGTAAAGGTCCATATAAGGTTGATGGAGGATGAGAGGAAGACAAGGATGACCCTGAAGGTCAGGGGTTTTGTAGTTGAACAGACTGGGGATTGGATTCTTCCATTCACAGCCTGACTTTGTTTCATTTTTGAAATAAGGAGAACAATGGCTATTAAATAGGCTTGTCCTTAATAGTGAAAGTAGATGTTTAATCTTTTCTTTCAATTTGTTTGAGACAGTGGGGATTAAGTGTGGTGATTTGGGACAGTTAGTTACATAACATATTGGATTGTCCTTCCTTGTAGAGTTTTCACTCTGTGAAGCCAGACTCACTGGAGGTATAGATAGTTTCTCATGATAATTCAGTCTCCTTCATCCATGAAAGTACTCTTGCCAGGTGCTTTTTACTCACAGAAGACAATCAGTGTTGATGGTGCTGGGAAAAAACAAAAATTAAAGATATTAAATGGCAGGAATTAACTGCTTCAGATTATATACCATGGAGAGAGACATAGGGGAAATAGAAAGAAAAAAAATGAAATGAGAAATGTCTTACATCAACATGTAGGGTTTGAATCTATCTGCTTGGAACTTGACATACACCAGTATGCCAGATAATTTAATTTAATGAATAGTGGCTAGGGTGAGGTGAAATAGATCAGTTTTTTAATGTATGACTTTTCATTGAACAGCCCTTTTGTAAAAAACTATCTTCGGATCATGACTTTGAGGTCTGCCGTAATTCCTTTCTAATATTCTGGAATTAGAGATCAAATGGCCTAATGATATCATGGGTCTCTGCAAAGGACAATATGAAAACCTGAGCCAGAGGCCCTGGGTGCCTGAAGCTGTCAGCATTAGAACCACTCCTTTGGGTTAAGGAGTCCTTCCAGAAAGGACTCATTTAAATGCAAATATACTATCAAGAGGGGTAACCATGTATCCAGTATCTGATTAGCAGCCATTAACAATTTAGCAGAGATTAGCTTCTTAGATTTATTATGGAGAGGAGTTGTCAGGGTGATCTGGCCCAGGCATCTGTCATCCACTGACTGCCAGGTCTCCTGCCCTCTTCACTACATAGGGGTCTGCCTAAAGCTGAACTTAGTTTACTAGGAAAGAATTGGGCACTTACTGCATGACAATCAATATTGTTTTACATAATTTTGACTTATGAGAAAGGGTAGGAGAATTTCTATAATAATAGTACCTGTGTGTGTGTGTGTGTGTGTGTGTGTGTGTGTGTGTGGTAGCTGCTCAGCTTAGGTTGATTAATCATACTCTACAGAAATCTTAAAAGTTTATGACAAACATCTACCCTTTCAATGAGACCAGAAAGTATATCATGTAAAATATGCACAAATGTAGTCCAGGGATGGCAAAGCTATAGTAATAGAAATAGAATTGCATTCAAGTAATTATAGCTGGACTAAAAATTTCCTGCATTAATATGAAAGCACAGATACAAGAGTACAAGAAAATGATCATTCATATGAAGATTGATATTTCATATTGAATATCTGTAACAGAAATAGGAAAATGGAAGAAGGGAAATGACTACAAACAGAACAGTAACTGTTTCTTTAGACATTGCTAAGAATTCACCTTGTTTTTACTGGTAAGGAGTTGACATATAATACCAGATCTATATAATATAGGTAGTATTCTATAATTGGAACTCTAGATTTAATTGTGAAATGTATGTTTACTTAAGTGAGATGCTTGGTAAATGTCATATGATACATTCAATAGTGTGAGGTAAGTAATTCTCAAATAAACCCTTTTTTAAAAAAATCATCATGTGAAAGTCATGAAATAAAACAATGTACTTAGGCATTGCTCTTTAAATTTTTTAACCTTAAGATTTTAAAGAATCTAAGAAAACCAAAAAATCCCTTCTGGAGAAAGGTATACTTTGAAGAAAACTTTTGTATTGTAATGAATGGATTATTAAATAGTATTTATAAAGAATTATGTCTATAATTATTCATTTTTTTATAAAAATGAATATTCAACTTTTCAAATCAAATTTAAGCTAATAAGAAGAGGAAATTTAAATTTGATTAAAAAGTAAGTTTCAATGAACTGTGTTTGATCATCAGGCAAGTTGATGTTCATTCATTCAGCAGATATTGATGGAGTGTCTAATATGTGCTACTGTTCTAGGCACTAGAGCACTAGGCTCTAGGAGTGAACAAATAAATCTCTTCTTTATGGATCTTATGTTCCAGTGGAAGGAGACCACCATAAATACATAAATATAACATGTTAGTTAGTGGAAGGACCATGAAGGAGCAGCGTAATGATGCAAGGTTTAGGGCAAGTATATAGGGTGGTCAGGGGACATTTGAGCAGAGATTTGAAAGAAGTGTGGGAGCAAACCATATGAATACACTGAAAAAGAGGCTTGGTGTATGCAGGTGGTTGGGCTTATACTTTATGTGTTCCAGAGACTAGGAGGTTAGTTTTTTTGTAGTGAAATGATCAAAGGGGAAATTGTTAGAAGATATGGTTAGAAAGCTAGGTTAGCGAAAAATCACTTAGTGTCTTTTAGGCAATGGTCAAGAGAGAACTTCAGAGGATTAAGAATTTGTTTTTGGACATACTAAATTTGTGATGGCATATGTGGACATGTGAAGTAGACAACTGGATATACTAGTCTGAAATTCAGCAGCAAGAGATTATCATGGCTGTAGATGAAAATCGGTAAATCATCATGGTATTTAAAGTCTTTAGATTTAAAGATGAAATCACTTTATAAGTAGGTGTAGGCAGAGAAAACATGACGTTGAAGGACTGAGCCAGGAGACACTCCATTATCTAGAGGATTTGGCAAAGGGTAGAAGAAGTGAGCAGGGAGATAAGAGGAATTGTCTCATGAGCCAAGTGGTAGGTGTTAGAAGGAAGAAGGAGTTATTATTAATCCTACTAGTAGATTAAGATGAGAACTGATAATTTGATATAGGACTTGGCAACATATAATAGATACCACTAATAACCTTAAGAAGAATAGTTTCTATGTAGTGGAGAGGACAAAAATAGGTAAGTGGGAGATAAAAAATGAAACATTAAGTAGAGCTATATTTTTTGAGTAGTTTTGCTATAAAGAGGAGCAGAGCAATGGGGCAAAGATTAGAATTGGATATGAGAAGAAATTTTCCCTTTAAGATGGGAGGTATTAGATCTTTGCATGATAATGAGAGCATCTGGTAGAGAGCAAATAATGGAAGATACAGGGAAGAGGAGACACAGTAGAAGAGAAATCCCTGATTAGGCCAGAGGGGAGGTATCCAGTGCAGAGTAGAGGGTTCGGCCTTAGAACAGAGGACAAACATTTCTTCTGCCAAAGGAAGAAGGAAGACAGAACATGGGGTTTCAGATAGATCCAGGTAGGATGGTAGACTTGGTGTTTGGAGTTCACGGATATTCTATTTTGATCCCTCCTGTATTCTCAGTGAAATAGGAAGCAGCTGAGAATTTAGAGGAAGACATGTTATAGATGTAAAGAAAGGGGAGTTATGAAATTGTTCTCTAGGACAGAAGAAAAGAGAATTGATTAAGTGGTCAGTTTTCTAGTAAGTACTAAGAGTTCACATGGGGTAAAATGATTATGAATTTAAATGAGGCAAATTAGAAAGGTTGCTCGTTTTTTTCTCCAGCCATGTTTAGTTGTTTGGCCCAGATGCTGAATTGGCATAAGTTCTATTTCACTAGGGCTGGCATTTTGTACCGCCAATATGACTGATAGTGAGGGCCAAGGGACTTCACGGTGTCTATGCAAGAGTGATTCTAATGACAGACCATGGGCTCTAATCAGGGTAAGCAGAGAACTGAGGAATTACTCCTTGAGCACTGCACTTGATTTTAACTGTATGTTGGAACACAAAACTGAAAATCTTGACTGATAATGGTATGGTAAAAGCAAACACAGCTGGGACCTCCACATTTCACTCTGTTACACAGGAATTCTCCATGTTTCTTTCAGCTGAATTCTTGTCTGTAATTTCTTGATCCTTAATTCAGTGACATTATCTGAGGTGAGGTATGCATTTTTGATGAAGTCTTTCAGAAATGTATTTTACAAGACTACTTTTAATTTTAAAGTTGTTAGACTAGAAATAAGTTTAACAGAGCTTGCAATGTTTTCAAGTGCTTTGCTTTTCTCTAAAGAGACATTTGTTTGACTATTACACCTAGCTCCATCCTTCAGGTGTTCTTCCTCTGGCATTGAAAATAGGAGTAAAATGTAAAAATTAAACAAACATATTATCTTCAAACAGATATGTATCACTGTTTTCTTTCTAATATGGGCCAAATCTTGCTATTGACACCATGTCCATTTTTTTCCCAGTGTAACTAGTTTATTACTAGTTTTCCCTTCATTGTGTGTATGAGACATGTTTGCCCCCTCATGGATGAATCTGGAACTGTCACCATGAATTTTTGCTTGTGTTTATTAGGGAAAAATAGACTGAAAGTGTAGATATTATGGTCAATGGGAATTATTTTTGAAGAAATGTTGAGGCTGACCAAAAGAGGTTGAAATCACGAGATGTTTAACCTTCTTCCATTAGCTTCAAAACTTGGGATTATGTTAAGAACCACACTTTAACTGAATCTGGAAGAAGATGATAGTCAAAAAAGTTTAAATTTTGATATCCTTTTAGAATATGAGAACACAGAATTGTGAAGAAAGCTAGTCTCACTCTTACTTAAATATTACAATGCTTAATGTTTGTAACTTAACTCAGAAGGATGAGATGGCTTTTCTTAAATTAGTTTAAGACTATATAAATATAAATAAAGGAAAACCTGCCATTGATTAATCTTCACTTGCGTCGTACAGAATTATACAAGTTATGAGAAAATCCATTCTTAGGACTGTGTGAACAACAATGAATCTGACTTTCCCTTAAGTGTTTTCCCTAACATTCTAGAAAAAATAACTTCAATGTGCTGAACTAGACATTTATGACTTATGTGCTTGGCACTGTTTTAGTTTCTAGGAATAAGACCCAGTTTCTTTCCTCAAAAGAGTTGCAAGTTGATATAGAGACAAAAATTGCAGTAAAGCGTAATACATTCCACTGCAGAAGTTTGTACTTGATATAAATTAATATAAGTGCAAGCAATGTATTTTAAGTTCATTCTAGAAGAGTAGTTCAGAATAGCTTCAGAGAGGAGAAGACCTGAGCTATCTTGGGAGATGTTTAAACAAATGAGGAGTGGAGCCGGAGTTGGGAAGGCAAAGGCAGTGTAGCCTTAGAACGCAAATGTTCACAGACATGATCTTGTGGCTTATTCACCATTCTTACTGACCTAATAAGGGCACCTGCTGGTAGCTTCATCATCATCATCATCACCATCATCATCATCACCATCATGTTAATAAAGAATGGATATTTTTGCCAGGTAGTCAAACAAGCTCTTTACATGTAGCACCTAGATGTTTTCTACCATCCACCTTATGAGTTCAATCATTGTAATTATTCTCATTTTTCACATACAAAAATGAAGACTTAGAGAGATTAAGTAATTTGTTCAAATCTTGATGTGTGCCCTTTCAACTCCATGCTCTGTACCTCTGTGCTTAACAGGCTAAGATGATTTGCCCATATTAAGGGCTCAAATATTGGTTGATAAGTATAATAATCTCATAAAGGGTAAAGTGAAGTAATCTGCTTTGATGTTTATGATGCAGTTTGGTGAATGCACTTAAGTGCCAATAGATGAATAATAAAAGTGAGAAACAAACAAAAAATAGAGAATAAAGATTCCTATATGTATGTCTGTTGGGAACAAAAAATCCTCTTGAATGTCTAACTTCTTAGTAAATATCAGGATATCACATACACATCATTAGGCAGCATCAATGGAGTATCCTCTGTACCCTGCAAGAGGACAATGTTATAGAGGCACAGAAAGAAAATTCATATTTCCTGCACATTATAAATAAGTATATACTATGATCACTCTTTAAGAATGAAGTAATTTGAATTTTTAAATTTTCCTTATCAATTGGTGTATATGAATCATGTTAGGTGAAGAATTATTGGTTGATTGGACATTTTATGTTTTTTTTTTTTTTTTAATTTTTATTTATTTATTTATTTTTTTAATTTATGGCTATGTTGGGTCTTCGTTTCTGTGCGAGGGCTTTCACTAGTTGTGGCAAGTGGGGGCCACTCTTCATCGCTGCGCGCGGGCCTCTCACTATCGCGGCCTCTCTTGTTGCGGAGCACAGGCTCCAGACACGCAGGCTCAGTAGTTGTGGCTCACGGGCCCAGCCGCTCCGCGGCATGTGGGATCCTCCCAGACCAGGGCTCGAACCCGTGTTCCCTGCATTAGCAGGCAGATTCTCAACCACTGCGCCACCAGGGAAGCCCGACATTTTATGTTTTAATTCTTTACAGAAAACAGTAAACAAATCCTTTTAGGCTTAAAGTATCACATTCAGCAAATGAGTTATACTGAAGAAAGTGATGAATTCAGTAAAGTGTCTGGAATCTAAAATATTGTTATATAAGAAGTAACTGAAGGAACTGGGAATAGATGAGATGAAGCAAGACCTGGAGAGAAGTAGGTGGTCGCTCTAAACTATTTTAGGAGTTGTCCTATGAAAAAGGGATTAGACTGTCCCACACTGAAGATTTTAGACCAAGTAGACAGGCTTAGGTTGATAAAAGGATAAATATTTTGACAAGTAGAACCTTTCAACTATAAAATGGACCGACTGCATTTTAAACTCAAGAACTCCCTGTTACTGAAGTGCTTTAACAGAGGTTGAAGTTAAGCAGTTGGAAAAGTAAGAGCCTTTTACAATGAGAAAATTCTATGATTCTATGGTTTTTCAACTCATAAATTTGTGTAGTTCGTCCATTTTACTCATTGTATACACTTAAGTATATTGTTCCTTGAAATGTCTATTCAAAGTTGTTTCCTGTGCCACACACTATGAATGTTAGGGTTGGTCCTGTGTAAATCTTACCCCCATTGAATTAGTATTAACCCTAAACAAGCAGCTTTCTTCCATAAGGAAACAAAAAAGAGGTTCAGAAATGCCCAAACTAAGTTTTTATAAAACTGTGTTATCAAATCTTATTTATCAAAAAATTTCAAACATAGCAGTATGAGTTCCCATATACCCTTTACTCAGCTTCCCCAAATGTCAACATTTTATATTACTAGAGTATAATTATTGAAACCAGAAAGTTTACATTGTCACAATGCTACTAACGATTTATAGACTCGTATTCAAATATTGCCTATTGTCTTGTGGTCCAGATTCAAATCTAGGATCCCTTATTGCATTTGCTTGTCTTATCTCCCCATTCTTCTCTAATCTAGGATAGTTCTTCAGTCTTTTTTTTGTCTTTTATGACCTTGAACTAATGGAAAATCCTAGCCAGTCATTTTGTAGAATTTTTCTCAAATAGGTTTGTTTGATATTTTCTCATGGTTAGACTGAGGATATGTATTTCTTGACAAGAACACTTCAGGTGAGATGTTATGCCATTTTCAGTACATATTAGAGTTATAAAAAAATCTGTATGTCTCACTACTGGTGATGCTAACTTTGATGACTTAGTTATAATGATAGCTGCAAAACTACTATTTTTCCCTTTGTAATTATTTGAGATTGTTCAAATATTCTGCTTCTTGTTTAATTTTCCCATACTAATTTTAGCAACCATCAATAATTTTTGGCTCCACCAATTACTGTGGTGTTTGATGATTGTTCATTTTCTATTCCCATCATTCCCTCTACATTTATTAACTGTAATTTGACTATAAGAAAGAGCTGTTCTTCTCCTTCATTTATGTATTTTTCTGGTTGTTTATATATATACATATATCAGTGTGAACTTGTGGATATTTATTTTATTCTATGGGTTAAAATTTATTACTATCATTAATTATTTTGTTTCTCAAAGTGTTCTATATTTGGTCATTGGTTTTCCTTCAAGCTGTCTCCTATATTTTTCCTACATGGCCATACAATTTTTGGAGTAATATCTTACTTTCTGGCACCACAAAATGCTCCAGACCCATCTTTTACTTTCCTCTGTCTCAGCCTTGAATCAGTCATTTCTCCATGGAGTTCTTATTCCTTGCATTAATAATGGTATTCAGAAACCAGAATATTGGCATGAGGTGGACCCATTGCTATCCAAGCTACCTCATTGCATTTTCAGCAGAGAGAGCTAAAAATATATATACCAATACATACAAATATACAAATATCTCTATTTTCATATTATCTATCTGTGTGTGTGTGTATACATACACACACACGTGTGCACACACACATTATCTATCATCTATCTATCTACCTACATATATATATATAACTTCAAATTGATATATGAATTCAAATTGATACCTTGATTCCAATCCAACACCACAGGGTTTATTCTAGCCTCCCTTACCCTTTCCTTATTTGTAACTCTTTTCTTTAACAATTAGAAACCTGATTCTCATTATTTGCAGTCTATTTATTCATTTGCTCAATTCTGGAATACACATAAAATATTTAAAAATCATTAACCTGTACACGTGTGAAAAATAAATTTACTAACAAGTTCAATATTTGTGTACATTTCTTTTTGTCTTTAGCCTTTCAGTATATATTGTGCATGGTTAATTACAGTATATTAAAATACTGTTCTCCAAAGTGACTTAAGTTAGCTCTTTCCCACCTCCTTCAGTGTGGTTTTTTTCTTCTGCAGTGTGAGAAAATCCAGTACTTTGTGTTCAACTCAGACTACTGAACCAGAATTTCTAGCAGAAAAGGTGATAATCCTTATGTGCAATAAGATCCCCAGGTGATTCTTTTCATTGGAGAAATTTGAGGAACACTGCTTGACGTCTCTACAATTAAGATGTCTAAAATGAAACTTCAATTATTCCTTCTTCCAAACTGTTCCATCCTGCAAATCTTTTCTTCCTCAGTGAATGGTGCCATGATTCACACAATAACTAACTCAATGCAAAAACCTGGGAATGATCCTCAATTCCTTACTTTTCTTCACTTTCTGCATAGACTGCATCATTAGGTCCTCTGGAATCTCATCTCTCTCTCTCTCTCATCACATATATAATGTTTCTCTTTATCTTCATTTCCACCATCTTAGCCACTACCATTTCTCCTTTGTTCTACTTGAACAGCCTAGTATCTACATAACTATCTTTTAAATGAAACTATCTTTTCATTTAATTGCTTTCTCTTGCATCTAAGATAAAGTCAAAATCTTTAGCCTTATGGATTCTGGCCTTGCCTTTTCTTGTAAGTTGTATTTTCATACTTATAAGTACATACACACTCACACACACACACGTACATTTGGTATTGTTAGTTTAGGCTTTGTTTGCCCTCCCATCCTAGCATGAGAAAATTAAGACACAAAGTCAAACCAAAAACAAAATTTTTTTTTAATAAATTTGAATAATATCCTTTCCCTCCAGAACATTTCTCTAAAGTAGTATTATCATTAATGGCAGTACAGACCAGATTTTTTCCCTTAGGCATAAAGGCATGGTGAAGAAGTCTCATTAGAAACTGGAATCTAAGCTTTCAATGTCAAATTCTGTCTCTAATCTTCTTCAGTATGCCATAATGATTAAAGTATAGGAATCTGAATCAGAGGTCTGGTTTAATATAATCTTGTTTTTTATAAGCTTTGTACCTTAGACAAGTCATTTATCTCTCCATTCCTTAATTTCTTCATTTATAAATGGAGATGTTAAGAGTATTGATATTCAAGACTAATGAAAAAAGAATGCATCTAAATACTGTATCAAACACTTTAAAAAGTGACCAGTTCAGGTTCTCTGCCCATTTTTAAATTGGAATATTTGGGGGTTTTTGATATTAAATTGTATGATTTCTTTAGTTAATTTGGATATTAACCCCTTATCAGATATATCATCTGCAAAAATCTTCCATTCAGTAAGTTACCTTTTCATTTTGTGATGGTTTTCTCCTCTCTGCAAAAGCTTTTCAGTTTGCTATAATCACACTTGTTTAATTTTACTTTTGTTGGCCTTGCCTGAGGACATAGACCCCCAAAAAATATTGCTAAGGCCGATGCCAATGTATTTTTCCTAGGGGTTTTATGGTTTCAGGTCTTAAATGTGAGTCTTTAATCCATTTTAAATTTATTTTTATGTATGGTATAAGGAAATAATTCAGTTTCATTCTTTTGCAAGTAGTTGTCCAGGTTTTCCAACACCATTTATTAAAGAGGCTGTCTTTTTTTCATTGTATGTACTTGCCTCCTTTGTCGTAGATTAATTGATCACATAACTGTGGGTTTATTTCTGGGCTCTCTATTCTATTCCATTGACCTATGTGTCTGTTGTTATGCTAATACCATACTGTTTTGATTACTATAGCTTTGTAGTATAGTCTGAGATCAGTGCATGTGATACCACCAGCTTTGTTTTTCTTTCTCAATATAGCTTTGGCTATTGGAGGTTTTTTGTTTGTTTGTTTGTTTGGATGATTCTATACAAATTTTAGGATTATTTGTTCTAATTCTGTGAAAAATACCATTGGTATTTTGATAAGGGTTACATTGCTTTGGGAATACATACAAATGACCAAAAGACACATGAAAAGATGCTCAATATCACTAATCATCTGGGAAATGCAAATCAAAACCACAATGAAATATCACCTTACACCTGTCAGAATGGGTATCATCAAAAAGACAACAAGTAACACGTGTTGAAAAGAATGTGAAGGAAAGGGAACCCTTGTGCACTGTTAGTGGGAATGTAAATTGGTGCAGCCACTATGGAAAACAGTACAGAGGTTCCCCCAAAAGTTAAAAATAGAATTACCATATGATCCAACAATTCAACTTCTGGGTATCTATCCAAAGAAAACAAAAACATTAATAAGACAGGATGTATGCACCCCTCTGTTCATTGGAGCATTGCTTATAATAGCCAAGATATGGAAGAAACTAGTGTCCATAACTAGATGAATGGATAAAGAAGATGTGGTATATATATACACATATATATAATGAAATATTACTTAGTCATAAAAAAGAATGAAATATCTTCACTTGCAACAACATGGATTGACCTAGAGTACTAGGTGTGCTAAGTGAAATAAGTCAGACAGAGAAGAACAAATACTGTATGATTTCACTTATATGTGAAATCTAAAAAATAAAACAAAGAAAACAAAACAGAAACAAACTTGTAGATACAGAGAACAAACCGGTGATTACTAGAGGGGAAGGGGGATAGGGGATTGGGAGAAATAGATGAAGGGGATTAAGTGGTACAAATTTCCAGTTATAAAATAAATGTCATGGGGATGCAATATACCACATAAGGAATATAGTCAATAATACTGTAATAATTTTGTATGGTGATATATGGTTACTAGACTTATCATGGTGACCAATTCAAATGTATTTAGAGGTTGGATCACTATGTTGAACACTTGAAACTAACATAATATTGTATGTCAACTATACTTCAATAAAAAAGTGACCAGTTAACATTAATTGGTATTATAATTACATTTTCTCTGCATAAAGGCACATTTTATTGATTTTTTCATTATAAAGTATAAAAGTACCTTTTACCTTCAAGATGAGTTCTAAGATTAATTGTTAATGTTAATATGGTAATTTAAAATATGTCTAGATATAATTTAATTTTAATTGCCTAACACAAATATGTCTGATATTCACCATTATGAATTAAAACTTATTAGTAAAGATGTCAAATGAGTCACCAAAACATTTTTGTTTATTGCCTCTCATTGAACCCTAAATGCTAAGAAGACTTTTTGTTGGAATGAGGGATCAAAATTTTATACTCTTTAAGAACTAATGCCATAGCTGTTTTATTTTTATAAATAAAGCTATTTCCATTTACTTTGTAGTGTACAATATTTGAATGGCCTGGAAAGAGAAAAATTATTCTTTGGGCTGACAAAAATGACAAAGAGGCTCATTGCTGATGAAGGGAAGAAGACAAAGAAGAATAGAGAAAGAAGGATTAGTTCCTCTTTCAAAAGAGGGGCAAGATACTAGAGCTTTCTGTAGGGAAACTGAAGCACACCTTTCTTTCTGAGATTTGAAAGGAAGAGATGTCCTACATTTAAATATCTAGAGTATACCTTCCATTTAAAAATGAACCTATCTAATCATCCAGTGAGGAAGAAGAGAGTAAAATAGCCTTTGATCAAGTCCTTTTTGTGGTGTTAAATGAAACTAATTATAATGAATATCACATATCTAATGAGTTCAAGATTTCCCCTTGGAAGAATTGGTCTGTCCTTTACAAAAAAGAGAGTTCAAGTGAGTTATTTGCATTTGGTAGGGAAGCTCTACTGTCTAAATCATACTCATTTAAAGGTCCAGTTCAAAGTCTGCCATAATTTGTTATTATATATGTAATTTTTGAATGTAATGTACAGTTATATATGTATATAACATCAATGAGAAATCTTATCTATACTTCTTTGATTAGGCTCCCTGTAGTGACATATTTCTCCTTCCTTTCCAAATACTGAGTGGTGATAGTCATTTTTAATTGAAGTGAAATAAATGATTGTGCATATCACAATACGGTTGAGGAACTTAGAGGAATATTAGAAAATTAGAATTTAGGATCATGATGACTCATTGACTTTCTTCATGAAGTTGTCAAAATTACTTATTACTAAAAATCCTATTTTCTGAGTATTGACAAGGTTCTTGTGACATTTATTTAGATTACATTAATGATTTTATAATTTTAACAGTTAGAAGTTGAGGCTCTTTCCCATTATTTGCACATATTTATTTTTCAAAATGCTTCAGTAAACAATAGTTTTATTTTAAATATATGAAACTTTTGAAATTATATTTTAAGTAAATAAGGCCATTAGGGTTGAGGATTGACCTATTTTTTCACTAATCTTGTCAGTTAGTGCTGTTTGTTCCAAATCATCCCCTTTATGCTAAAAAGCAAGGGCTCTTTTTTTTCTATTTTTAAGGAGACTGTGTAGAAAGTTTCTATGGGAAAGATGGAAATTCTCTGAAAAACATGAAGTCTAGGCACCTATTTTCAGAAGAAGTATTTCCCATCACTATCCCTCATGTTCGTCTGTGCCCAATAGTTCTCAGTACTTAATTTACAACCTCTTATGAGCATTGGACACAATCATTCCCTCCTTGAAGCACTTGCTTTGATACAACCCCCATTCCTAGTTTTCCTCTGGCCTCACTAATCATTTTATCTGAGTCTCGTATACTGGACATTCTTCCTCTTCCAGACGTTAAGACCTCTTCTCTTTACCCGGCGATCCTGCTCTGCGTAACCCGTGCGGTCTCCTGGACAGTTGGTAAGATTTGCTGTGCTGAGGCAACGTTCTTGGTAAAACTATGGCTACCCATATTTTGAAGGGCAGCCATGGACCGGCTTAACCCGCATTTCCTATATGGAAGGAAATTTCAGAATGCTGTTTCTTGCTGCTATCAGTATAGTCTTTAGAAGAGAGATGAACTCAGGCTAGAGTTAGCCAACCTGCAAACAGAGATGAAAGAAAATGTTGCTTTAATAATGGAGGTGCTATTTCCTGTGGCCTGTAATATAAACTGATTGAGACTATGGTAAATTAGGACCATGCAGGGTAGAAAAATCCAACTGTTTCTCTGCTTGAAACGGAAGTGGTGACAAGACATGGCTGCAAAACAGCAGCCATTGCAGGAGATTTGACTGTGACCGCAAGTCTCTTTCAAGCATCTTTCTTTATATTTTATTATATTTTAGACAGTGGAAGCCACTCCAGCGTCAAAGACTAGATTAAGGACAATACATTCCCACGTGCCCAGTCATCTCCTATACTGCGCCTTACCTCCTCTCAACTTCACCTCTGACTATAGCCAAAGCTATAGTGAAAAATCCTGTGCAGGCTTTAACTCTCTTTGCCTGACAGTACCCTACCTCAAAGAATGTATAGGGTATTTTTCTTTTCCTGCCCCAGGGCTTTTCTAACTCTTTGGCATGAGACCCCAGCGGCAGCCCCTTCAGCCTTACAACTTGGGGAAATTTGGGTGACCTTAAACTAATAGGAGATGTGAGCCAGTTGTTGAATGCTTCTCCATGTCTCCTCAGACTGAAAAGTTTTGAGAATCATTTCATGAGGTTCTTTAGAAAGTCACACATAAAACCAGTCATCGGCCTTACCTCTAGTGAAACCACTTTCTTTTCTCCCCTGTTCAGTCTCCAACCCCTCATGTCTGCTCCTTGCCAACAGGCCTCCCAAATAAACTACTGGCACACAGAAGAATCTTGTGGGCTCTGTGTTAAGTATAAGGGCGACCTCATCTAAAACACCACCCAAACCCGTACCCTGAGAGGGCTCCCCGAGAGCTGAGATAGGATGGAATGAGCACCACACAGAGATCAGTTAGCGCACAACCACAGCTGTGAGGCTGAATAGTTATAACTAGAGGAAAACTTTGGCAGTGGTAACTCACACATGGGGCTGGCAGGAAACAAACCTCAACTCTACCGAGTTTTTGATGGGCTTGTTTCACAAAGAATCCACAAGCCTGACTTGAAATACTGTCTGGTCCCTAAACTTGCACCAGCAGGAAATGGCCCATGAAAGTCTCTAGGATACCCTTCTCTTTAAAGTTCATGTCAAGTAGGACTATGGAGGATAATGAACAAAAAGTTCTTTGCAGAGAAAGGAGTCAATGAAGGAATTGATTCTACTTACAGAGAAGAGCATGTTTGTTATCACTGCCCAGCAGGGTTAAAATTACTGTGGAACTTTTCCAAATGTGAACTTTTACTGTGCATTATTTGTTTTGGCAGCAGATAGCTTTAGTTTACAGATTACTGGCCGTGAGGAGTTACATTTGCACTTTGTGGAGATGACTGAATCACGAAGGGATCCTGGATTTCTTGGTGAATGCACTACTGTCATAGGGCTTGGTGCTTGTTTCTCTCAGGAAAAGAGTGAAAATGTTTTTTTCTTTTTTTTTTTTTAAACAGGTTTTGTTCTATGTTTATTTATTTATTTATTTATGGCTGTGTTGGGTCTTCGTTTCTGTGCGAGGGCTTTCTCTAGTTGTGGCAAGCGGGGGCCACTCTTCATCGTGGTGCGCGGGCCTCTCACTATCGTGGCCTCTCTTGCTGCGGAGCACAGGCTCCAGACGCGCAGCCTCAGTAATTGTGGCTCACGGGCCCAGTTGCTCCGCGGCATGTGGGATCCTCCCAGACCAAGGCTCGAACCCGTGTCCCCTGCATTGGCAGTCAGACTCTCAACCACTGCGCCACCCGGGAAGCCCTGAAAATGTTCTTTTTGGTAGAAAGAAGGATGCATATTGATATTTGAATGGCTAAAGAGGAAGATTGGCTGAGACTAATAGTTTTCCCACAATATCTCTTCTCTTCTTATACCTTAATAGAATTCCCCATTTTTACCCAGGCACAAATATACTCATAATAAAGATCTTTTCCTATGTTCTGGCCAATAGCGCATAAGCAGAAATGACTTGTGCGAGTTCTGGGATGTGTCCTTAAAGTGAGGACGATGCTCTTTCCTCTCCACTTCCTCTCTCCTGGTGCAATATGGTTATGAAGGCTGGAGTGTCATCTCAGATTATGACGATCAGAGTCACATCCTAGGCACAGTGAAGTAAGAAGCTGAACTAGTCTGTCTTGTACAACATCAGAGCCACTGTACTAGTCTTGAAGTGTCCACATCTGAATGCTTAAGTGAGAGAGAGAAAAAAATCTGCCTCTAGAGACATATTATTTATTTTGGGTCTGTTATATGTAACATAATTTACTCTCACACAGCTTGAGACTCAGTCCAGTCCAGTGTGTCATGAAGGGCCATCTGGTATGAATATTCTAGGAAAAAGGTCCTCACTCCTAAGATCCTAAGAGAGCTGCAGGAAGAGCTTTTTTTTTTTAACTGTGAAGATTGTCATATCCAGAGTGATGCCTGGAACTGCTCTTGTCATCTTGCTGCAGCCTAAGGACAAAGTCATCCCTGAAGCTGGCTCTGTGAATCAGAGTCCAGTCAGGAAAACGGAAGTGACTCAAGGTGTTCAAACAGAGGAGGATTTAATGCAGGAAATTAATTAGCAAGTCATTGGAAAGACTGGAATAGCAAAGAAAGAAAGAGCAAGGCTGGAGGAGCAAAAGGAAGAAGAAAGTGGGAACGCATATCAGAATGCTGCTCTCACCCTTTGGCTGAAGCCCTCGACCCTACACCTCCCAGCCATTTGCTGAAGGCAGTGCTAATGCCACAGAGCAGTAACACAAGAGCCTGTGCCATTGACCTCACTGCTGAAAACCCCACAAATGCCAATAAAGCCTGGAATTCTCTGCACTGGTCAGTTGTCTTCAAAGCACACTCACAGATGTTGCTACAACAAAAAGCAACATCAGAAAACACATAAATTTCCTTCTCTTCCCATTTTACAATCTCCCATCAGGAGCTCCAATTGACATAGGTACCTTAGAAATGTAGTTTGAGGCCTCCAGTCCCCTGCAACACAGAGTGGGGTACAAAGGTAGTGCAGAGGTCTGCTGACAGTCAACAGATAAAAACTGGCTGAATGACAGAATCAAAAAATGGAAATAACTACATTCTTCGATCGCATTGTTAATCCAATATGTCAATCAAATTAGAAGGCTGCCATATTTCTGGATTTCCTCTTACGTAAAGTAATTAATTTCCTTATCATTTAAGATAGTTTGAGTTGAGGTTTCTACAATTTGTGGCTGAATCTATACTAAATTTTATACAGAAATATATGAAAATATATGAGGTTATGTTGCCTCTGTAGTTTCCCTAATATTTTCAGCTGATATTATGCATTTTCCACACCAATAAAATTATTTGTACTATGTTATTATATTTTAAAGAGCTTTGATATCTTTTGGAGATAAATATTTTTAAAAAGCATATTATATGAATCTCATTTATTAAAATCTTGTATTCATCTGAATAATTTTATTCTTTTTCCTCCTCTTTTCTAGTTCTAGAGGGTTACCACAATGTGATTTTAGGGCATGTTAGGATATGTCAACAAATTTTATATTGAATGCATTTCTACACTGCTGGGTTCCACAGTGTCTTTAACAGGACTTGACACATAATAGGCACTCTATAAACACCTGTGAATAAATAAATAAGTACATGAATGGATGATAAAAAGAATGAATGACTATGAATACAAGAGAGAATGGACTCTCTACTTTAAAATATTTGAGTCATGCTGTATCCTCATTAATGAAAAGGAACCGTGCCTGTTAGGCGACTACTATCAATCAGGTGTTTGATATATATTATGTATTTTAATCACCAATCTTTTAAGATTGGAGTGATTAATATCACTGTATGGATGATGAAAATAAATAAAGTTAAGAAAAGTTTATTGTTCTGCCCAAGGGATGTTTAACTATATGTCCTGATGGGTTCAAATTCATGTTTATTCAATTTCCAATCATTGAAATTTTTTGGTACAGAACAGACTCTATATGATAAATTTGTATGATGTTAAATTTTTATGAGGTTTATGTTATACTTTGTTTATATTCTTATTTATATTTTTATTATCTGTATTGCCATCTGGGGTTTACATTAAGATTGTTTTCTTATATTGACTTGCTTTTTTAACAAACTTAAAAACTTTAAAACACTTTCCTATTCAACATGAAACAATTAATGGAAAATAAAACTCATAGTATTATTGTAGACAAATAATTTTTACCATCTTTTATCTATCTTTCCTTTATTATGCTGTTTCAAACTGTGCTCATCTATATAAAATATATATGATTTAATTGTGAATATTTGCATATGATATTATATTTTATTCCTACTTATCCTAATGGACAAGCACAGTATCATTTAGATGGATATGGATATGTGCTGACCTTAAGATCATTGAAAATAAGTTTAAATTTTAACCTGAACTAGTTTATTTTTCTTTGTCAATCAAAATATAAATCTTAGAGGACAATTCTTACTTTAAGTTTAAAAGCTTGTCAATAGAGAAGAAAAGTATACATGTGTTTGTTAATGAATCCTTCACAGGAAACGTGCTTTACATCCTGAAGCAATAAGGGAGTTCATTACTGTCTTGATAAATAGATGAATAAAAATCTCTTGTTTACTGTTTCTCTGCCAAATTCACTGGACCAGCAAAGTAAACAATACAACAAACAATTGTACAAATCTTTGTTGATTCAAAAGAAAACAGAGTTTAACATTTTTATCAAACTTCTTATCATGCCCTTTGATTGTCTATAGTTTTACTGTAATTTAAATACTTCTTGGGGCTTCCCTGGTGGCGCAGTGGTTAAGAATCCGCCTGCCAATGCAAGGGACACGGGTTCAAGCCCTGGTCCGGGAAGATCCCACATGCCGCATGGAGCAACTAAGCCCGTGCACCACAACTACTGAGGCTGCGCTCTAGAGCCCGTGAGCCACAACTACTGAGCCCACGTGTCAAAACTACTGAAGCCCGCGCACCTAGAGCCCGTGATCCACAACAAAGAGAAGCTACTGCAATGAGAAGCCCGCGCACCGCAACAAAGTGTAGCCCCCGCTCGCTGCAACTAGAGAAAGCCCGCACGCAGCAATGAAGACCCAACACAGCCCCAAATAAATAAATAACTAAATAAATACTTCCTGATGACCTTGTGAAATAGGTTTGCAAAATTTTATTGACTCTGTTATAATTAAGAATCTTTTGAAGACACATGGAGGAATCTAATATACCCACAAAGAGTAAGACATTCAGTAATAGTATGATATATTGGCTCTCTAATCTGATTAGATGCTAATGACTCTATCTCCAGTAGTAGAGAGCACTGAGAGTCCTTGGCTTGAATTGTTTAGGGATATGCAAAATATCTGCTTTGGTTACTCCTAATCAACCACTTATAAGAAGCAAGGAGCTAAGTAACTCCATATATGATACTTTTGAGCATTTTGGAAAACTAAGTAATATAGTGACATTAGTTGGTTGCTACTAATGCCACTGGACAAAGTGGTGAAACAAAAGACTGAGTTCAGGTATTTGACTTCCCAACTCAAGCCACAGAAATGACCTAAGAGCTTCCATGAGTGCTCTGAAGGACACCCTTATCTCCTACAACCACAGGGCTGAAATTGCTGAAATTCAAGTTGAGCTCCCAGCCTCCTAAGGCATCTACTGTTAAAGTTAGGACATTGATTGGGAAAAAATGGGATTCTTCAAGTCGTGTTGGGGATCTGTGGGAAGACCCTCGTGAAGCTGAGCCCTAAATTATGATTAGTCTTCCGTGCCAGTGGGAGAGGTCTCCCCACCCTCAATGGCAAGGGGCATCCCTCCCCCAGTGGTTTGCAGCTTTCCACCTCTGTCTGAGGGGATTAATTCTGCATTGCCTGAGGGAACGTAATGGACTCCCTGAGGCAGTTGCCATCCAAGACAATGCTGATTCTTCTCAAACTCACCCTCACCATCCCTCTTTGCTTCTAGACCTATAACTAGACTTGAGTCCCAACAGGCCCTTAGTGGTGAGGTAGAGTGTGACCCACGAAAAGGTAGCTACACTCCAAAAGAACTACTTGAGTTTTCTAATTTATACAAGTGGAAATCTGGGGAAAATGTGTGGGAATGGGTGTAAGGGTAGGGGCAACATCTGTCTTGTTTATTGTTTAATTGCAAATATCTAGTACTGTCTCTAGCACATAAAAGGTACTCAGTAAATATTCTGGAATAATTGAGTGGTTGCTAAAAATTAAATCCATTTCTCTTTTTGACACTTTTCATTTTTATACTATATAAATACTTATAAATAATATAGATGCCTCTATAGAGTCATATACATGTATATATGTATATATTTTTCACTGGTTCATATATATGTATATATATGCACACACACACTGGCATCAAAGAAAGGAGGAAATACTGGAGCTTTCATATCTGCTTGCCCAGATGTGGGACATAAAGGGAAGAGGAAGTGATCGTCTTGAAAGCTGCCAGCAATCAAACATCAAAAATGGAGTCAGACTCTTTATTACATGTATTTACTTTTATGATAATCATTTTAGTATCTATCTGTTTCCCTCACTTGACCTGCATTACTATAAGGGTGAACACTACTTCTCTGTTTTTGTCTGAACACCAAGCACCAATTGCAGTATGTAGCATAGAGTAGGTTCTCAATAATGTCAAATAAATGAATAAAAAAACCTATTTTATAGTCAGAGGTATACACCTTCTAATAGCAGAAATGGCTTTAAAGCAATTTTAGAGGAGTTATTTGAAGAGCAATTAATAAGATAATTCCATGGCAAGTGAAGCTTTTTATCACTGGTGAGGGAATTGTTGTGAATGTATGAAAAATATATATACAAGTCAAGAAAAAACACACAAGCAAATATAAGTTTAAAAAAACCCGAATTTGTTATTTATTTATTTATTGTAAAAGAGGTTTTTGTGGAGAGGAAACCCAGAAAAAGTAAAACGTGCTTGCCCGGAAACTGAGAGACTTGTAGTCTGATTCCATTTCTATCACTAATTATTTGGCAGAACTGAACAAGTGGCTTAATTTCTTGGATACTGTTTACTTATCTATGAAATGAAAGGGCTGGAATTAATGATTTCTAAGATGTGTTGAAATTCTCAATTCCTATGAACTTATCTGACTCGGGTTTTTACCCTCACTTATAGTGGAAGAAATAGAAGGGCCTTGAGCTCTGTAGGGTCAGTGAAAATGTTTTTATTGCATTCAGGTATAAGTGGTTCTTATTACTGACCTGTGCTGGGGCTGTCTCATGGGGCAGAGAGTGTATGATGGTTTATGAATTTATCCTGTCTGGGAAGATTTACCACTGTGTATTTTATTGATTTTTCAATTCAGTAAACCTGATAAAGCAGGTTATTGCCCACTCAGAATTGGATAAAGTAAGACAAACTCACAGGTTGAAAACCGAGACTAAAAAGAATACGGAGTTAGAATGAATAAGCCAAAACTTCATGGTGAAGAGACAAGCTTGATGAAAAGCAAGATCTCACTTCAAAATCCTTGTCATATTTAAAAAAAAAGCTTTTGAAATTGAATATATCTTGAATTGAATAAAGTGTTAGAGTTTGGTTAGGCAGTGGGAAGTAGTTTGTGTTCTAGCCGCTACCTTAGTTCTCAGCTTTCAAAACGAGGACTATTTAAAAGTGTAGGCTAAAAACTGGTGGGGTAGGAATTTCTACCACTCATTTACCTGTGCCCATCCCTCCAAAGTTCCCCTCTCCCCTGCCAGAAACATCAGTTTGAGTAACTATCTGCTCAAGAAAATACCTTCACAAGAGCCAAGGATTCCAGGCAAGGGATTACAGCACCTGGGTGAAGCACAGAAATATGAAAGGATACAATGAAGATGGTAGGAAAGATAGGTTCACGACTCACGTTACCTCTCTCCCAAGCCCCAGCAGCCAGCGAGGAGAGAGATACCATCCAGAGAGAAGAAGAGTGAAGTGAGTGCCAGACATTACCCTGAGCCCCAGAGCTGGCTGCCCAGCACCAGGCTGACTCCTGCCGTAGAGTCCACCAATTCCACTTCTGGGCATGTAGCTGAAGGAAACGAAAACACTGTCTTGAAGAGACGTCTGCAACCCCATGTTCAGTGCAACATTATTCACAATAGCCAAGATAGGGAAACTACCTACATGTCATCTAAAAGGATAGAGAAAATGTGAATATCATTCAGCCATCAAAAAGAAGGAAGTCCTGCTTTTTGTGACATCATGGATGGACCTTGAGGGTATTATGGGAACTGAAATAAGACAGAGAAAGACAAATACTGTATGATATCACTTATATGCAGAATCTAAAAGGTGGAAATCACAAATAAATAGAGGGTAGAATAGTGGTTGCTAGTGGCTTGGTGTGGGGTGGAAATGGAAAGATGTTGGTGGAAGGGTACAAACTTCCAGTTATTTCTGGGGATCTAATTACAACATGGTGACTATAATGAACAGTACTGTATTATATACTTGAAACTTAAGAGAGTAGAACTTAAATGTTATCACCACACACACACATACACACGCAAAAAAAATGGTAATTATGTGAGGGGATAGAGGTGTTAACCTTATTGTGGTAATCATTTTGCCATATATACATGCATCAAATCACATTTCACATCTTAAATTTGCTTACGCTATATGTCAATAATATCTCAATAAACCTGGAAAAAGACTATGGGCCATTTAAATGTGACTATTATATTAAACCTATAAAAGGTTGTTATAAATAAAAATTGGTTACATATCTCAAAGAACACATTTGAAAAGTCATCAAACAAAGTAAAAAAAAAAAAGAGGGAATTCTGATTTTATTTTGCTTTAATTGTTTTTTTCTATTGTCTAATGTTCTTAATACTGATTAGGCATCAGTTTTGAATTGGGAATGATATTAGTTAATGTACATTGAGCGCTTACTCTGTACCAGGCTCCTTTATTTTTCACAATAAACCTATGAACTGGAAGCTAGTATTATTAAACCTTTTTATAGATAAGGACACTAAGACACAGAGAGGTTAAGTAATTTGCCTAAGTTTTAAAGTAAACAACCTAGTGTTATATGTCTAATATAAAAAGTTAGCATATATTTATGAGCACCTATCTTTGTATCAGAAACTTTAGGAGACATTGATTATTGAATATTTGAAATTGAATATTTTAGTGAACAGCAATTAGAATTTTATTATTGGAATCTCAATGTGTAGATAATATGCTTTCAGCAGACATGTGAGTAATCATCATCGTGCTATTCCTTACAACAGATTTTTAAGTCAGTCAGGCCTGCATTTAAATCTTGCCCACATCATTAATTATATAACCTAGTGTACTAGAGCTCAACCTTTGAGTCTCAATATCTTCATCTGTAAAAATCATACCAGTCTTGTTGGGTTATTGTTAGGATTATAAAAGATGCACATTAAATACAGTAGAATAATGGGTTCATAGGGGTTCCTCACTAAATGACAGGGTGGCAGGCAGAGTTCGCTGTCAATCTCCCCCTTCCTGGATAAAAGAGTGTTCATTTTGCTCAGTTGACAGCAGGCCATGTGCTTCAGGACCTTTCTCCAGCCCTAGGAGTGAAGCTCTATTAGTCCTAACCAATTGTAATTATTCTGTTCTCTCTCTAGAGATTGGTTCAGCAATGGACTTGTGACATGATTTTGATCAGTAAGCCTGAGGGGGTTGTCTTCTGAGTGGTGGAAGGATTTCTTGAAAAGTTCTTTCTTGCTCCTTAAGTAAGAGCAAAAAGCAAGAGTTTTCTTTTTTCAACCTTTAATATTATTATATAAATATATATATCTTGTTTTTCCTGGTGCCGTCTCATGAGGCAAAAAGCTAACTCCCTGAATAGGACCGAATGAAAGATAGAACAATTCCAGGGCTTGATGATATTTCAAAACCACTATATTAACTGTGAAAATTCCCTAATTTTTGCTTTGTGAAATAATTCTTTCTACATTTTAGACTATTTTAGTTGGGTTTTGGGGGTAACTTTCAGGCAAGAACACCCCAACAGATGAGAATTATCATCATAATAATTATTATTAAAGAGAAGAATGTGCATTCCACTCAAAAATTTACCTCATCCTAAAAAAGAAGGAAACTGCAAAAATTTAGCACCTAGCTCCAAGTGCATACTTAATCCTCTCTGAGAGAGCGGTATGTAATTGGTCCGAGATTGATTTTTTTTGAACTGTTGACTTAGTGGTGGGATCCTTGTACCTAAGCGTTTTCAGGAAATGTCACCTTGCTTTTTTTCTTTCATTTCTGCCTCAGGTTTGGCAGATAGTCTTGTTTCCTGTTATCTGGTATATCTATGTATTATTTATATATTTATTCAACAAATATTTATTGAGTGCTTACCATATACTATGCCTAACATAGGGTGCTAGTATCAGAGTAGGCTTTCCTGAGAAGGGACAAGTGAAATAAGGTAAGAAGGATGAGTTGAAGCTGACTGGGTGAAGTGGGAGGAAATATCTGTGAAACAAGAGGGATAATGGTGCACTTGAAAAGTGGAAAGCCCAAGGTTTTGAAACATAAAAGGTAAGGGGCTTATAGGCACAAGATGAGGTTAGAGAAGTAGGTAGAGGGGATGTTAAGTACTTTGATTTTTACCCTAAGAGTAAGAGGAAGTCTTTGAAAACAGGTTTTAGTAATGAGAAACATGGTTAGGTTTTTATTTTGAAAAGATCGCTTGGGTGCAACATGAAAAACAAATTGAAAGGAGGCAAAAGTGGATGTGGGGAGATGAGTTAAGAGGTTTCTGCAGTTTTCTGGGTGAGAGGTGTGTGGGTGACTTCAATTAGGGTAAAAGCAGTGGAAATAGATGAGTACAGATTTGAGAGTAATTTGGAGGTAAAATTGACCAGACTTCTACGGGGAATGAGATAGACTGAGATGCACTGCTAGATATTTGGCTTGCTGAAGAGTAGTTATGGTGATTTGCTGAAAGAAAACTGTAGTAGTGGATTTGATCTGGGGGCTAAAAATGTTATGGCTTTGGTTTTGAACATGTTTAGTTAAGCATCTTACCTGAGTGGAGGTGCTGAATAAGCACCTGGATATAGGTATATGGAACTTAGAGAACAAATCTGTGCTAGAGGTATACATTTCGGAGTTATCACTAAACAGGATAATTGAAATCATGAGGGTGGCTGAAATCATATGGGAGAAAGACTGGAGCATGAGATGATGGCCTAGGACTGAGACCTGAGAAGCTGCAATATTTATTGATTTGGTAAAGAAAGATGAGCCTGAAAAGAAGATGAAGAAGAAATATCCAGAATGGAGAAAAATCAAGAGAACTGGTATTACAGAAGAAAAATAAAAGATGGCTGCTGTAAGCAGAAGAGAGAGGAAAACCAGTGGTGAGTTTTCTGAGATTTAGGACTGACGGAAGTCTATAGGGTTCAGTTCCTTTAACAAGATCTCCTTTGCTGGAGGGAAAGGGGTTTAAACCAGATTACAGTATGTGTGTGGAGGAATAAGGAGAAGGAAATAGAGACAGTGAATAAAGTTAATTGTTTAGGAGCTTGACTGTTAAGGAGGAAAAAAAAGATGGAATGGAGTTTGTAAGAAGGAATATGTGAATAAAATAGTTTATTTATTTATTTTTTTAAATATTGAATAGAATTGAACATATTGGATTTGGGAAAGATCTAACAGAAATGACTGAAAATATTACATAAAACACAAACCAGTTAAATGATGAAGTAAGTCTCTTTGGGAAACCAAATGGAGAGAGATTCAAATCACAACCTGAGTCATTTACTTGAGAAGGAACACCTTGTCTACTTTAAGAAGGAGGTAGGTGTAGAAAATGTATATAGATATGGGGAAAGTTACAGATCTGGTAAAAGATTTTGAGAGAGTTTCTGTCATATGGATTCTATTTCTCTATAAATTAGAAAGTGAAGTTATCTTCTGAAAGTAAGTTTGGAGTTGGGGTATGTTACATGTTTGAAGAGAGAATGAAATGTTTGAAATTGACATGGCTTACTTTGGCAGAAACCGACAGTCTCCTTCAATATGCTGGTTATTGGGTACGTGAGGTGTGTGTATGGACTTTGCTCTACCAACACAATCATCATTTAAAAACAGTTAGGGGGACTTCCCTGGTGGTCCAGGGGTTAAGACTCCACACTCCCAATGCAGGAGGCCTGGGTTTGATCCCTCGTCAGGAAACTAGATTCCGCATGCTGCAACTAAGAGCCTGCATGCCGCAACTAAATGATTCCTGCATGATGCAACTAAAGATCCTGCACGCCACAACTAAAGATCCCACACGATGCAACTAAAGATCCTGCACGTGGCAATGAAGATCCCAAGTGCCGCAACTAAGACCCGGCACAGCTAAATAAATAAATAAATAAATAAATAAAACACCTAGGAATGTGGGTCTCAACACATAGAGTCAGAGCTGTAGGTATGAGAACTCCACCTTAGCCTCTTAACCAAGCCATATTCTCCAATGTAGTTTTTCTCAGAGTCCTAGGTTAGAAATTTTAGAATGCTCATTCAAGTCTTTAATGACTCATGCTTTGGTCCAAGTTACATCGATGATTCTTGTATTTTTCCTCCTAAACAAGGAACTCAGAAGGGAAAAGGGGTATCTTCCATCCTGAAATCCTAATCATCATACTAGCCAAAGGATTTTTTGTAGACAAGAACAAAATATCACGTGAAACATAAATGGATCATGTTTATTTTTGTCTAAGTTTATGTTGAATATGAGCCTATGTAAGTTTTTAAGTCTACTGTGTTCACTTTGTTACAGAATAACCTTAATTCTTTAATTTATTCAACAAATGTTTATTGAGCACCTACTTTGCTCTAGGCATTACCCTGGGCCCTAGAGATACAGTGATGAACCACAAAATCAACAATACCTTCATACCTTCATGGAACTCATATTCTAGAAGGTGGATTAGATTTTTTAAAAATAAACAAATATATAATATAATATCACTTCAACAGCAGGGTAAGAGGATAAAAAGTGATGGAATATATGACGAGAAAAGGCTGTGGATAATATAGATAGGGCCAGGAAGGGTCTATTTGTGGAGATGACATATGAACAGGGGCCTGAAAAAAATAATTGAATAAGTCATGAAAAATCTAGGGCAAAAGTTTCCAGGCAAGGAGAACAGTAAGCGCAATACCCCTGAGATTGGAACAAGTTTGGTTCATTTTTGAAAGAATGAAGGACGTGGCTAAAGAAGGCTAAATCAGGAGAGAGTAGTAGGAGATAAGTTAGAGAAGTAGGAAATAGTAGAAGAGTTCAGTGAAGGTGGACATCAGGACCATGGTGAATTATTTAAATTTTATTCTAAGGAGGATGGAGAATGATTGAAGGTTTTGAGTAGATGAATGCTGTATTTTATTTTATTTATTTATTTATATTTATTTATTTTGGCTGCATTGTGTCTTCATTGCTGCACGTGGGCTTTCTCTCGTTGTGGCAAGTGGGGCTACTCTTCGTTGCAGTGAGCAGGCTTCTCATTGCAGTGGCTTCTCGTTGCGGAGCACGGGCTCTAGGCTTGCGGACTCAGTAGTTGTGGCTCACGGGCTCTAGAGTGCAGGCTCAGTAGTTGTGACGCACGGGCTTAGTTGCTCCGTGCGGCATGTGGGATCTTCCCAGACCAGGGCTGGAACCCGTGTCCCCTGCATTAGCAGGCAGATTCTCAACCACTGCGCCACCAGGGAAGCCCAGTTGGAGGTATTTTATTCATCTGGGCAAGAGAGGAAAGTGGTTTGGGCTAGGGTGGTAATGAGTAAGACAATGAGGAAATGTTGAGTAGGGTTTTGCTTAGAAGATAGAGTTATGCTCTCTTATTCATTTGTCTTTGTAGAAATACGTATGCTTTATGTTGTAAATTCTTAAAGGACAGCAGTTGGGCTAAAAAATCATTAAAATGTTTTTATCTTATTAAAGGAACTAAGTGCTTTAAAGTCTCATAACAGGTGTAACATACCGAGATAATTAATGTCTTTGAGAGTATACTGAGCGCAAGAGCAGGTAAGTCCACACGGCTTTGCGGTGGTCAGTGAATGTATACTGCTCTCCTTCCCATGTGAAGGTAAATGCAAACTTCTTTGATTATTTTTGTTGTTGTTGTTCATGGGGATTAAACAGAGCACATTCACCAGATTATTGGTCACATATCAAGTATCAGAGACTTGTGTTGTTTTGTTCCGAAAACAATGACATATCCACTCAACATCTGTGATTAGAGCTACCTCATGATCAAGTTTATGGTGGGCTATTGTCAATCTCCTCAGTCCAGCTCATTTTGCAGCAGAGGTACAGTTGTATTGAAAGAGCATATGAAGGGGATCACTACCCCAGAAACCTATAAATCTTTAGAATTTCAGTATATGATGTCTGCAATTCCATCTGGATACCATATAGTTTGTGACAATATTTTTCCTGAGCAAGGGGAAGTTCTATGGACTTCCCTTTGACCATTTCTAGTACCATACCTGAGGACTAACCTGAGGTATATGTCATCCAGTAAGTATATCTCTCCCAATTTTGAATCCAGGAACCAGAAAAATGCCCACAGTATAGGTCCACAGACCAATTAGTAATATTGTAAGGTCAGAATTCCATTTATTATCTGTCTCCATAAGCCACACTCTAACTTGAAGACTATAATGACATTTCAGTTCTCTTACTATCAGTCAGTCTATTGTATTCAGTAGAACTCAAAAGATCTTGGTATTCTTCTTCTCCTGCATGCAATTACTACCAGTCCCTTTGAAAATAAAAACTGAACATGCTATTGTTTATATTTGCCACAGCTTTACAGAATCCTTTCTCAAGACACTCTAGACTCCTTTCAATTGATGAGCACTGAGTATGAGAAATGACAGATCTGGAAGCTAGGTGAATGGTTTTCATATTTTATTTGGATAACATCAAACTTTTGCTTGCCAACTCTTGATTTTCTTTGTTATATAAATCGTGAAATATTGTATTCTGCTTCCCATCTATCTCACATCTAGGAACATGATGTTTTATTAGTAAATACCAAAGAAGTCTTCAGCCAAAGTACTATTCTGGCTTTGTTTCCTGTTATGGTAATTATAGCCATGTTGCCTCTGATATTTACATGCCTCTTACACTGGGCCTCTGACTATTCCAAGAATCTATCAACTTTATTCACATTAAGGACCCAATAATGTGGCAATATCATCAACTGTCAACCCTAGTATGAAAAGACAAGCTGCACTGGGTTTCTCAGCGATGACCATGCCCCTTTCACTGGTGTGCTCTTTACTGCCTTAGTGAAGGAAACACATTTTGGACCCTTCTGGGGATCATGGTCCCATGGTGGATTTTCTGTTCTTGTGTAACACATTTATTTTAATTTACCCACCGTCTTGACTCTTCTGACACCTTCCTCAATTCTCTGCCAAGGCAGATCTACCATCTCGTGTCATTTACTGCACATTACCATCATCTTTAAGCTTGAAGAAGCCTTTCTCACATTGTATTAAGCTCAACTTCAGGTTAAATTCTGAGATATAAAAGAGTATTACCATGTCTATAAAGTCTCCACTACTCAGTCTTATTATTTTCTCATTTCCTCCTAGTTTCTGACTGTATATATATTAACCAAGACATGCAATAATTTGTTGACTAAACTGTTTTTTTTCCCCTAGTAGGGAAATGATTTCCCTGCTCTGCTGTAATGCTAAATATTGCCTGGAAGCTCTGAAGGGAGCTAGGGTGGTTTAAGAAAATAACAAGCATCTTTTGGTAAGGTATTCAACTCATGTGCGGTCTTTACTTATTTTCTAGGAGAAAGGAGGCTATTCTCCTCTAGCAAGTGGAAAAGTATTCCACAAGGTTAAAAAAGAGAATCCTGGGTTCAAGATTCTCAGACATATCCTCCCAGTTTTCATCACGTCAGGTCTCTGCGTTCTACTATTTTCCTAGCAGTATCCGGATTTCATTATAGGACACCTGTTGAGGCAACCTTCCTCATATCTGTTATTTAACCCAAGATATAAGGCTATGCATAAGCCAACAAGTATTTTGTCATGGATGATGATGGCCTTGAAGATTTACATTAATCATTGCACATAAAAATCAACTCAAAATTTTTTTCCAAAATACCTATGTCCAAATTCTTCCCCCAGATATTTTGTACCAATTGATCAAGAATGAGACCTGGACATGAGCATATTTTGAAAGGCACTTAGAGATTTGGTATGCAACAAGGATCAAGAAGTTCTAATTTAGTTTATAAAACTGTATCCTACCTACCATGCTGAAGAATAATATCTGAATATATAAGGACTGATTCTAAATTTGAAGGAAAGAAACTGGAGTGTACAACTATTTACATGTATAGAATTGATCAGATTTCTATTAAATAAATAAGCATGTAAACAAGTTTAAAATTCACATAAAAAACAAAACCTTGAACTTTTTAAAAGTGGGAAGAACAATAAAATATATGTCTATAAAGAAAAAATGATGTTCCTAAATACAGAAAATTATTCAGTCCATCTTATTTTATTGTTCTGTAGCCCTAACCGATTTTAAGTGATGTCTTTCATCTTGTGGATTTTCTGTGCTCTTTATTTTTAATTAACTTTAAAAAATGACTTAGTTGATTTGTATCCAGATTGCCTAGGGAAATCCTAGAACTGTATTCTCCTCTTGTCTATATTGTAAAATGCTCAAGTTCAAATCACGTCAAATGCTATTTTGGCTAGTAAAGCCACAAATAAAGGTTGAATAGTAGGGGACTATATATTTTCCTCTCATAGAGGTGATTGGAAAATAGATTCCTCCCTTCTTACAGGTGATGATTCTGTGAAACTATGTGATAATAGGTGACCTGGAAAAACATGTATATAACTCAGGGACCATTATTACTTCAGGCTTAATATATTGGAAGCTTTGATCCTGCCCTTGCCCCGCAAAATCAATTAGTCAGAGTAGAACTTTTTCTATCTTTCTGTATCTCTGTCTTGCTGTCCCTCTCCAATTCCTCCTTTTCTGTCTGATTTTATGTCTTTTGGTAGCACTATTGAAGGTAGCTCCTTCTGAGATTTTACTACCTCTTGTCTGACATTCCTCTCTTTCTAAGTTTGCAAGAGCTAGATTTTGATTGACAAAAAAAGCTTATCATGTAAATAAATCAGTGTTTGAAGGTGGATATTATTGATTTTGACTTGAATATACAATCTGGGTTAATTTGTTCATTAATAACTATTAATGAACTATCACAAGTTGGAAACAAAATTGTTGCACTCAATCATCACATGACTCACTTCATCATGTATTCAGCCATCATATGAAAGTATGTTTCTCTTTGTATTTTGTTAACAAATCTCTTTGTAAACTCACTGTCTTTTCTCATCCTCTGACAATGTGTGTATTGTCAAGACACTGCATTTGTGCTGCTTCAATGTGCACATTGTAGTCACTCTGAATTTTTGCATATTGTTATCGTTTAGAATTCCTCCTTTGACACTAATTTATATTGAAAATTGAAAAGTGATTTTAGCACAGTTCCAGGATAAAAGATTAATACATAGAAAATGAGTAACTGGATATCAAAATATTCAAAAAAATGCAGCATCATTTGAGATGGCATGATAACCAGGAAATTCTTAGGAGTACATGTGGCAAAAGAAATGAAAGAATTTTATCCTGAAAACTACAAAATATTGCTGGATAAATGAAAGGTGACATAAATAGAGAGATGTACCATGTTAATGGATAGGATAACATGGGTATAGTTAATATGTCAATTCTATGCAAATTGATCTACAGATTCAACTCAATTCCAATCAAACTGCCAGCAGGCATTTTTTTCCCCTAGAAATTGACAAGCAGATCCTAAAATGCCTATAGAAAGGCAAAGGATCTAGAATAACAAAATGACCTTTGTAAAAAAAAAAAAGTTGGAGTGCTTATATCACCTGACTTCAAGACTTAGTAAGTTACAACAAACAGGATAGAGTTAAGTTAGACAAATACATTAGAGGAACAGAATAGAGTCCAAAAATAGACCTGCATTTATATGGTCAAATGATGTGTGACAAAGTTGCAAAGGCAATTCCATGGAGAAAGGATAGTCTTTTCCAAAAAAATATTGTTTCAGCAAATATATATCCACATGTAGTGAACTTTGATTAATACCTTGAACTGTATGCAAAAATTTACTCCAAATTGATCATAGATCTAAGCATAAAACCAAAACTTGTTAAACTTCTAAACTAAACGGAGGAGAAAGTGAAATTAGGTTAGGCAAAGATTTCTTAGATAAGACACCAAAAACATAATCCATAAAATAAAAAAAATGTAAATTGGACTTTATAAAAATGAAGACATTTTGTTCTTTGAAAGACATTGATAAGAACATGGAAAGATAATCACAGCCTGGAAGAAATTATTTTCCAATTAAATATATTATAAAAAAGTACCTTTGTCATATGTATGTCCTCATTATTTACAGTAGTTATAGTCTATAATATTATGTTGGTGTGAGCACTGAATTAGTCAATTCTGAGCCATTGCCCCCAGGAGAAACATAGGGTTAGGTTCCTGTGAGCCTCCAGTCACAATATATCCATCGTCTGATTAGTACAAACCTTGTTTTGAGTGTGTTTCTGTTAAAGACGCCTCATTTAATATACATTGTTTATTCATTAATATTGAATTCATGGCCAACAGCACTATAATTCATGACAAAACAGAGCTTATCTAACACACTGTAAGGCACATCACAGCCTTCTTACACTTAGGAACAGTAAACAGCACTTGAACACTGTGCTTGGGGGCCATTTTAAATAGCAAAATTATCAAGGAAAAACCCCCAAGTGTGAAAACATGATACTGAGCAGATCATGAAATGGACACTTGTTTACAGTATGAGAGTTGAAACAATAAGGCAGAGTTTCACCTTGTTCAGCTTCAGATGGGAACACACACATTAGGGAACTCAAAATGTCCGTCTCTTTGCACATGTAGATAACCAATTATATATCTGTTACATGACAATATTTCTTTTTTGTCATGTTTAACTCATTTTGGGGAAGAAGTTAGTATTGGGAGAAGTAGAACATTTGGGAGAAGTAATGTATTTTGCCTGTGGCAGACACAATTAAGATATATTGTCCTTGTCTTTTGTTTGAGGGGACACATTTTTGCTTTTTGTTTCATGTTCACTTTTTTAATTAAAAATATTTTATTGAGGTAAAATTAGTATATAACTTTAAATAAGTTTCAGGTGTACAACATTATAATTCGACATCTGTAAACACTACGAAGTGACTACCACCAGAAGTCTAGTTAACCATTCATCACCATAAAATTGACCCCCTTCACCCATTTTGCCCACCCAAATGGCAGTGTGATTTTACTCTCTTTTGTGGCTTAGTAGCGTTCCATGGATTATTTATTTATTTATTTATTTACCACATCTTCTTTATACACTCATCCATCGATTGACACTTAGGTTGTTTCTTTACTTTGGCTTTTGTAAATAATGCTGCAATAATCATAGGAGTGCATGTATCTTTTCCAATTGGTTTTATTTTTGTATTTTTCAGGTAAATATTCAGAAGTGGAATAGCTAGATTATGTGGTAGTTCTATTCTTATTTTTTAAAAGAATCTTCATACTGTTTTCTATAGTGGTGCACCATTTTACATTCCCACAGTGTAGGGTCTTCCCTTTTCTCCACATCCTTTCCAACACTTGTGATTTCTTGTATTTTTGATAATAGCCATTCTAACAGCCGTGAGGTGATATCTCATTATGGTTGTCTCATTATGGACTTGCATTTCCATAATAATGAGTGATGTTGAACATCTTTTCGTGTGCCTGTTGGCCATCTGTATGTTTTCTTTGTAAAAATATCTGTTCAGATCCTCTGTCCATTTTTGGATTTTATTGTTTGTATTTTTGTTGTTGAGTACATGAGTTCTTCATATATTTTGGATATTAACCCCTTGTCAGAAATCATTTACAAATATGTTCTCCCGTTCAGTAGGTTGGCTTTTCACTTTCATGAAGTTTTCCTTTGCTGTGCAAGAAAATTTTTAGTTTGGTGTAGTCTCATTCATTTATTTTTGCTTTAGTTTCCCTTGCCTTTGGAGTCAGATCTACAAAAATATCGCTAAGAGAGATATCAAGGAGCTTAATGTCTATATTTTCTTCTAGGAATTTTATGGTTTCAGGTCTTATATTCTAGTCTTTAATCCATTTTGAGTTAATATTGGTGTATGGTGTAAAAAAGTGGTTAGTTTCATTCTTTAGCATGTGGCTGTCCAGTTTTGCCAACACCATTTATTGAAGAGACTGTCCTTTCACCGTTATATATTATTGGCTCTTTTGTCATAAGTTAATTGTTTGTATATGCATGGGTTTATTTCTCGACTCTCAATTCTGTTCCATTTATCTCTGTGTCTTTTTTAAAATATTTTATATTGTTTAATTACTATAGGTTTGTAGTATAGTTTGAAATCAGAGAGTTTGATACATCCAGCTTTGTTCTTTCTCAAAATTGCTCTGGCTATTTGGGATCTTTTGTGATTCCAGATAAATTTTAGAATTATTTGTTCTAGTTCTGTGAAAAATGGCATTGGAATTTTGATAGAAATTGTATTTAATCTATATATTGCTTTGGGAAGTACAGACATTTTAACAAGATTGTTTATTCTGATCCATGAGGACAGACTACCTTCCATTTATTTATGTTGTCTTCAATTTCTTTCATCAATGTCTTGTAGTTTTCTGTGTATAGGTTTTTTACCTCCTTGGTTAAATTTATTCTTAGGTATTTTATGATTTTTGATGCAATTGTAAATGGGATTGCTTTCTTAATTTTTATTTCTGAAAGTTTGTTATTTGTGTATAGAAATACTACAGATTTATGTATATTCATTTTGTGTCCTGCAACTTTACTAAAGTAATTTATTAGTTCTAACAGTTTTTTTTTTTTTTTTTTTTTTGGTACAGTCTTTAGGGCTCTCTCTATATAATATCATGTCATCTGCAAATAGTGAGAGTATTACTTCTTCCCTTTTTGATTTGGATGCCTAATTGCTGTGGCTATGTCCAATACTGTGTTGGATAAAAGTGGCAAAATTGGGCATCCTTGTCATGTTCTTGATCTTAGAGGAAAAGCTTTCAGGTTTTCACTGTTGAGTATGATGTTAACTGTGAGATTTTCATATATTGCTTTTATTATGTTGGGGTACTTTTCCTTTGTACCCACTTTGTTGAAAGTTTTTGTCACAAATGGATGTTGAATTTTGTCACATGCTTTTTTTTTTGCATCTATTGAGATGATCATATGATTTTTATCCTTCATTTAGTTAATGTGGTGTATCTCGCTGATTGATTGATTTGTGGATGTTGAAGCATCCTTGCATCACTGAAATAAATTCCACTTAATCACGGTGTATGATCGTTTTAATATATTGTTGAATTTGGTTTGCTAATATTTTGTTGAGGATTTTTGAATCTATACTCATCAAGGATATTGGCCTATAATTTTCTTTTTTGTGGTATTCTTTTCTGATTTTGGTATCAGGATAATGTTGTCCTCATAAAATGAGTTTGGAAGTGTCCCTTCATCTTCAATTTTTTTGGAACAGTTTGAGAAGGACAGTTATTAAATCTTTTGTGAATGTTTGGTATAATTCACCAGTAAAACTGTCTGGTCCTAGACTTTAGCTAGTTGGGAGTTTTTAAATTACTGCTTCAATCTCCTTATTTGTTATTGGTCTGTTTAAATTTTATATTTCTTCATGATTTCCTTGGTAGGTTGTAATTTCTAGGAATGTATCCATTTCGTTTAGGTTGCCCAATTTGTTGTCATATATTTGTTGATAATAGTCTCTTATGATCTTTTGTATTTCTGTGGTATCATTTGTAACTTCTCTTTCATTACTGATTCTGTTTATTTGAGGCATCACTCTTTTTCCTTGACTTGTCTAGCTAAAATTTTGTCAGTTTTGTTTATCCTTTCAAAGAACCTGCTCTTAGTTTCATTGTTCTTTTCTATTGTCTTTTTAGTCTCTATTTCATTTATTTCCACTCTTATCTTTATTATTTCCTCCCTTCTACTAACTTTGGGCTTCACTTGTTCTTCTTTTCCTAGTTTTTGTAAGATGAAAATCTAAATTTTATTTGATGCTTTTCTTGTTTCTCAAGGTAGGCTGTATTGCTGTGAACTTCTCTCTTAGAACCGCTATCGCTGTATCCCATAGATTTTGGTATGTTTACTTCTGTTTTCACTTGTCTCTAGGTATTTTTTGATCAATGACCTATTGGTTGTTCAGTAGCATGTTGTTTAATTTTGTGTTTTTTCCAGTTTTCTTCTTGTAATCGATTTCTAGTTTTTTCACTTCTTTATAGTGGGAGAAGATGCTTGATATGATTTCAATCTTTTTGAATTTATTGAGACTTGTTTTGTGGTGTAACATGTGATTTACACTGGAAATGTTCCATGTACATTTGAAAAAAATGTGTATTCTGCAGTTTTTGGATGTAACGTGCTCTCTCTCTATATATCTGTTAAGTCTATTAGAGTTAATATGTCATTTAAGGCTGATATTTTCTTATTGATGTTCTGTCTGAATTTTCTATACATTGATGCACGTGCGTTGTTAAAGTCCCCTACTATTATTGTATTGCTTTTCATTTCTCCCTTTAAGTCTGTTAACATTTGCCCTTTATATTTTGGTGCTCCTCTGTTGGGTGCATATACATTTATAAATATTATATATTCTTCCTGGATTGACTCCTTTATCATTACGTAATGCCCTTCTTTTTTTTTTTTATTACATTCTTTGTTTTAAAGTCTATTTTGTCAACTATGAGTATAGCTATACCAGTTTCTTTTTGTTTTCATTTGCATGAAATATCTTTCTTCAATCCTTCACTTTCAGGCTGTGTATGTTCTAAATTTGAAGTGAGTCTCTTGTAGGCAGCATATAAATGAGTCCTGTTTTTTTTAATCTATTCAGCCACTCTATGTCTGTTGATTGCATAATCTACTCCATTTACATTTAAAGTAATTATTGATAGTATGTACTTAATGCCATTTTGTTAATTATTTTCTGGCTGTTTTCATAGTTCCTCTCTGTTTCCTTCTTCTCTTTCTTTCTTTCCTTGTGGTTTGATGACTTTCTTTAGCATTATGTTTAGATTCCTTTCTCATTTTCTTTTTTGTATTTACTATAAGCTTTTTCTTTGTGGTTACTGTGAGGTTCACATATAACACCCTATATGTATAATGATTTGTTTTGAGTTGATAGCAACTTAAGTTTGAACACTTCCAAAACTTTACATTTTTAATCCACACCCCCACGTTTTATATTTTTGATGTCACATTTTACATCTTTTTATTTTATGTATTCCCTAACTAATTATTGTAACTATAGTTAATTTTAAAACTTTTGCCTTTTAACCTTCATACTTGCTTTATAAGAGATAGTTCTACTACCTTTACTATGTATTTACATTTTGCAGTGAGATTTTGCTTTTGTATGTTTTCTTGTTAATTTGTGCAATTTCTTTCCAGTTTAGAGAAATTCTCTTTAACATTTCTTTTTCTTTAAATTGAAGTATAGTTGATATACAATATTATATAAATTACATGTGTACAATATAGTGATTCACAATTTTTAAATGTTATACTCCATTTATAGTTCTTATAAAATATTGACTATATTCCCCATGTTGTACAATATATCCTAGTAGCTTATTTTATACATAGTAGTTTGTACCTTGTAATCCCCTTCTCCTATATTGCCCCTCCCCTCTTCCTTCTCCTCACTGGTAACCACCAGTGTGTTCTCTATATCTGTGAGTCTGTTTCTTTTTTGTTATATTCAGTAGTTTGTTGTATTTTTTAGATTCCACACATAAGTGATATCATACAGTATTTGTCTTTCTCTGACTTATTTCACTTAGCATAATGCCCTCCAAGTCCATCCACGTTGCTGCAAATGGCAAATTTTCTTTCTTTTTTATGGTTGAGTAGTATTCCATTGTATATGTATACCATATATTATTTATTCATTCATCTGTTGATGGACATTTAGGTTGCTTCCATATCTTCGCAACTGTAAATAATCCTGCTATGAACATTGGGGTGCATGTATATTTTTGACTTAGTGTTTTCATTTTTTTTCAGATATACACCATGAAGTGAAATTGCTGGGTCGTATGGTAGCTCTGTTTTTAGTCTTTTGAGAAACCTCCATACTGTTTTCCATAGTGGCTATACCAATCTACATCCCCACCAACAGTGTACCAGGGTTTCCTTTTCTCCACATCCACACCAACATTTGTTATTTGTGTTCTTTATTTTTTTGATGATTCTGACAAGTGTGGGGTGATATCTCATTGTGGGTTTGATTTGCATTTCCCTGATGATTAGTGATGATGAGCATCTTTTCATGTGTCTGTTGGCCATCTGCACTTCCTCTTTGGAAAACTGTCTGTTCAGTTCTTCTGCCCATTTTTTAATTGAGTTGTTTGTTTCTTTGATGTCGAGTTGTATAAGCCATTTATATATTTTAGAGATAAACCCCTTGTCAATCATTTCATTTGAAAATCTACTCCCATTCAGTAAGTTGTCTTTTCATTTTGTCAATGGTTTCCTTTGCTGTGCAAAAGCTTTTAAGTTTAATTAGGTCCCATTTGTTTATTTTTGCTTTTATTTTCTTTGCTTTAGGAAACAAATCCAAAAAATATTTCAATGATTTATGCCATAGAATGTTTTTTAACATTTCTTCTAAGGCTTGTTTAGTGGTGACAAACTCCTTCAGCCTTTGCTTATCTGGAAAACTCTCAATTTCTCCTTCAACTCTGAATGGTAACTTTGCTGTGTAGAGAATTCTTTTCATAGTTTTTTCCTTTCAGCACTTTGAATATGTCATGCCACTCTCTTCTGGCCTGTAAAGTTTCTGATGAAAAATCTGCCAAAGTCCTTATGGGGTTTCCCGTGTATGTAACAAGTTGTTTTTCTCTTGCTGCTTTTAAGATTCTCTTTTTATCTTTAACTTTTATGATTTTGAATATAATGTGTCTTAGTGTGGATCTCTTTGGGTTCATCTCATTTGAAACTCTCTGGGTTCCCTGAACCTAGATGTCTATTTTCCTCTCCAGATTAGGGAAATTTTCAGCCATTATTTCGTGAAATAAGTTCTTTGGCCCTTTCTCTCCCTTTTTTCCTTCTGGGACCCCTATAATGTGAATATTATTCTACTTGATACTGTCCCAAAGGTCCCTTAAGTATCTTCACCTTTTAAATTTTGTTGTTGTTGTTGTTGTTGCTTTATCTGGTTGAGTTCCATTGTTTTGTCTTCCAGCTTGTGGATCCATTCTTCTGTTTCATCTACTCTGTTGTTGAACCCCTATAGTGTATTTTTCAGTTCAGTAATTATATTCTCTTGTTCTGTAACTTCTGTTTAGTACTTTCTTATATTTTCTCTTTCTTTATTGAGGCTCTTACTGTGCTCATCCATTCTTCTCCCAAGTTTGGTGAGCATCTTTATGACCATTACTTTAACTCTTTATCAAGTAGGTTGCTTATCTCCATTTCATTAAGATCTTTTTCTGGGGTTTTGTCTTGTTCTTTCATTTGGAACATATTCCTCTGCCTGATCATTTTCGCTGACTCTCTGTGTTTGTTTCTTTGTATTAAGCAAATCAACTCCCTCTCCCAGTCTTGGAGGAGTGGCCTTGTGTAGATGTCCTGTGGGGTTCAGAAGTGCAATCCCCTCTGGCCACCAGAGCTAGGCACTCAAACGGTATTCCCTGAATGGGCTGCATGTGCTCATCTGCTATGGTGGGGCCATGGCTCCAGTGCAGCAGTGGGCAGAGCCTTTGCCCAGCCAAGCTGGGCATGCGTGTCTGTGGCCACAGTGGTGGCCAGGTCCTTGTCTGGCCTGGCTATGGTACATAGCTGCAACATAGGAGTGGGTGGGGCTTCTAGCAAGGTGCACCCACTTGGCTCTAGCAGGTTAGAGAGATAGCTCCAAAATGGCGCCTGTCAGCACTAGCTTAGCTGAATAGGCTGAGACTGCAAAAATGGTATCTGCCTGTGTCTCTATCCCTGGAGAGGGTCTCAACAGTTTCCTGCCTCACTGGTAGATACCTTAAGATTAATAAACTGGTCTCCTTCACCTATGGTCTAAGTGCTTTTCAAACTGCTGTTTTTGTCCTGGGTCCCAGGGCAAGTGTGTCTGTGTGTGAGCCTTTAAGAGTGGGTTCTCTGGTCCCTACAGTTTCATGGTTTTTCTGAACATAATTGGTTTTCAGAGACAGGCATTTAGGGGGTCTCATCTCTCCTGTGCAGTATCTAAGGGTTGAGGTGCCTGATATGGAGTACAAACCCCTTGCTCCTCAGGGAAAAGTTCTGTATTTCAAGATCTCTCTTGATTGAGAATTTCTGTGGCTGGGATGATTGTTTGTTTTCTGTTTTGTTTTGTTTTTGTTTAGTGAGACTGTGTCTCTGCCTCTCCTACCCATCTTGTTGCTGCCTTTCTATCCTTTGTTGTGGAGGCTCTGTTTATTCAGTTTTTAGGTCTCTTCAAAAGAAATTTTTCCATTAGTAGTTGTAGATGTATTGTGACTGTGGAGGAGGTGAGTTCAAGATCTTACTATGTTGCCATCTTGAACCTCTTTCCCACATTCACTTTTGAGTTGAGATGAGGAGGAGGTCTCCTTTATAACTTTTATGGGACGATTTAGAATTTATTTTCATTCAATAGACATTAATTAACAACTGCCAATCTGAGTCCCTGAAACATTCTTTCTTCTGGATTTCTACTCTTCTTTCTTCTTGCAATGTTGATGTGACTTCAAGTTTCTTCCTTTTTAAGCCCTCAAGTCCCTTCCTTTTCAAGCCACTCTGTCAGGGGGAACATGTTTCAGAAATTATTCCATGGCCTGCCCACACCACTAGAGATCCCTATTCCAAATCAATCCAAGTTATAATTCCATGTAATGTCCAGACGTTTTCAACTAGGAGTAGCAGGCTTAAACACTGATTGAGTTGAAATAGCTTATGTGTTTCCCATGTCTTAAGTGTGCTTTCCTGCTCAAATTGTGGTTAAAGTAATTAAAGATAGTGTTTTCTAGGTCTGTGCCTTCCAATTTCAGACAAGTCCATCCTTCGAGTGAATTCAGCTGAGATTTGCATATGTTCTTGGCATCCTCTCTCAATCTGGAATTAGTTGCACTGTATTTGGCAGCTGTTATTCATAGATTATGCTGTAGGTTTAGGACTGTCTTTTAGTTTCATTACAAAAGGTGTATCTTGTCTATTTTCCTTTTTAATTGTGTTTTTATGTAGAAATATAACAGTAGACTTTATTGTTTAAACATTTATTTATTTATTTGGCTGCGTCAGGCTTTCATTGTGGTTCACAGGCTCTTCATTGCAGAGCACGTGTTTCTCTCTAGTTGTGGTGTGTGAGTTTTCTCTTCTCCAGTTGTGGCATGGGCTCCGGAGCACATGGGCTCTGTAGTTTGTGGCATGTGGGCTCGCTAGTTGAGGCTCACTGAGCTCAGTAGTTGTGGCGCACTGGCTTAGTTGCCCCACGGCATGTGGGATCTTAGTTCCTCGACCAGGGATTGAACCCATGTCCCCTGCCTTGGAAGGCGGATTCTTTACCACTGGACCACCAGGGAAGTCTCCTTTTTATTTGTTTTTAGTTGGCACAAATTAAAAGAAGAAAGACATCTTGCCTCAGACACCTTTGTGTGGAAATCACCAAGATTTCAATAATTTTTTTAAAAAATGAAAACAGAGATGTGATATATTTTTATATATTTATTTGAAGTAGGGGAGGAGTATATTAGCCTTGTGTTTAGATTTATTATTTGTTCTACATTACTAACCTATAATTTTCCTTTCATTGTAATAGATATATCTACTAGATATCTAACAGAATACTCCAGCTTCAGAATTAAATTTAGATTTCAGATTTGGAAGTGAATAAGCATCTGTATATCATATATGTGTTGGTGACTTAAATGAGAGTTTTTTAAAAAACATTTTTATTAAAACATGGTTTTAAACATGTTCAGTAAAGTTTAAATTCTTCCTCTAGGAATTCAAAGCAAAATTATTTTATTTGTAGTAGCTTGGAATTTTTAATTGCATCAAGAATCAGATTGTGAATACTCTTTGGATGAATTATTCTCAAGTTTATTCTTCAGAGAGTTCTGCAAGTTGGCTCTGATGTTTCAAATCCTAAACAGAATTGTATTGTAATTTCAGATAAATATTTATGTAATTTTCAGTATTCTAACAAGTAAAACACACGTAGCTATTCACATTTGTGTGGGAACATTTTAAATCACTGCCAATATTAAACTCAGTCCTAAATATGATAAACAGATTATTAGGTCTACTGCTGAGAGCTTTGCCTGACTTTCAGAGCATTTGTCCAGAAGAACAGCCAATTTAAGCAACAAAGAGCAACATTCCTTTGTTGCCATCACTCCAGTTACTCTCTTGCTAAAATGCTAAAATGGTGATCCCTTTTCTATCTTACTTTTTTCTTTCTTATTTCCCTTTCGTACCAAGTCTATTGTGTATATGTTTTTGTGTGCATTTGTCTTTGGCCTCATACCTAAACAGCTGTTACTATTGATACTTAGTGAATACTAATATTATGCTGACTAGTAACAGTCTATCTAAAGAGGAAGCATGATGTAGTCTGGTTGGTCCCATCCACCTGTTCGATTGGACAATTCAATTAATTAAATTTTCTGAACCTCAATTTTATAATCTGTAAAACTGGGAGATCAGATAATCTCTAATATCCATTGCAGTTTTGTCACCTATACTTCTGTAGTAATTTTCATGATATAGTCTTGTTTGAGTCTTACATAAAGGCAACGGAAGGTTATTTATGACCTGGTAAATAAGGAACAGAGGAGTGAATAGAAAAGCACTCTCCTGCTTTATTCATAAAGAATCCTTTATACCCCTATTTTTTACCCTATAGTTCATGTGTAAATGATATCCATTACTTAAAATTTCAAAAGCAAAGACCATCTGGTCTTTATAAATTCTGTTTCTGCTTTACCAAATATTGATAAATTGTTCAGCTTTGTGCTGCCAAATACTTAGGTCTCATTGTCATGGCTTCATACCAATTTCAAAATGAATATTGAATATAATTATTTAGGGATGAAAGAGTCATAGTAAATAAAACCATACGCTTACTATTAAAGCCTTTTATTTGAATAACTCTTAGTAGCATATTTTCAAAACTTGGTCCACTTGTAACACTGGAAGAGTCCATTTTCTTTTGATTCCTGAAACTATAACTCTTGGGCAATAAGCCCATCTGTATTAATGGTCCACGCTGAATTGAGCTTGATTAGTATTTGAAATTGATTCTGTCCAGATACCAGATGGCCCAAGTTGGTATTTGATTTGTCACTTTCAAAGGAAAAACACTTTTTTTTTCCACCAGGAATGAACAGATTCAAGATGTTGACTGTTCTCCCCTAGTTTTACAAACAATTATTGAACATTAGTGCCCGCATAGATTGTTCCAACAGGACTCATAGTTAACTGATGACTCTACTCCAGCTATTTATGCACTGATTTGTTCTCTCAGTCGTGTCTCTTCTTTAGATTTTACCTTTTACTCTTAAAATACTACAGCAAGTCCATACTATGACTGTATTAATAACCTGTCTTTTAGAGAACACAGTGAAGAGTCAACTGGCTTATTGACTAGAGTGGAGGATTTATAAAATGGATGGTAGGAAGTAAGATGAGGACAGCTAATGGCAAGTTTTTGAAACTAAGCTAAAGAATCTAGATTTTTTTTTCAATGTAGGAAATAGCAATTCTTCAAAAATTGTTTTCAACAGGAAAGTGGGAGAGAAGAGCAGGAAGTAGGGGTGGAGAGATGGGGGGTGATCAGGATTTCTGATTGGCAGTTGACTGTGGCAAAGCAAAGGAAGGGATAAATAAGAGCTCCTTTGGAAGAAGAACTAGTGACAGATATGATATAGGTGATGAGGGGGCTGTGCTGCCATCCTGGCTCCTCAGCTTCTCACACCCCCAGCAAAAATATCCAAAACTTGGACCCCCTTTTCCACAAGTTCCTTCAGGCATTTTGAAGGAAGTGTAGAACACTTTTAACAGTGAAAGTTGAAACTTAAGACGCATTTTCTTTCCAACTCCAAATAAAAATATTCAAGTGGGAGCAGAGAGCTGGAATTCTCTCTTTCAAGCAAGGAGAGATTCAAATTCATGATTTACCCAATAATTTCTTCCTATTTCATTTTATAAAATTCTCAAATCCTCCTAAAATAAAATAATAAATAAAATAAAATAAAACAAATAAAACACACAAATGAGGAAATATATTTGGATATAGCCTGAAAAATTCCAGAACATACATTTTGCCCCTCCTACCACTTCCTCACTCTGTTGAAATACCACGACATAGGGCTTGGGATCTGTTTTACCGAGTAGTCACATGAAGGGATCTGATGTGCAGGAGAGGTAATGGACCATGGGGTCAACATTAACAAATGAGGAAAAGTAAATGAAATTGGAAGACCTGTGAGCAGAGAACAGGAGAATACACAGAAGAATGGATATTGAGAGTCTTAAGATACTGATGGGAATGTGCAACATAAGACTGGATAGGGAGAATTCATTGATATGGGGCTACTCATCATTAATTCAAGATTAAATGTATCGGTAAGAATATCTGGAGTTGTTTTTAATTGTTTCCTGAGATGACTCCTTGAATATAGGGATTAATGACCTATATTAATAGAGATGTTAGAACTTTCTTGGAAAATTATTGTAGAAGTGGACAGAAAGTGCAGAGAAGGTGGGACTATTGTAATATTGTTGTGTAAGAGCTAAGAAACCTTTGAAAAGTCAGTGTAAAATACACACTAGATTTTGAAGACTTAATATGAAAAAAAAAGAAAAAAAGACATAGACTTCTTTCAAGCCTAAAATTTCAAGAACAAAGAAGATAAAGAAAAAACACATTTAGTCCAGGTATCTTACTGTCCTCTAGTGGTTATATATGGTATATGTGCACAGAGAGAGAGGAGAATGCCAGAGTTATTTACAGCAGAAAAGAATCTTTGGGAATATTTAGTTCAATGTTTCTAACATTAGGTGATTTATGAAGTTCTTAAGAGGAGCAAAAAAAAATTCCTATGATTTCTTTGGTGTTGACAAACTATTTTTATTATCACATTTCCTAAATATGATTAAACATAAGCTAGTATACATTCCTGTAAAATTATATAACCAATACAAATTAGTAACACAAATAAAAATTTTATGGGCACTTCAAATTAATGACACTGGTGTGATGGATTACATATAACATTAATATGATAAATGTGGCTCTTCTGTTAAAGCTAAATTTTGGCTCAAACCTGGAAATGGTCCTGACATTTACTGTGCATGTTTTGTCTTGTGTTTTGTTTTGTTTTTGTTTTTTTGCCTTAGGAATATTCATATTGCCCACACTATTGATAATGTATAACATGAGGTCTCAATTTTTCCACAATATGTAAAAATGTGGGATGGATATAGATATGTGGAAGGGGACATACAGAAGGTGGAAAGGAATATTTAAAGTTGATCACACTTCATAGTCTTACTTTTCTCAGTAAAACATGAAGCAAAAATATAACTATTGTTCATTTCTTAATTTTTTAACATTTTTGACTTTGAATAAAAAATAATTATTGATGTATTCCTATGTGATTTTTTGGATTTTATTATTAGAAAGTCTTCTATTCTGAGAGATATTTTTTATCTACTTTCCCATTAATTATAAAAACGTTCATTAGGATTTTATATTTAACTCGTTTGTTTTAGAAGATGGAATAAAAATGATTACATGATTTTCCCCTTGTAAATAAACTTCTCTTTCTCCAAACATTTTGCCTATAATTATTTTATTACCCATGAATTCATGGTACCTCCTTTACCATGATTTAAATATTTGTATATATTAACAACAATTTCTAAGATACCTATACTTTTTTCTATATTTTTAATAAAATGTTTAAAGACCAGAAAGTAAACTGTAAAGAATAGTGCAAAGAACATCTGAATGTCTATTACTTACTTTTGTCAAGTCTTAATGTAGTAGGACTCCTCCAGCTCTCATTCCTCATTTTCTTCTCCACTGGTGACCTATTCCAGCTACTCTTGTTGAGTAACAAACCAGCCTAAATTTAGTGGTATGATCAACAACTATTTTGTATTGTTAATGGATTCTGTGTATCAGAAATTGGGAAAGGGCTCAGTGGGAATGCCTTGTCTCTGTTCCATCATGTCTGGAGCTCAGCTGGGAAGACTCGAAGTCTGAGGGTGACTACGAGTGGCTGAAATCATTTGAAGGCGTCTTCACTCATATGTCTGGTGGATGATGCTGACAGTCAGCTGAGACCTCAGCTGGGGCTCTGTGTTACCGGAGGTCCCTCCGAGAAATTGTATGGGCTTCTTTACAAGCTGGCGACTGGGCTGCAAGAGCAAGTATACTTAAAGCACAGGCAGAAATGTGTGACACTTTTATCATCTAACCTCACAAGTCATAGAGAGTCACTTCTACTGTACTCTGTTGGTTAAGACAGTCACACAGGTCCACCCGTAATCATGTTAAGGGGCCACAGACCCAACATTCAATGAGTAAAATGACAAGGTCACATGTGAGGAGAACACATGGGCTGGGGGTATTATTGTGGTCATTACTGGAATATACACTCTTCCACAGTATCACTACTTTGAATTTGATATTTAATATTTCCATGTGTTTTAAAATTTTTTCTGTATATGAATGAAGAAACAAAACTATAGTACTCTTTTGTGTGTTTTAAAACTTTATGTGAATGCCATATATATGTGTATATATATATATATATATATATATATATATATATATATATATTATTTGTGGTGTCTCTTTCCCCCAATGTTGTTTTTATGATTGATACAGATTGACATATGTAGCTCTAATTCATTTATTTTAACTTCAGTACAATATCCTTTCATGTAACTATGTCACAGTTTATTTGTTCCTACTCCACTGATAGATATTTAGGTACAGCTATACTGGATACTATATATTTTACAATATTGCCAAACTGATCTCTAAAAGTTGTGCTACTTCACACTCTTAATAACAGATGTGAGGATTAGTTTGTTTTTTGTTTGAAAGTAACAAAAATTGATTATAGAAAACATAGGTAGAAAGAAACTTGTTAGAAAATTACTAACTCATGAAATAGAAGGAAAAGCCAAATAACCATAACCAAGTCTTAGGAAAGACAGAGACCAGGGTTTGGGATTTCAGAACAAGAAATTAATGGTTGTGTTCTTTTCTTGATAATTCTTTTATTGTGGTAATTATATATATATTTATATATGTGTATATATATAATATATATACACACACATATATATATATATAAACTTCATTGTTTTAAAGCGTACAACCCAGTGGCATTCACAGTGTTTTGCAACCATCACTGCTACCTAGTTTCATAACATCATCCCAGAGGAAACCCCTATCCATTAAGCAGTTACTCCTCTTACTTCCTCTCCCCACCAGCTCCTGCCAACAACTAATCTGCTTTCTACTTTATGGATTGGCATATTCTGTTTATTTCATATAAATGGAATCATACAATATGTAGTCCTTTGTGATTTGCTTCTTTCACTTAGCATAATGTTTTCAAGGTTCATCCGTGCTTGAGCATGTATCACTGTTTCATTCCTTTTTATGGCTGAATAATATTTTATTTTATAGATATACCACGTTTTATTTATCCATTCATCACATGAGAGGCATTTAGGTTGTTACCATGGTTTTCTTTTTAAAGTGCTGCCACTAGAAAACAGCATCAGTCACCTCCATCTAAAACCTCATAGTTACTTACAGTTCATATTCTTGGGAAAGTTGGTCTCACTGACGTTAGGCCATGTGTATAGCTCTCTCACTGGAGAGTAAGATCCTGTGAATGACAACCTTATGAGATTTACATGAAGTCGAGATGGCGGATGTGTGTTGCAATTCCTCAAAATCTACAAAGCAAAATGAATCAAGAACCGATGTTCATTTTGTGTCTCTTGGACATTTTATCTAGAAGAATTTCCTCCAGTTTTCTAGCATGTTAATGGTACTCTATCATCATGTAATTTTTGATGATGATAATTTGCTTGCTATATACTCTGTGGCTTATTTCAGTGGGATTTTGGGTGTGGGGAGAGTGATGCCTGGGCTCAGATTATTAAATGCTCAAAAGTTATGATCTAATTATTTACAAAAAACAGTGATGATTTGTAAACTACATCTGTCTAGGAAAGGCACAGATGATCCCCCAAAGATCCTGGAAACCAATTGGGATGCCCCCTAATTCTAGAAGAATCCTCTTCTGGAAACAAGAATGCATGAGGCTAACTTCAAAGATGTGAAGAATCAGATGAAAATTATTGACCTCTTTGTAGTTACTGAGGGGCAAACAGATGTGGGACTTCCTAGGGGGTAGAATTAGGTTATGTATAAGGAAGAAATGTCTTTAACAATTGGAACTGACAAGGGAGTGAGCTGGCTGCTATAGGAAATATTCAGTGAGGGGTGATGAAGATCTATCACAGTAATGAAGATTTCTTGATTTGGAGGGAATCATGTGTCTCTCAGATTCTTATCAGCTCAATATTTCCAGGATGTCAGATGCAAGTTGGTTAGGGTTTCCTTGCTTATTTACTGGTCTTTTTAAAATGGCACATATTCAAATTTCAACGAGGAAAAGAGCATAACAATCCATAGCGTCAAAGGTGGCCGTTGATATTTGGCTTAGGCATTATTGCTAAATTGCTGAAACTTTGTAATTCCATTTTTTTCTAGACTACTGATACAGTAATTTCTTATTTAGTAAACTTTCAGGATCAGACCTATCAAAAACCATTATAAAATACATTTAATATGTGTTAAATCTTTTAAAATTAAAATGCACTATGTTTTAGGAGCTTACAAAACAAATTTCACAGTTAATTCATGAGAAGGTTTGTTGAGGACCTATGAAGCGCAGGAACAATGATAAGCACATTGTCTGTGCCTTTATGCTGCTCACTGGAAAACTTTACATCTGAATGAGTAATCATCATACTGTCTGATAGTCTAAGGAGGGATGAGTTAACTGTATAGAGAAGACTTCCCAGAGGAAATGGTGATTTACATGTGTTGAAAAATGAGGAGAAGTTATCCATAAGAATTAGTAGAGATATAGTCATTCAGGTAAAAGGAACAACATGGTCAATATAATTAATATGACATATTTTGAGGGCAGTATGCAATTTGATAATGTTTTAGTAAAAATGTGAAAGGGGAACAGTAGAGATGAGGCAGATAGGAGCCAGATCATGAAGAGCTTTTATGCTATTTTAACAAGATTAAATTTTGTTTTTTAAGTCTATGGGGAGCCAGTGGATTGCTGATGTTTATGTTACTATCAAGGCTGTTAACAATAAAAAGCAAGCAACTTAGGTAGTTAGGTAACAATGAAGGAGCTCTGTGAAAAAACACAGGTACTATTCAGAATAAGAAAAGGATGGTGACTTAAAGAAGGGAGGAAGACAGATCCCAAACTGCCATGTATTGAGGTCAGAGAATATAATTTGCCTATTATAACTTAAAATGCTAACTACCATGGATAGTGTCAGAATAGAGCATAACCCACTTCCTTAACTATCCTCAGGTTGGGTTAAAAACAATTTAAGTATAGAAAAGGGAAGTATGCCATACAGAGTAATATACTGGAGAATGAATATTATAGAGGACCCATATTACAGATTTTTCATGCTAAAAGGAAAGAGATATTTCATTCATGCTGTGAAAAGGGAAGCAAACAATTTTGTTACGGTTTCTATTTAATGAATTTATAGTCTAGAGGGAAAATTAGAGAGATTACTACCAAAATAATTGAATCTTTATATTAAGTTTAAACTTCATAGGAATTATGCAAAAAATATCCTGAAAAATTGTAATAGGAGATTGGAATTGGCTCTATTTAGAATGTATATTTGTAAGTCTAGATATGTGTTTTACATTGCATTATGTGAAGTATCAATCCATCAAAAGATAATAGTCAAAATCAGTGATTATTTTGACGGTAGAAATAAAACAGGGGCTTCCCTGGTGGCGCAGTGGTTGAGAATCTGCCTGCCAATGCAGGGGACACGGGTTCGAGCCCTGGTCTGGGAAGAGCCCACATGCCGCGGAGCGGCTGGGCCCGTGAGCCACAATTACTGAGCCTGCGCGACTGGAGCCTGTGCTCCGCAACAAGAGAGGCCGCGATAGTGAGAGGCCCCGCGCACTGTGATGAAGAGTGGTCCCCACTTGCCACAACTAGAGAAAGCCCTCGCACAGAAACGAAGACCCAGTACAGCCATAAATAAATAAATAAATATTTAAAAAAAAAAAAAAAAAAAAGAAAGAGAACTTACACATTTCCCCTTATAAAAAAAAAAAAAAAAGAAATAAAACAGAATATTTTATACAGTTAGTTAATAGGTTATAGAAATAGTGCACTAGAAATATGGGTGTGTTTTCTTAGGCTAAACATTTACTAAATTTATTAATTAAAATTAAAAAAAAATCAAGTATGATTATTAGTGGGACAAAAGTTCTTGGATAATGTCATTTAAAGATTATTCAGTTGAAATAAAATAGCCTCAGAGTTATGATTTTGCTTTTGACTGCTCCCAATTTATCAAAAAATCAAAACTCTTTGCTGTGAACCATTAGAAATTGTGCTTTCATCACTGCTGGAGGATGTGCTTTCATTACTAGCAGCAGGGAATAAAATGGAAAGCTAATTTAGTTGAAAATTATTTTCACACTGACTCCATTTTAAGCAGAGAGAAAGAATAGTTTATCTCTTAAAAAGAGAAATTAATATTAATAAATTATATATTATTCTTAATTGCAACGTGTCAAAGAAATAAAAAATATTTATGTGCCATTTTTTGTAATAAAAGAAAGTCTTTTGATTGGAAAAACCAACCATGGATTATTTTAAAACGATAATGGCTGACACAAAAGGGAAGTATGTGAACTAGGGGAGGTATGTGCTAGGTATTTATAGCCTCTCAGGTTTTTCTCTTTTTCTCCTAACAAATACCCAACGACATGTTTTTTCCTCCTTACCCAGGGTTCTGTGCCAGTCCTGAGTTAGTTTGACCCAGACCCATTCTTCCCAGTTTCTCTGTTCTGCTCCCTGTGTCAGGCAGGCTGACTCATGTAGGCTGTGTACCTCAAGCTCCCTTGTTGAAGGATTATGGTCAGTTTGCACACTGGCCAGAAATTGGAAGGCAGCAGGAAGGAGAAGAAAAGGAGGAAAAGCCTCAGGTGTACATGTATGTCTGGAGCATAAATGGCTCCAGCTTCTTATGGAAAGGAGTGATATAGTTCCAACTTCTGCCAGGTGACACTGTCCCTGGGCTTCTCCCACACTGTCTCACTCATTTGTCTCTTCTATTTAGGAATTAGTAGTGGCTCCCTGCTATTGACAATCTCTGAGTTTCTTCACTGTTCCCTCTATAACCTGTGTAACTAATTTTATGCATTAAATACTTTCTGTTATAATTAGACTCTTTTCTTAGATCCCAACTGAATCAGATACTCAGTTCTTTCCTAAATTTCTTTCCCTTCCCCCAAAGTACATAATGAAGTAAAAGCAAGAGATGATGTCATTGGAATGGAAAGAAACCATCTCAGCATGTGAGATGAATAGAATTATGATGAGTTGGCATTTAAATATTTGAACATTGTATAGCGTTTGACCTAGGAATAGTCTCGTCCTGCACCAAGGAGGTTATAGGTGATCAGGATACTCCTTTTCATATAGAATGACGGTGGCTCCCAAGCTTTCTCCCTCAGACTGGGGGCCTTTCAGAATTTTATCAGGGCAGAAACCATGTCTTTTTTGGTAACTCTTGCCAGTGAAAGGGGCCTTTGATGCTATTACAGTGGAGGAAGATTTAACTTCTCTTCATCCCTGGGATAATGTTAAAGATAATGATCCATCATGAGCAATGTTACACGGGCCAAATGAGGGCAACATATGCCCAAAGCCAAGCTGGGATTAGCACTGTGATTTTACTGAAAGAATGCTGGAGGCTGGGTCACAAAAGGAGATCACCACTGACTTTAAATGAGAGCAAATTATTACATTTCCACATATAAGATCTGTCTCTGAAACAAGAGAAAGAAAATAAAGCAATTCAGGCTGCCTTTATTATAACTGAAGTTGATGACAGTGTTTCTGAAAATATGATGGTAATTCTGAAAATATGGAAATACTGCATAAAAGTGTTAAGTATGAACAAGATGGGAAGAGGACACTCTAAGAACAAAAGCAGGTAAAAGCCAGTTTGGCATTTTTTTTTTTGTCTGTCTGTGGCTTTTTTGTAAATAAGAAAAAAAACTGAGCTAAGCAAGACATATGCATAGTGAAACTTTCCATCCCTTAGACAGAGAATCCACACCTTACGCTTGAAATTTGTGGGACTTCTCAGTTTCTAAATGCCATGAAGGGCAAAATGAGAGTGAAGTGGATGGAATTTTGAGGACCAATGGGAAGAAATCAGATTTAGGTATCATCAGGCATCATTTAGGGGCAATGTTTTCATCATATGAGAAAACTTTAACAATTCACACACACAAAATTATATGTACTGAGAAAGTAGATGATTAATGAATATTTTGTACCTCTATTGATGTACTTGTAAAATTAGTCTAAGAATGGACATAATAGGAACCAGGGATAATAACACAGATATAACACAAATAGTAAAACAAGGTATATTTGATTGAGACTTTTAATAAAACATCTTTTTGTAATATTTTAGGTGTACTTTGCAGTCATGATTTCAAATACTGAATCACCTGAGAGTGATTTGTACTTTGATTCATCTGGGTAAGAAGTTCTTAGATATTCATTAGCTATTCTTTCTAAAGCATTGCTTTGCCATATTCTTTCATTTGTCCAATTCCTAAAATAGCATATTCTCTTCTTGTAGTATCATAATATTGTGTTGGAGACTTCTGAGGTACTTTATCATACTACCCTTTTATGCTACCCTATAATACCATAGAGTAAAAAAAAAAAAAAAATACATAAAGCTAAGATATTGCTATGATTGGTTTAAAACACTCTGAAAGCTTTGGGTCATAGCTGTGTAACTTCAAAACATGAATATTTTATTAATTCTGAATTCACAGTTGTAATTTCACAGTTGCTTAAAAATTTAAGGTACATTTTTATTCCACTCAATGAACTACCTATGTAGACATATGAGCTATGATTTGTTGGTTGGAAGGTTTCAATTATAGTAAAGGTAATTATATTTCTTTCTGAAATAAACTTTCATTTTCTGGGTAATTACATTTTGAATGAAAAGAAAATATCAAAACCCTGGGTTACCCTGCAGATCTACTTTTCTCAGTACTTTGTCATTTTGGCCTCATGATGGCACCAAAGGGTAGGAAATTACTTTCTGAATTCCCATTAACTTACTGAATTGCAATAAAAAATGAATAAAATTAGCAAACGACAGGCGAGTTTGCTAAACCTTGCATATAAGGAAGGTTGGGGGAGCTGGTCTCAGTTTTGGGTATGCCCGCTTTGGTATAGTTGTATACAGTTACTCTCCTACTTTTCTCTATGCAAGACATTTTCTCTCGTTTTTCTCAAATTATTTTGTCCCCTTCCTGTTATCCCTTCTTCCAATTCATCTCCTCAGTTGCAGCCAGGAAAAGGTGCTGATGAAAAAAATTTGCTAGATCTTATCATAACAATAAACTTGTGTCTGAATAACTTTGAAAGATACATGATTAACAAATGGCCAATAAGAAGACTACTATAAAGGAAATATACATCATAAAATAGGAAAAAAAGTACCCTTTGAATTGATATCTCACTCATTTTCCAATTTCTTAGATAATCGAAATTTAGAATCTAATTTGACACCATAATAAATCTTACTTAAGATTAATGACAGCAGTCTCAGCTGTTGTCTTACATTTCTCATTGGTGGATGAGACATAGTTAATGTGTGCGTTCAAATGAATGCCCTCCTATGTGTGCACCTCCATATATCAAACTGCACTCTAGGTTCTGTTACACACTGAGAGGGAATAAAATAAATGTAAGATATGTTTCTTTTCCTTTCAAAGAAACTTGTAACCCAGCTCAAGTGAAGATATCAGTATATCTAAAAATAGCTAATATTAACGGTAGGTAACAACTTGAAGGCCTTGAATATTAGGAAATAAAAATAGTACAAAATGACTTTTGGTTAAGCAAAAACTTAAAGTGCTATATAAGGAATTCTTCCTAAATGTAAAATAAAAACACGTTTTAAGATGAGCAAATTATGTTTTGTTACACAACATTTCTAACTTGCAATTGACTCTTTCAATCTATGGAAGATAAAGATTTTTACATGTTAACTCTATTTCCTCAGTTTTCATAATCTTTTGGGTTAGTGCAAAGCATCACAAAAATAGATTATAACACAGCACCCAATCTTTTCTTTCTAGTTCCTGTGGGATTTGGGACCCTCTCGCAGTGTTTTTTTTACCTCCCATCTATAGCATCTCTGTCTTCTGCCCACAGCCAAACTTAGTAAAATGAGGTACTTCCATGCTTCCCCAAAGACCTCTGGGTCTGCTTGTTCAGACAATTCCCTCTGCTTTTATGTAAGGAGTATTGTTCTTCCTTTTTTTACTCCTACAGTCCCCGCAGTAAATAAAACATTCATTACTAAAATTTGTGAAAAACAATAGTTCTTTGCTCCTGGCTTCTTATCAAATCTTGCATTTGTAAATTTACATATTCTCTCACTTCCTAAAATACCTGAGACCCTTGAGTTTGGGTTAGAGGATAATCTGAGAAGCATTACCTTGGGTCACTCTTCTGGATCAAGACTATCCCTTAACTAGGTTTTCCTTTTAAGTAAAGTTCCTTCTCTATTCACTGTAGTGACTGGGTAGCTAAGAGAGGAGCTTTGTCCCTCAATAGCCTGAATACCTTCATTTTGGGGGAGGGGTGTGGGTTAGCTCTTAGCCTGTAAATCACCATATACATGAGGCTTATTGCAATTCTCTTTAAAATTAATCTTTAGTAGGATCAGCTTGCCCAAGTGTATGTATGTGTGTGTGTGTGTGTATATATATATATATATATATATATATATATACCCATATATCTGTTTGTTTGAACTCTCTACACACACACTCACACATACACAGATCTTCCTCGACTTGGAATGGGGTTACATCCTGATAAACCCATTGTTAAGTTGAAAATATTGTAAGTTGAAAATACATTTAATACACCTAACCTACTGAACATCAAAGCTTAGCCTACCCTACCTTAAAAGTGCTCAGAACACTTACATTAGCCTACGCTTGGGCAAAATCATCTAACACAAAGCCTACTTTATAATAAAGTGTTAAGTATCTCATGTAATTTATTGACTAGTGTACTGAAAGTGAAAAATAGAATGGTTGTATGGGTACAGAATGTTTTTAAGTGTATTGGTTGTTTACCCTTGTGATCGCCTCGCTGACGGAGAGCTGTGGTTCCCTGTGGCAGCCCAGAATTAGAAGAAGAATATCATATTACATGATAGCTGAGAAAAGATCAAAATTCAAAATTCAAATTATGGTTTCTAATGAATGTGTATTGCTTTTGTCCCATAGTAGTCGAAAAATTGTAAGTTGAATCATCATAAGTCTGGGGATGTCTGTGTATATATATATATATACATTCAAAATTCTAAGAATATAATATATAATGAAATATAATATATCCTACTATATATATTACGCTAAGAATATATATGTATGTGCATACATATGTATGTATTTATGTATGCATTTTATATATATATATATATATATATATATATATATATATATACATATATTCTTAGAGTGTTCATCTAGCTTAGACCCTCACTCTGGATTTTCTGTTTCATTGGAAATAATCTATAGTTCCAGATGATTAGTTAAGTAACACAACACAGAACATTACTAATTTAAAAAACTAGTTCCTTTTTCATAAGTCACTTATTTTAACAAAAAATGTAAAAAAGAAAAATGAGTTTGAAGACTTCTTTGCAGTGGGCTGACTTTTGATATAGGCATGGAGATATGTTCCTGCCATCTATTTGTTTCATAACATGTTTTTAACCAATATCTTTCAAATTCAAAGCCACATAATCCAGAAGCATGGAATAATAGCGGTATAAGTATGATTGTATTTGACTGAACTGCACAGAAAGCAATACGTTCACTGTTGGATGTTGAAAAGGCACCTAAAAAAGGTAGAGAATCCATTAGTCCAGAATAAATGTGGGATTTTTCCAAGGATATACCTAGCACAGAGGGAAGCACTTTAAAAGACATTTTTCTGCTTGTCTGCTTTAAATAATTTCCATTATCTTCAGCATGATGTCAATTTAGGAAATATTTACACCTACAAAAGGGTAATGTAGGTATAGATAGATTCCTATAATTTTATTTTAATCACTTCATCTTTATCAGCTTCTGGAAATGGAAATTTTTGCCTGGATTACATTAAGTTGTATAACTGTAGAAACTAATGATAGATATGGTTTAAAATCCTTTTGAATAGACTGTCTTCTATATGGACAAAATCATACATGGATTTTGAAATTTGAAATGGAGATAATACTGCTAATTGAACTGGTGCCCCTCATCTCCAGATGAAGAAACCAAGGAACAGAAAGGTTAATACTTATAGCTAGTTGATGGTGATGCTGGACTAGAATCTAGGAGGACTGTTAGGTAATTGTCAAGTAGTTTTTGTTTGTGTACACATTTTTTTCCTTCAGAAAAATAAAACCAACATGTTTTGTCTTTTGAATAAAAAGAAGAGGGTCCTCATTTCAGAAACAAAATCCAATTTTGTATTACTCTAAATATAATATATGGGTTTTTTTCCCTTCTAAAATTTTCATCAAAATGGAAAATACTAAGATATACTGTGTTTCTTGTTGTATATCAGTCTGTACCTTTATCTATTATAGAAGTGAGAAAAATAACATAAATTCAATAATAAATTTGTAATTGTTAACAATTTATTGATGTCTTTTAATAAACTCCTGAATAAATATGGTTTTATTTCAATTTTACAATATGATATTCACATGAGAAAAACATGATTTAATACACGTATATATAAGTATACACACATACATATATACATATATAATCACACACATATACATATATATACATATATAGTACATGCATATATGCATATACATATATACTTATACCTCACACATATACATATACATACATATATTGTACTTGGGTACACACACAAATACATATATGCACGTAAAATATCTATTATTAGACACCTAATATTTGTAAAGTAGAGCTTTTCATATCTCTAAGGCTCTCAAAACAGTATCTGGCATACTGTGAGCATTACAGATGTGCTTCCTTTTAGTTATGATGATGTAGTCTATACAAAAGGATAAAAAAAGTCTCTATAATAGCTGCGACAATTCAGAAAATATTACATCTCTACCAGTCAGTAAATAATAAGTACTGAATGAGTGGTATGGAAAATAAGTCTTGTGGAAGTTTAGAAGAAGGAAAAATTGCTTCCAGATGAAATTGTCAGGGAATACTTTATAAGAGAAGCAGGATTTGAGCTGCACTTTGAAAAATGGGCAGGATTGGGATAAACAGAGCAAGAAGGGTTGGGTTGAGAAGTGTTGTAACAGAAGTAAAGTGTAAAGGCAGAGCTTAATTTTCATTCTTCTCTGCCTCAGTGTTGATGAGAGGAGATAAATATATTTAAGCATGAAGCCAACGGGGAAATCTCCTTTCTCTCTTTCCCTGACTTTTGAACTCTCTCCCAGTATCACTATATTTTTCAAAACAAAGATCCCTGGAAAATTCTCCTTTCTATTATACTCCCTGGGACAGTGATATGTTCATATCTGTTGCTTTTAAAATAACATATTCCCAGTGTTATGATAGAATTGTATATTTACCATGTTGAAATGAAAGCAAGTGTGTATGTGTGTGTGTGTTCTTTATAACCTGGGTTTCTCTAGTTCATAAAGAAACAAGGAAGCTGTACTTCTTTTTTCTGTCAGAGTAGAGTGAAAGGTATCCTCCTTACTCAAGCAAAATAGCAGTTAAAGTATAGCTGGGCATCAGAAGCTGCAGAGCATACCATGTTTAATAAACTTCATGCATGAGTAATATTCCATTGTATATATGTGCCACATCTTCTTTATCCATTCATCTGTCGATGGACACTTAGGTTGCTTCCATGTCCTGGCTATTATAAATGGGGTGGGGGGAGGGAGACGCAAGAGAGAGGAGATATGGGGATATATGTATATGTATAGCTGATTTACTTTGTTATAAAGCAGAAACTAACACACCATTGTAAAGCAATTGTACTCCAATAAAGATGTTAAAAAAATAAAATAAAATAAATTTCATGGAAATCTGGCCACAAGAGAGTGGCTATGGAGATATTTCTCTTCTCGGAAAACAGTACTCTACTCTCCATCTTCAAACAGCTCTGTTACCTATATCATCTTCACTGACAAGGGACATACTCTTGTATATATTGACTAATGAAAGGTATGTGACAATTTAATCATTAGTAAGGTGTATAATTCACAGAACCTTAACCTAAGGAAAATGAAATTAAGAATGGGTGTCTGCTGAAAAAAAATTCTTAAATGCATATTCAAGCTGAAAATAAATGATTTGGGGATTTTCTGCTGTTTAAGATTATCTGCACCAGTGAGCCCCTCTATTACTGTTTGTAACAGAGTGTTGACTTAGTTTGTCTGCTAGAACTACTCCAGCTGCAAGGATATGTAGTAGTTATAGTAGATTGGAGTTATCTGTCAATGTAATTCCCTGAATCAGTTATGTATACAAATAAAAGTATTTTATTTCCTATTATATTTGGTCGAAGTTGCTTTGAAACATAATCAAGGTGAATTTGGGGTTAATATAGGAAAAGAATGCTTTAGCAAATACCAGATTGGTGAAAATTAGCTGGATTTCATTTTCTCTAAATAATGTAGCCTCATCTGTTAATATACACAAGTTCGATCTACAATATTTATTGCACCCTTTTTGTGAGCAAAATCTTGTGATTGCATCACCTGAGGAGTTATTTAGATGTGATTAAGCCTAGAATTTCAGCTGGACAAGCCCACAACGTTTGTGGCTCCACTTTGCACCTTAAAACTTGCATTTGCACCTGCAAAAGGCTGAAAGGAATCACAAGTCAGCACATGTGTGTTCCATTATTCATTTTTTATGAGCAGATGTGGGTGATGTGGGCAAAGAGCTAGATGCATCTTTAATTGAGAAAACCTGTGGAAAAGTTATCCCTAAATCTATTCTAGGGAATTGACTTTGAACACGACACACCATGATTTGGAAACTACAAGCCAGACCGAAATGTTGACCAGACAACCTAAACTTGAATGTAGGCTGTCAGAAATGAATATTAAGGATCTTAATCCTCAGATTTTCTTCCTTTCAAAATTCCTCTTTGAATAATGCTGTATCCATTAGGTTTTTCTGTTTTTGTTGTTTTAATGTTTGCTTTAAAATAATATAAACCACCAAGATTAAAGACATAAGACCCAGTGGCATTCATTTGTAGAAAAGTATATTGGGTCCCAAACTTATTTTTCCATGCTTCATTAAGTTGTGTAATTTAAAGTTATTTTGCTGCCTTTACACTTAATTAACACATCTGAGTATTTATTCTATGGAAGACACTCCTCTAGTTGCTAGCAATGAAGAATGGAAGTAAAAATGAATGAGACACAGACCCTGACATAAAGAAAAAAGTATTATAGAAAGCACAGTTTATAAAGCTTGACTATTCTGGAAATTATAATAATGATGTAGTTCCTGATCAGATCAATTTGTATATGCAATTGAAAATTAGATGGATTGCTCCCCAAAACTGCTATACCTATATAAGCCACTGGAAGTGTTAGGCATTAGGGGAATAAGCCCTTAAGGAATTTATAAGACAATGAAGGAGAACAGAGTGATTAGTACTAGTATAAAGTATGTGAGGGAGTGGTGGAAACCAACAGGAAAAGCACTTAACTCAGCACTGGGGAATTGGAGACAGAAAATGACATCAACAGTGAGACCTGAAAAATGAGTTGGTATTAGACAGTTTGGAGGAGGCTTGGAAAGGAGATCTTGGTAGAGAAAGAAGCATATGAAAGACACATAGATGAGAAAATATGGTGACTCAGAGGAACAGGAAGGAGATTTGTCATATACAAGCATAGAAAGGGAATTAGTAGGGAAGATGAAATTGGACAGACAATAATTACAGCTAGTATTCTTTTCTATTTCTGTGTGTCAGGTGGTATCCTAAGAACATAAGAGGATTTACCTTATTTAGTCTTCACCATAATCATATGATGAGATATCCCCATTTCCAAAATGAGAATTTGGAGACTTAGAGAAATTATGTATCTGCCCAAGACCCCCAGCTATTAGATGACAGAATTCAAACTGAAGCTCTAGACTTCGTGTTCTTCATCACTGTACTGTGTGGCTTCAAAGGAATAAGTTGAGACATGTTGAGAGGTTTATACTTTACAGGACATTTGACAACCACTGAGGAGTTTTAGGTCTTGAATTTTAGCAAAGTGAAACCAATAATAAAGAGTGAGTACAAGATTGGAGGGAAATGATTCTGCAATCAGGATGCTATTTTAACATTCTAGAGAAAGATAGGAGTATAACTAAGATAGTGGCAGAGATTCCAGAGAAAGATTGGAGTGTAAATAAGATAGGGAGAAAATTGGAAAATTTTGAATGATATTAAGGAGGCAAGAGGCAGCGTCAAGAGAACTCGTTGAGGGAAATGTTGAGGAATAAGTTGGAGGGGCTGAGTTCTTGGCTTCCAGTTTAAACATTTTGATAGGTGATAGCACTACCGATTGCAATAGTGGTAGCTCCAGTCTTAAGTACTCTTGGAGGCCTTTTCTCTGTCTGCTTCCTTCACACACGTCTTCCACTACAGAGTTGAGAAGTAGATGCCTGTTCTCTAGACATCTACTATATAGCAACCCAAGGACAACATTATCCACACTAGTCATCATACTTCATGACCTTTCCCACTTGACTCAGGTTCATTGAGATTATCTTTTATATTCAGTATTTCCAGAATACTGGACTAGCATAGACTTGTTTAAATACTTGTTGAATGAATACAGTGACATATAAAAGTGTAAGGTGAGTAAGGGCTCAGGAGATACTAAAGTCTATGTTATATCTGTTACTTCAGGAAATAAGGGAAGGAATTGGAAATTGGGGAGGCATTTTTCTCCATTCTTTCTCATAAAGCGTGGGGTTTTGGAAGAGAAGGGGGAATGTTGGAAAAGATGACTGGTTATATATACTTTATTGAAGTATAAATTTTGCCTCTTTTTGATCGTGGCTTAAAATATTGCAAGAGGGGATTTTTTTTTTTTTTTTTTCCTGAGGATGAACTGCATCTTTATCAAGAGATATTTATCCAGACCTTTTCAAAATGAAACTTAAAAATCTGGATGAGGGAAATCTGTAAAATATTTTTATGGAAAACATTGAGAATGACCCGATAAGAGGATTAAAATGGAGGAAGTAGTGAGGATGAGATAGTTACAAAAGGGACCTGGAATAGTGAGACTGGACACGGTATGGGAGCAAAGCGTGGATTTGAAACCAAGCGAGATTGTGCTGGGCACTACGGTGGAACACAAGGAACACCTTACAGGTGAGCTTGATGGTGCAAGACTCAGCATTGTCTCCTTCCATTAGGCATGCTCTTTGAGCTTAAGACCTCAAAAATTATTCCTACCTAGAATTGGGGCAACTTCATTTACCAAACTTTCAGTTTGGAACTCTGTAACTGACTGGCATCTTATTTGAACCCTCATCTCCCATCTTTTAAATCTTAATTATCTCTTTGTATCACTTGAATATATGTCCTTCTACGTCCTATTCACCTGGTTATACATTTATCTGTAAGTGCATTTATAGGTGGAAAGCAACTTTTTAGTGACTGTATGTTAGTTCTTTCTATCTTCCTAATGCTTCACATGAAGTCTTGCACATAAAAGACATTTGAAAAGTGTTAAATATGTAATAGAAAAAAATGTGATGCAATAATTTTATGGTCACTTTGTAAGGAGGATGGATCAAGATAAATTGGAAGATCTTTTATTTGCTGCCCTTTTGTCAACTTGAAGAGAGTATAAATGATGACTGTGGGATGTGATAGATTGGAGGAGATAAATTAATCCACATCTGAGAAAAGGAAAGATGTAAAGGGACCAAGGTAGAAGTGGAGCATGTTGGGAGACGGGGCAAGGGAAGTTTCAAGGGGACACTTTAAAAGAGAGAGGAACTGGATGCTGTGGACCTAACTTGAAAACAGGAACTTGGAAGTAAATGTTTATGCCCTGAGTTATGGAAAGCCCTTCGACTAATACCTTTAATAATCTTTAATAAAATACTTATTCCTGGGAAGAATATACTAGAGATTTTTTAGAATGGTAGTGAATGAGGAGAAGAACTAAATCCTGGTCAAGGAGGCAAGAACAGAAACTTCCCATAGGGAAGAGAATAAGTATATTCAAAATGTAAAATTTGAGATACTGAAAGATTAAATATGTTAACACGTGAAAATACAAAACATAGGTACTTAGACCATAGCAAATACTCAAATAATGTTTACTTCTTTTCCTGAAACTTCAACTTTTCAGATAGCTGCTGAAATTCCTATTGTTTAAACAGGGAGAAGGTAGAATGATGGGACCCACTGTCAAAGTAACTTTTAAAACAAAGGAAAATAAAGAAAAAAAATTTTTTTAAATAAATTTATGTATTTATTTATTTATTTTTGGCTGTGTTGGGTCTTCGTTGTTGTGCGTGGGCTTTCTCTAGTTGTGTCGAGCGGGAGCTACTCTTCGTTGTGGTGTGTGGACTTCTCACTGAGGTGGCTTCTCTTGTTATGGAGCACAGGCTCTAGGTACGTGGGCTTCAGTAGTTGTGGCACGTGGGCTCAGTAGTTGTGGCTCATAGTCTCTAGAGCGTAGGGTCTGTAGTTGTGGCACACGGGCTCCACGGCATGTGGGATCTTCCCTGACTAAGGCTCGAACCCGTGTCCCCTGCACTGGCAGGCGGATTCTTAACCACTGTGCCACCAGGGAAGTCCCGGAAAATTGTTTTTTAATATGAGAATAATGGAGACCTTGTGGGAAGGGCTGTGTCACCTTAAAGTTTCCAATTGTTAGTGAATGGAAATGCTTGTCATAGTGAGACATGTGCCCAAAATACTATAAAAGGCAAGTTAAAATCCTTCAGTGGGAAATAGTTCCCAGATGACATAAGCCTGGGTAAATGGTCCTGGTACTAGATAATCATTATCATCATCATCCCATTGCTCTTTGGCAGTATCTTTAAAATTACTACTTCTGGCACCTCTGACTTTTAGCTTCCAAGGTAGAAGAAGGTTGTTCCAGTTCCCTCTAACCTATTCCAATAACACTCTGTAACACTCAGCTACAATTTAAGAAATATACAAAGTGCAGTTTTGTTCCCTTCATCTTTGCTACCACCGCTGAAACTCCCTGACACTAGCTGTTTCTTCATTGACCATAAGGAAGTAGGCATTGTCAGAGACTGGGGTGCAATCACAATCACAGAACACATCTGTACCACTTTAATGGTCCTTTTTATGTGTATCCCCTGGGACTAATAGGATTAGAAACTAGATTGAACTCTATAGAGCTCATCCTATCTACACAGTTCCTTCCAGGAAACTGTTTTATTTACATTTCCAGACAGCTGGGTTTGTGTAAGATGATTGGACTTAAGTCATATCATCTCTAAGCTTCCACCATAACAGATTTGATCCCACTGCTTGACCCTCTAAAAGGGAGGATGAGTTAAGAAGCCTAGGAGCCTCCAAAAAGGAATATCAGACTCCACAATTGCAACTGATTCAGATGAAAAAGAAAATGAGGAAGATAATACATAGAGATAGATATGGTTGCATAGAGATCAATTTAATAAAAAAATGATTTAAAAAAAATTGGTAGAAAAGATAGACTGGATGATATTCACCTAAGGATATATATTAGAGTGAAACAGAATGATACATGATGTACAATGAATGCTGAAATCTGCAATGAGAAAAATGTATAGACAATAGAAAGGCTTTTTTGTTTTTATTTTTTTGTTCAAGGCATGATAAGGATTAAGGTGTGACTGTACAGTAAATCCATAGGTGTAATGTAAAGAGCTGAGGAAAGTAGATGTGCTTAACCACCTCCATTTCTTTTTCAGGCAAACGGGAATAGGTTTTAGATGAGGAAGTTTAGGATAAACTTTGATGCAAAATCATAGTTGAGTGAAAAGACTAAGGGACAGTTTGGCAGCTCTTCCAACTCAGAACAATTGGAGCTCAGCTGCTATAAGAACTTGCATATGCACTTGAAATTTTCTGTGATCTCCAAAGATTCAGGGAAAAAAAGAAAATGCAAGAAGACAAGAGACAGGCACCTACTGTCCCTGTTTTTTTCAAGGCAAAACTGGAGGCTGAAATGTAAATCAATAAGTATGCCTTCAGCACTGGGCAAAATTCTAGAATGGCTTATCTTATAGCTGATTTGCAAGAATATTTAAGATTTAAAACAATGCTAGCCTAAATTCATCATATACTATATTCTAGGTTAGCCTCAATATTTCAGTAAATTAGATAAATGGTATTCAAGAAATGTATAGATATAGTTTTCAGATGTTAGTCAGGAATCTGAATGAGTTTTCCATTGCATCCTTTGGAAGAAAATGGAGAAATGAGATCTCTGTGATAGAAAAGTACATACTTTTGTAAATCTGTACTTTTTTGAAAAATTTACATAGAATGGACTAGGTCACAAGTGTCTTGAAGAAAATGAGTATATTTTATTAATCTTGATATACCAGCATGGAGCACATTGTAGATAATCAAAAAAAAAAAAAAAAGTTAAAATCTTACTGAGTGCAGGGTTGAATATTGAATAGATCCATTCAATTTTAGTTGGTTGTCTAAGCACTTTTGAGGAGGGACTGTACTAAAAAAAACATTGCAAGGTAGCCTTGGTTAAGGTTCCATGGATACTTCCGGACTGAATACTTGCTGGCAGTGATAAGTGAATCTACTTTTTATTTACAAATATACTTATGATTATGATCAGTTAGACTGAGACATTTGTGTCAGCTTTGTAAGTAATTATATCTATAAGGCACAAAAAGTAGAAGCTCAAAGATTGATATTCTCTTTTAAAATTTTTTGAATGTGCCCAGATCTTTTGCAGAACTACCTTACATCATAAAAAGCTGGAAGTATTGGAGGCATTGTCTCTAGAACTGTAGTTATTTTCTGTATGTGATATGGTGACTAACTTGAGGTTGTATATTTAATGAGCTCGAAATACTTTAACTTAATACCTAGTTTCATTTTGCAATGAGCAAGGAAACTTTGACCTTACAATGAATGGATCAGAGTTGGCAAGAATTGTACATGGGACTTTTGTAATGCAGATTTCAGCTAATGGACCATGTAATTAAAATGACCAATTGCTAATGCAGTTGGAGAAATTCCAAGAACTCTGATATGAAGCCTACCAATTACATTGTGTTTCCCACTACTATCTAAGGGGATTAATAATTCTTTTCATTGGCTTTATTGAAATTCTTCAACAAATTTAAGAATATTTCAATTCATAATGGAAGAAATAGTATTATATCTACTTGTACAGTAAAGTACAGGAAATGAGAAAGGCATAGCTCATCTCTAAGTATCTATAATAGTTCTATCTGGTACTTCTTTGTGTAATAGTACTTTCATTATTGTATTTTATCTCACTAATATTGAGTGTATATAAATGAATTCACAATATATTGATTTTTTTTGTCAAGGATTAATAAATAATCCAGATAGAGGTAAAAGGCAGGGAATAGCATACATAGATGAATCAATTTTTTTTAGACAGTGTCAGTAAGGAATAAAGAAGTTTTCTCATAATTAGAGCATTTTCTTCCCCTTCTTTAATTTCACTGCTAGATTTTTCCTAGGTGTTCAATAAATGTTTATGGAACAAGATTGAATCATCAATAACACAGTCACAGTAAAATTTTATTTTGAAAGGCATAGCTCCATTATTGACCTAAACATAAGTGATTTAAATCTCCATGCTAAGCATTGTATATGATATTTAATTTTGAGTCAATGTATGTTAATTGAAAGAATGCATAAATAAATCCTCTACTCTTCAATTAGCTCTAACTGGAAGTTATTTTTTTTGGCAACATTGTATTACTCTAAAAGAAATTGAAGCATGTATAGAAGAATATCAACATTTATAATATCCGTGTTGTCAGAACTTGGCTGTTTGTTTTATATCATTCTCTTTATTTTTCTATATGTTTAAAGCATTTAGAAATTAAAAAAAAAACTTAGTTTGTCTTATTTTTGTTGGTGTTTTGCTTCTGTCTGAGCAATTTTATAACATTTATTAAATAAATAGTTTTGTGTTCATGCAGTACAAAGTGGTGGGAATATGGCTGTATGTAAAAACATAGTACATAGCTTTATGTCTTTTAAGTTCCTCCTCTGAAAAACATATAGGCATGAACTAGGCTAAAATAAATATATTTTTAAATTCATAGCTGAGTTCTCAAGAAACTAAAGGAAATCTTTGAGTATATACCTCCTTTTTCCCCAATAACACAGAAGGATTTAAAAGCTGAAATCAAAATTGCAAGCCAGTATGAAATCTGGGGCATTTCTTGGGACATAGAGAGGGAAAACATGATAAACAGCAAACTGGAATTTTAGGGAATAGCTAAATTGGGATGAGGATATTAGGTTAGGGCCTATGGAAGTAGAGAAAGTCAGGCAGAAGAATTTTCATAAAAGTTGTTTCTCCAAAGAGATATACCCTTAATGAAAGAGCATGATGAAAAAAAACTACTGACCAGAAATGGAAAAGGATGTGAAAATCTGTCTGTTTTGACCACAGCTGCTGACAGGGGGATAAAGTGGCTCTTTAGAATGTGTGTCTTTGGCTCACCTCACACCAGTGTAGGGTTCTACTTTATACTACCTGTTTTATACTACTGGTCAGGGAAACCGGAAGAGGCTGAGAGATTAAATCACAATGATCCTAGTTTGTTGAGATGACTTGCAGCAGAAGTCTTTAAAAATCCTCTCTGGAGGGAATCATCCTTAAATCAGGTCCCTAATATTCTTCCACAGACTAATTCAATCAAATATGAACATACAACCAAAAAACTCCACAAATTTTCAAATATATGCAGGAGAAAAAAACAACTAACAAATTTAAATCCCAAGAACATCAGGCATTGAAATTATTGCTTACAGAATATAAAATAAGAAAGAATAAAATATATATATTTTTAAAAGTTTCCAAAGGATAAGAGAATATAAAAAATAACCAAATAAAATTGAAAAAGAATTAATTCAAAATTTGTATTAGGATAAGCCAGGTTGTGCCACAGCAAAATGCAACAGTGACAACCAAGATTACTTTCAAAATTTATTTTATTTTATTAATTTTTTCTTCTAGTTCATTGAGGTATAATTGACATATAGCACTGTATAAGTTTAGGTGTACAGAAAAATGGTTTGACTTACATACATCATGAAATAATTACTACAATAAGTTTAGTGAACATCCATCATCTTATATAGATACAAAATTAAAGAAATAGAAAAAAAAATTTTTTTCCTTGTGATGAGAACTCTTAGGATTTACTATCTTAACAACTTTCATATATAACATACAGCAGTATTAATTATATTCATCATGTTGTACATTACACCACTAGTACTTATCTATCATATAAGTGGAAGTTTGCAACTTTTTGACTGCCTTCTTCCAATTCCCCCTTCCCCCATCCCCTGACTCTGGTAACCACAGATCTGATCTATTTTTCTATGAGTTTTTTTGTTTGTTTGTTTGTTTTGAAGTATAATTTACCTATAATAGTATGTTAGTTCCTGTTACATAACACAGTAATTCAATATTTGTGTACATTACAAAATGATCACCAGGACTAGTCTAGTTACCATCTGTCACCATACAAAGATATTACATAATTATTAACTGTATTTCCCACACTGTAATTTTCAGAGGAGAGGGAGTTGGGGGGAGGATACAAACAAGTGAGGGAGATTAAGAGGTACAAACTTTCTGTTGCAAAATAAGTGAGTCACAGGTAACAACTGTTACTTTTAGTGCCTCAACGTTGACCAAGGACCAGGTGACTCTCTATGGTAGCTGTTTTCTATGCAGCAACTTAGATATCCAGGTGGATTAAAGGTCATGGTTCTGCCATCACAATATATGGTCCTCTTTTTGGCTAAGGCTGAGGGACAGCTGGAGGGCAGCAAACAAACTTATCTGATATTCTACTAGGAAGTGACTCACACCATGGGGGTTGAGAAATGTGTGGGAACATAGAGCATAATTTTCTAGAACTGAAAAATTTAATAATTTAAATCAATATCTCAACTGATGGGTTAAATATAAGATATAGCAAAAAAGATAAATCATAAACTAAAAGATAGATTATAACTGATGATAATAAATTATTATGCATAAATTAATAATAAAATAAGTAAATGCAGCACAGGGATGCTAGGATATAGAAACCTTGAAAAACAGCTTAAGTGACATACAAAGAGAGAAAAAGAAGACTGAACACATGCATAATTAGAGTTTTAAAAGGAGACTAGAGAAAAAGGGGACGAAACAATGATAACATTTTTGGTGAGTTCATGAAAGGTACAAATTCAAATTCAAAAACCACCTCATGAGCTAAACAGGTTAAATATGTAGAAATCCGTAGTCACAGCGTAGTGAACACACAGAACAGCAAAGACAAGGACTCACTATAAGAGTCGCCAAACATAAAAGAAATGTCATTCATAAAGGAGTGACAATCAGGCTGAAATTGAACATTAAAAACCAGTAGAGGGACTTCCCTGGTGGTCCGGTGGTTCGACTTCACCTTCCAATGCAGGGGGTGCGGGTTCAATCCCCGGTTGGGGAGCTAAGATCCCACATGACCTGTAGCCAAAAAACCAAAACATAAAACAAAAGCAGTATTGTAACAAATTCAATAAAGACTTTAAAAATGGTCCACATCAAAAAAATATTTTTTTAAAAAAAAGCCAGTAGAAATTGTATGTTATGGAGAAGTGTTTTTGTCAGGATTCTCTAGAGAAACAGAATCAACAGGATATATAAGGATGTATATAAAAGGATGTATTATAGAATTAACTAACACAGTGACGGAAGTTTAGAAGTCCCATGATCTGCTTGCTGTCTGCAAGCTGGAACCGGAGAAACCAGTGGTGTAATTCAGTCTGAGTCAGAAGACCTGAGAATTGGGACTTCTATTGTATAAGCCCCCATCTGAGTCTGGAAACACAAGAACCGGAAGCACCTATGTCTGAGGGCAGAAGAAGCTGGATGTCCCAGATCAAGCAGAGAGCAAAATCACCCTTCCTCCACCTTTTTGTTCTATTTAGGCCCTCAAAGGATTGGATTATGCTTGCCCACATTCATGAGAGGGATCTTTACTCAGTCTACTGATTCAAATGCTAATCTCACAAACACAACCAGAAATAATGTTTTACCAGTTACCTAGGCATCTAGGTCCAGTCAACTTGACACATAAAATTGACCATCACCAGAGGTAATTGTCAACAAAGAATTGTGTACCCCAGGCAACAAACTTTCTAAAAGAAGATCAAAGAAAGATATTTGCAAATAAATAAGTTGCTAGGAGAGTTTACCTTACTAAAAATAATCTAATTTATGCGATAGGAAAACAAAACAAAATGATATAGGGTAGAGGTAAAACAGTGGGAAAAAATAGCACATAAACACTTATATGAAATATTGAACATATGAAACATGTGAACCAGTAAACATAAGAAAAGACCCTCAACCTCATTAATAACCATGGAAACACATATTAAAACTACAATGAGATACTATTTTATCCCTAACCATGTGACAAAAATTAAGAAGTCTAATAAAACTAAGTATTGGTGGAACAATGTCAAGTCTTACACACTTCTGATGAGAATTTGTTTCTTTAAGACTACTTCTGGGAAACAATTTGGCATTGTTTAGTAATGTTAAAAATGTGAAATTCCTTTGCTAGGTATAATCCTAAGAGAAATTCTTGCACATGTAGCACATGTATGCTAGAAGATATGAATGAATACATCTGTATTATTTATAATAGCAAAAAACCTGGAAACAATCTAAATATCCAAATATCCATTGACAGAGGAATGCATACAATTATATGTATGAGACTTCATATACATCTACACAAATACTGGTATGCTATGCAGCGTTAAAAATGAGTGATTTCTCTATGACATAAATCACAGCAAGATCCTTTTTGCTCCTAGAGAAATGGAAATAAAAACAAAAATAAACAAATGGGACCTAATGAAACTTAAAAGCTTTTGCACAGCAAAGGAAACCATAAACAAGCTGAAAAGACAACCCTCAGGATGGGAGAAAATATTTACAAATGAAGCAACTGACAAAGGATTAATTTCCAAAATATACAAGCAGCTCATGCAGCTCAATACCAAAAAAACAAACAAGCCAGTCCAAAAATGCGCAGAAGACCTAAATAGACATTTCTCCAAAGAAGATATACAGATTGCCAACAAACACATGAAAGGACGCTCAACATCACTAGTCATTAGAGAAAAGCAAATCAAAACTACAAGGAGGTATCACCTCACATCAGTCAGAATGGCCAGCATCAAAAAATCTACAAACAATAAATGCTGGAGAGGTTGTGGAGAAAAGGGAACCCTCTTGCACTGTTGGTGGGAATGTAAATTGATACAGCCACTATGGAGAACAGTATGCAGGGTCCTTAAAAAACTAAAACTAAAACTACCATGCAACCCAGCAATGCTACTACTGGGCATATACCCTGAGAAAACCATAATTCAAAAAGAGTCATGTACCACAATGTTCATTGCAGCTCGATTTACAATGGCCAGGACATGGAAGCAACCTAAGTGTCCATCGACAGATGAATGGATAAAGAAGATGTGGCATATACAGACAATGGAATATTACTCAGCCATAGAAAGAAACGAAATTGAGTTATTTATAGTGAGGTGGATGGACCTAGAGTCTGTCATACAGAGTGAAATAAGTCAGAAAGAGAAAAACAATACCGTATGCTAACATATATATATGGAATCTAAAAAAAAAAGAAAAAAAGGGTTTTGACAAACCTAGGGGCAGGACAGGAATAAAGACGCAGAAGTAGAGAATGGACTTGAGGACACGGGGAGGGGTAAGGGTAAGCTGGGACGGAGTGAGAGAGTGACATGGACATATATACACTACCAAATGTAAAATAGATTGCTAGTGGGAAGCAGCCGCGTAGCACAGGGAGATCAGCTCGGTGCTTTGTGACCACCTAGGGGGGTGGGATAGGGAGGGTGAGAGGGAGATGAAAGAGGGAGGAGATATGGGGATATATGTATATGTACAGCTGATTCACTTTGTTATAAAGCAGAAACTAACACACCATTGTAAAGCAATTATACTCCAATAAGATGTTAAAAAAAAATGAGTGATTTATGTAAAGTCCTATAAGATAAAACTAAATACTATTTGTTTGCCGATACATGTGTATGTCCTAAAATCACAATGGTAGAAAATAATACCTGTGAACAATAAGTGGTGGGAGAAAGAGGATGCACTGAGTGAGAGGTGTGCATAGGGCTTCAATAATACTAGTAATGTTGTATTTCTTAAGCAGAGTGATAAGATTATTTATTTTTCATATAATATATTCAAATATATATCCTTTTCATGTATAAAATATTTATACTCAAAGAAGTGCAAAAATTGCAGACAACCTCTACTCTCTGTGTAGAAACCCACACAAAGTAATATAAAGTTTCAGCCTTAATAAATACTATTAAGATAGGTACCTGGTGCTACTATTTAAAATAGGGATGTGTGAATTTTAGAGCATAAAGAGACACAGAGGAAATCACCTACATATGGAAGTCTTGAAGACTTTTTCCTGCTCTAAAAATCAGCTCTTTTATTCGTTGTTTTATTCTTCCTGCACTGCTCCTGAAACTTCCCTGATTTTTAGAGTACTTTTCTCAAGGCCCAGGTAAATTCCATCACTATTATAATCCTAAAAATAAAACAAATGCCATTTTGCACTTCCCAAATATTAATTCCAAACTTTCTTACAGCCTCTATCCTTATCGTTAGGGAAATTTTTCTACTACTTTGGAGAAGTTTTGAGATATAAATATCTTCCAATACTCAATTAAGTATATATTAATGTATTTATATTTGCATCCACCAATATCCTATACTTTAATCTAAAGGTGAGAAAAAAATTAATATATCTTTCTGTTATTTGGCTGCTGTGTCAGTGCATTGTATTGATGGCCTCAGATAATGGTCACCTATATCCATGCTCTTTGTTTGTAATGTGATTTGGCAGTTTCTCCCATCTAACAGTGGTTGGTCTATTTCTCCACTCCTTGAGCTTGGGTTCATCTTGTGACTTGTTTTCGGTCCTGTCTCTGCCACAGAACAAGCCCATAGAACAAGGATAGCCTGTAAGAGATTGTGGAGGAGAGCTGAGATACCCAGCTGACAACCAAATAACCAGATGAAGCAGAGCCAACTAGCTGACGTGCAGTTAATTGCAGAAGCACGAATGAAAGAACTACCTCTGAAGATTCCAAGGTAGGAAGAAGCATGAACTCTAGAGAAAATGATGAGAATGCAAATGCTGAGCCGAGTAGAAAAAATTAAGCTGGTAATGTAGGCAAGAGTTCAATCATGTACAGCCTCATAGGTCATGTTTATTATTTCGTTCCAATGTTTTGAATAAGAGAGTGACATGATTAAATCTACATTTAAACATATTATTCTTATGACTGTATGGAGAATGGATTGTACAGGGCTTAGGCATGAGTATGAGGAGACAAGTTAATCAACTATTGCAGAAGTCCAGGCTACATAGTGATTGCTTGACTAGATGTTAGCAAAGGAGATGGAAAGAAGAGTACAGAGCCAAAAGATATGCAATTGCAAAGTCTGTAGATTTGGTGAGGATTGGTTAGGGGAAATGAATAAGATGAGCTTATAAATGACTCCAGACTGTCTGGTTAGAACAACAGATGGATTCATTGAGCTAGAGGGATGTGGAGCAGAAACAATTGAGATGTGGAAGTAGGGTTCTTGAATTTAGTTTGGGTCATGTCTAATTTAAGAGGAGACATTCAAGGGGAACTATCAAGCAGGTAGCTTGAAACACAAAAGGAAAGTTTTAGCTAAAGATACAAATTTGAGAGGCAGTTAGGCAAAGCAGTTTGGTGACTTTGGGGAGAGGACACTGAAGGCAGGGACATGTTCATTAATTCATTCACTCACTATTCAAGAAACAATCAAGGTTCAAGGTCCCAGGGATACAGCAATGGACAAAACAGATAATGTTCTTTTCCTCATGGAACGTATATCTAGTAAGTGACATTCTATTTATTGCTTATAAGATGTCAAGTCAAAGGGTAAGGAGGTGGTGAGAGAAGGGGACTATATGAAGTAGAAAGGCCGAAAGAGTAGAGTTCACAAGTGAAATGCTGCAGAACTGCTGTTGTAATAAGAGTATGAATAGAGGTGGAGATTGAAAAGTTGTGGGGCAAGACTAGAAGATTAGAACTGCAGAGGTAGCTTATAAGAGATGAAAGAACAATGGGCATGTAATAGACCAAAAAATGGAAAAGAATTGGTAAACCTTAGATACTGGGAGAATAGAAAGTGTCTAATGTAAAAATCTAATAATTGACCAAGCTAGAGGAAGACAAAAGTTTAGGGGAAAAAGCATAACAGAATAAGGAAAAAACAAGGTGAGAGACCATTTGGTATTAGAAGCAAGGGAGAAGAGATATTGAGTGCCTACTAAATACCAGGCATTATATTAAAATTTTATACATGCTTATCTTATTTAATCTACATTAACATAGTGAGTTTTTGCTTCCACTTTACAATGAAAGGAACTGAGGTACAGAGGAGCTAATAATTATTCAAAATCATGGTAAGAAGGCAAGTAGGGCAGTGATTCAAACCACAAGTAAGAGAAGTATTCTGGAATGGGAAGGTTTATCACTTGCGCTGTGTTAGCAAGGCAGAAGGTAAGGCATTTTTGGGGTTGAGATGTGGGAGGGAGGTTATCCTGAGAAGTTGAGAAAGTTCCTACCTGATGGTTCCTATATGTTGCATGAAGTGGTTGGGCTTCTTTGTTGAGCGTGATGGGGTAATGAAATAAAATTCATATTTTAAAGGAAAACAAAAAAAATTTAAACATAAAATTTTTCTCTGCCCATTTAGGCCTCATATCTCCCCTCTAGTGTGCATTGTGCATCTGCATTGAGCATTAACCAGACCTCCCCAATGGCAGAAATACCTGCTCAACCATAAAGATAAATTTTTCTTCTTCTGACACCAGCCATGTAACTCCTTAGAAGATAACATTCGTTTCTCAATCCTGTAAGGGGGCATGATGACCCACCACTCACCTTGTACATGCAGGTATCTATGGTGAACTTTATGTATGATTCCAGCATATCATGTCTCTTAAAGATAGCGATTGGTGCAGAGCAGACTGGGTTAGATGGTCTGCGGAGGTAATGGGCCGCACCTAATGGAAGTTTTTCCCTTGAATACTTAACTTATGACCTTATTAATCTTACTAGGTATATTACTTGTAGTCTGCCTATTTTACAGAATTATTGCTTCTTGCATTACCAGATGTGTGACTAAGCCTCTGATAAAAAGAATGACGACTAGGCAAATTGAGACCATTGACCAAATATACAGTTCAATAAGATCAATGATTATAACAGTGTAACTCTACATTTGGGAAGAAGCAATAAGTGGGAACCATTTCCTGGACCATAATAGACTAGTAAGACAGACCGTCCAAGGGCTTTTGGCTACTGTTAACAGAGCCTAGTCCTGTAATAGCACATTGAGTGGCTTACTAACGAAATCCTCTCCTGACCTGGGAATAAGCATTCCTAGTGCCATGGGACAAATTGGTCACAAAATGCTTGTCAGACCTCGGTTGAAATTAAGACTAAAAGGTAAGGGATTGTAAAATAAAGAATGTTGCCCACCATCCAGTTCTACAAGAATCAAGTCATTAGCCACTGAAGTTGCTAACCTACAATACACCCTAAAAGGAATTCAGAGCAAAGATCAACATGAAGCATTTTGTGCTCTGGGAAAACTGGCAGAACTGGCCCTCAGATAGATATTTTCAGGAGAAAATCTTGTGAACCCAGTTTCTTGAATCTTCCTATACTTAGAAAAACACTAAAATCTTTCACTAATATATCTGTTCCTTGCAAATAGCAGTAACCTTCTACCAATATGTGTGCTCAATTGCATGGACCCTTTCTCTAAAATCACATATATATTGGCTTTCTCCTTTACCTCTTCAGAGCAGGCCTCAGAGCTTTCTGAAAGACTGTCTCCCAGGTCATAATTCTCAGGTCAGCTCATATAAAATTTTCCTTTTCTTTCTTAGATTGACTATTGATTAATTTTTTCATCAACAGGGGTAAGGTGGAAAGGATAGGGGCATGAGAAGAAGTAAAGGGATTGAAATAGCTGTGGTAAGGAATGAGTGAAGGACAGTAAAATAAACACATGCACAACCCAAATTCCCCTTTACGTCAAGCCTTTTCCCCAAGTTATGGCTCATCTTTCTTTTTTCCTTCAAAGTTAAGCTTCTGGAAAGAATAGATCATGCTTTCTCATTCCATTTTCTCCCTTCTCATTCTTTCCTCTTCCATTTCTCCTTCAAACTAGTACATTTGGCTCTCTTCCTCAATACCTCACCAAACCTTCCTTACTGAGTCACCACTGACCTCTTTATCCAATAATGTAATGGACTCATCAGTTTTTACATTACATGTTACTGTCCCTGCATTTGAAACTGTTAATGACTCTGTCCTTCAAACTCCTCCTCCACTTTTGTTTCCAAGACTGTGCTCTTCTCTATTTCTCTTGTGTCTTTAGTCACTGATTCTTATTTCTCTTCAGTTACTTGTTTCTTAAATACTGATAGGTGCCAGTGTTCTGCTGAGACCTCTCTCTTCCCTTCCATTTCCTGGACCCCACCCTACCCTTCTTCCCCCCCTCCCTTCCTCCTCTCCTCTATTCTATTTCTTCCTACTTAAGTTAATTCCATCAACTATCAAGACTTCAAAGTACCTGCAACATTTATAATGGCTATAATAAAATAAGTGCTTACTATGTGCTTGGCACTGTAATATCCAGGAACTAGACACATAGTCATACATATTTGATCCTCAGCATAACTTTTAGGAAGAGATTTTGATTTCCCATTTTTTGTATGAAGAAACTGTGGCACAGAGATTCTCGGTGAATATCCCGTAAGGTTACTCAGTTAATAAGTGACAGTAAAATTTCCAACTTGATTCCATGTCTTTTTTTTTTTTATAATCTATTTTTGTTTGTTTGTTTGTTTGTTTTTTTATCCATTTATTTATTTATTTATTTATATTTGGCTGTTTTGGGTCTTTTTTGCTGCGCGCGGGCCTTCTCTAGTTGCAGTGAGCAGGGGCTACTTGTTGCGGTGCACGGGCTTTTCATTGTGGTGGCTTCTCTTGTTGCAGAGCACAGGCTCTAGGCATACGGGCTTCAGTAGTTGTGGCACGTGGGGTCAGTAGTTGTGGTTCGCGGGTTCTAGAGCGCAGGCTCAGTAGTTGTTGCACATGGGTTAGTTGCTCCGTGGCATGTGGGATCTTCCTGGACCAGGGCACGAACCTGTGTCCCCTGCATTGGCAGGCAGATTCTCAACCACTGTGCCACCAGGGAAGTCCTGATTCCATGTCTTCCTGAAGTGAAAGTCTGTGCTTTTATTTAACCACTGTTCCATAGATACACTCAAGTCTCCTAAATGTTTGACTCAAGGTTAGAACATTCTACTTAATCCTAGACCCACCTATTCATTCATTCATTCATTCATTCATTTGCTCACTCATTCTTTCATTAATTCAAGAAATATTTATTGAGCAATTGCTATGTGTCTGGCAAGCATGTCAGACATTGGGTAAACAGCAATGATAAAAGAGATAGGGCCTTTGCTCATGCAACTAACAGTCTAACAGGATAGATGGTAATTGTGGTATGTTGAATAATGCCTCCTTCCAAAGATGTCTATGCCCTAATCCCTGAAACCTATGACAATGTTATGCTACATGGCAAAGGGACTTTGCAAATGTGATTAAGGTTACTGACCTTGACATGGGGACATTACCTTAGACTATATGGCTAAGAACATCTAATCCCATGAATCTTTAAAAGCCAGAGAATCTTTCCTGGCTTAAGTCAGAGAGATGAGGAGCAGAAGAAAAGACAGGAGAGATGAAGCATGAAAAGGACTTGATCTGCAGTTACTGGCTTTAAAGGCAAAGGTGGCATGAGTCAAGGAGTGCAGTGGACTTTAGAAGCTGAGAGTAACAGCCAACAGTCATCAAGGAAATGGAGACCTCAGTCCTATAACTGCATGGAACTCAGTTCAGCTAACATGAGCCTAGAAGCAGATTCTCCCTTATAGACTCTCCTTAGAGTTTTTATAAAGGAACACAGTCCGGTAGACATCTTGATTTCAGCCTTGTGCCACTCTAAGCAGAGACCCAGCCAAGCCCATCTGACTGCTGACCTGTGGAAACTGTGAGATCAGAATATGTATTGCTTTAAGCCACTACATTTATGGTAATTTATCACATCAGTGACAGAAATTAATACAGTAATAAACATGAAAACTCACAAATAAATACATTATTAACTATTGTGGTAACTGCTTAATGGGAAAGAACAGGACAGTATGAAAGATAATAATAGGGTATCTGCTTAAAGACATTTGGAGGAGGTAGACAAAAGGGTGAACTTGCTTTACATTTTGTTTTTATTCACTGCCACTTGTCTCTGTAATGCTAGTATTCACTTTGACAGGTACTTACAGAAGCACTCATTAAGTACTGCAGGGGTGGTAAAGATGAGTTTAGGAGATACCTTTTCTTACAAAACCCATAATCTAGAACACAGGTTGGCAAGCCACGGTTTGTGGGCCAAATCTGGTCTGCCACCTGTTTTTGTATGGTCGGTGAGTAAGGAAGGATTTTTGCATTTTTATATGGTTGAGAATGAAATCAAAAGAAGAATAATACTTATGGCATGCGAAAATTATATGAAATTCAGATTTCAGTGTCCATAAATAAAGTTTTATTGGAACACAGCCATGCTCCTTCATTTGTGTATTGTCTGTGGTTGCTTTCACCTTAAAATAACAGAGCTGAGTAGCTGTGAAAGAGACCAAATGGCCAGTGAAGCCTAAAATATTTACCCTTTATAGAAAAACTATGCCAACTCCTGACCTAGAATGTAGATAAGTCAAGCATTTAAGTGATCTTGGAGATGAAGTACAATTGGAAAAATACCGTCTAGAGAGCGTGTATTCCCTCACGCAGATCAGGAAAGACCACACAAAACATTTAACATTTTAGATGATCTTTAAAGAAAATGGAGTTAGGATTGAGCTGCTCAGAAAGTAGGAAGAGGTTCACTAACAGGCCAGGTGCCAAAAGAAATTTTGCTGAATTTGTTCTTTGTTAGGTATTTTAAAAACTGAATTTACTTATTAAAATGGGAGAAAAGTCCTTTTTTACTTTTCTTGACTCGAAGTCTTCAGGACAAAAACTTTGATAATAATTTTATGATTTAAATTTTTTATATAAAATGAATTTCTGCTGAAGGTGAATCTCTTGCTGTCTAGAGCTCTTAAGTTGTTCTATACTTCCAGTGTCCTTGTTTTTATCCTGTCTTCTTTTAGTTTTACAAATACCTAATTTAAATTATTAGAATGAATTACTTATCACCTCCATTTTGCTAAACACATTTGACTGTTCCCCTGTCCTCTCCCTTTATTGAAATTATTATCACCACTTGACTCCACCTCCCCCAAATATATCTGGCCAGAGGCTGCTTTGCTTAAAGCAACAGTGTCCAGCAAGCCTTACCGGCAGCCCAGCTCCTTGCCTTGCAAATGCCCTCTTTAGATTCTAAGCATTTCCTTCTTTGTGTTAGCAAATATCTTTACTAATGTTTTAGCTGTTTACTGATGTAATTGAATCTCAGATTGGTTTTACTGTGTTCTGTAATACTGTGGGGATATTCTAAATACTGTAATAGTTATTAATATTAATAACTGGTGCTGTTTCACAGGTCAGTTGCTGAATTAAACTCAGTTATGGGTTCACAAATGTAAAATCATCAAAGCTTGCACAGTGGGAGACTCTGGTTTCTTTTCTCTGCCCCTGGTTTAGCAAGTTAACTCATCCTTACATTGTTCCTTGCTAATTGTGAAACAGATGCTTTGCATTTTTTTTTAGATCTCAGCTACATCTAAGAAAGTGGATTTCTTGATCAGATTCTCTAAAATTAGAGAGTTGTAGAATTATCTAGTAATATATGTCTTAATAATTCAAATTGTCATGGCGACATGCAATTAACATTTTCCTTTGGGACTAAAATGAAAAATCCCAGTTACTTCTAAAGAAGTTTAGCCAATACATAATGAGAAGAATAATTCAAGTAAATGGGACTGAGTTTCATAGAGAAAAGGAAAATAAAAGCAAACTTTTTAAACAAGAAAATTATTACTGCATTTGATTTTACAGTTTTTATCTCACTTATTAGACCCTCTTTATATTATTTTCAATTAAAGCAGTACTATTATTTTTTATTTGCTAGAAAAAGGGGCATTACATTTCTTTCATGAAACCACCACCCCAAATTATCTGTTCTTTGTAGAATAAGCATAACTGATACCAAATGTTACTTTGATTTAAAGGGAGTATATGATACCACTAATACTACATTCCACTAGTCTAGTGGAAGTATTTTGAACAAAGTTAATCAAAGAACAGGTTTATTTTTATATATTTATATCTATATCAATATCCATTTGGATATTTTTATATCCTTTGTATCTGATTATCTTATATAAACTTTTAAAATTCCTGTAGTAAGACAAGTCATTTTGTTTTATATAAGCTAGAATGCAAAATATTGAATTATAGCCCATGTAAACAATTTCTTTTCTGTGTTTACTGTTATAACTAAATTGTCTATAGAACATTTACTGTATTTCATTGATTCTAAGGTGCCCATTTCTTTTTTTCACATTTAACATCTCTGAAATAAGGATGTACCTTATAGTAGGTGACCTATCATAGTTAAATTGCTAGCATTTTTTATTTCTAAGTAGTTCAAAATATAATGTAATAATATACCTTTCACAGTTAATAGTGACAGATTCAATGAAATGCTGAGACCACTTCTCAGAGTGTTGCATAGTTTGGCAGAGACTGCCTGTTGTCCTACAATAATTATTTTCTTTTTTTTTCAAAATTTCAACTAAACATAGCGCCAAAAAACTAAATTTTTCCAGACCACCTTAAAGGTTACCGTATTGGTTTGCTATGGCTACCTTAACAAAATACTACAAACCGAGTGGCTTAAACAACAGAAATATATTGTCTCACAGTTCTAGAGGCTAGCGGTCCAAGATGAAGGTGTCAGCTGAGCCATGCTCCTACTGAATTTGCCAGGAAAAAATCTGTTCCAGGCCTGTCTCCTAGCATCTGGTAGTTCCTCGGCTTATGCAGCTTAATTCCAGTCTTCACATGGTACCCTTCCTGTGTTCATGCCTGGCTCTGTGCATGGCATTCTTTTTATAAAGACACCAGTCATATTGGATCAGGGGCCCACCCTACTCCAGTATGACCTCATCTTAACTAATTATATCTTCAATGGCTCTATTTTTAAATGAAGTCATATTCTGAGGTACCGAGGATTAGGACTTCGACATGAATTTTGAAGGACACAATTCAACTCATGATAGTGACTGACTTTTGGTCAATGAGATATAAGAAAATGTGTCAGTTTCCAGGAGTCTTCCTTAAGACATGGTTGTCAGGTATTCCTTACTACTCTTTTTGATTCTTCCTCCATCTTGCTCCCTGGAAGAGAGATATTGTTTCAGAATCTGAGGATAAAAGACACAGCCCAGGTATGTTAGAGCAGTAATGTGGTTGGAATCTCGGTTCCTAAAAACTTTGTAGAGCACAGCTGCCAAACCAGCCTTGGGTTTCTTTTACTCTCAGCCAAACTTAATTTGACTTGATATTTGAGCTTTTCCAGCAGTGGTTAGAATTTTGGCTTTACCACTTTCTAGCTGTGGGCCATTCACGTGTGTCTTAAACTTTATGTGCCTCATTTCCCCAGTTGTAAAAGGAAAATAATCGTATCTACCTCCTCAATACTGGTATTAAAAGTTCTAAATGGGAAGGAAATCCAAAAAAGAGGGGATATATACATATATATATATATGTATAGCTGATTCACTTTACTGTACAGCAGAAACTAACACAACATTGTAAAGCAACTATACGCCAATAAAAATTAATTAAAATAAAGTTCTACTGTATGCATAGCAGTTAGCATAGTACTGACACAAAAGAGGTTGCTGCTGCTGTTGCTGTGGAGATTTTCATTTGAGTGAAAAAATTGGAATAAAAGTTTATTAAGGGGCTTTCATTTCTCTGTTTTTTATTATTTTATTGAAACAATATTATAAGTATTTGAAAGGAATTAGATGTTATCAACTTGTAATAGTATTCACTCATTCATCTGACCATTCAACAAATCTTTATTCAGCACCTGCCCTATACCAAGCACTGTATTAGGTAATGGACATGGAACAGGGAGCCTCTACAAAATAGTCCCTGTTCCTGCCTGCAGCAGGCTTACACTCAAGTTGAGTATAAAAGCTGCAGAAGAAAAACAATGTTGGTGATGGTGGTGATGTTACTCATGTGTCCTACGATCTCATCTACCTTGGAATGTGTTAAATTGTGGAAATGTGGAGCTGTGAGAGAAAAACACCGTGCTTGACAGAATCAACCTGGGCCATGAATGCAGTAGCGTGAGAAAGCATCAGATCTGCTGTCAGTCATAACGGAAGTAGCTTGCCAACACACTTGACATTTAACCTAGTGCATTTGTTTATATTTACTCCAATTATTTTTTGATCATATTGATAACACTTATAACAAAGAAACATCCAGTGAAACACAACATGCCATCCATATCAGTAAACAGATATTCCAAGATTTTATCTTGAGAAAGACGGCTTTTTTATTATCACTGACAATAAATACAGTAATTATGATTTTTCTTGAGTGTTTTATTCTGAATTCTTTTCCACCAATGCTGTACATACGTAGTTGTCTATATCATCTTTTTTTTTTTAACTGATTTTTAAAAAAAATTTATTTATTTTTGGCTGTGTTGAGTCTTCGTTGCTGTGCGTGGGCTTTCTCTAGTTGCGGCGAGCGGGGGCTACTCTTCGTTGTGGTACGCAGGCTTCTCATTGTGGTGGCTTTCCTTGTTGCGGAGCATGGGCTCTAGGCACATGGGCTTCAGTAGTTGTGGCACAGAGGCTCAGTAGTTGTGGCTCGCAGGCTCTAGAGCGCAGGCTCAGTAGTTGTGGTGCACGGGCTTAGTTGCTCCGCCACATGTGGGATCTTCCCGGACCAGGGCTCAAACCCGTGTCCCCTGCACTGGAAGGCAGATTCTTAACCACTGCACCACCAGGGAAGCCCTCTATATCATTTTTGAAGAGAGTTTTTCTCTGTCTCTAACTTTAAAGTTAATTATTTTTGCTATTTGCCTTTTCCTTCCAGTAGAGATTTTTTCTTATGTTCTTGTGTTTTCCCAGCAGTAGTACTATTTTAAACAGATTGCTCTGTTCATATGTTCTGCCTCTGGAATTGGCATGATTATGTTTGTGTCTTAATGGGAGAATTATTGGGAGTAAGGAAGGTTTCAGCTTGATACAGCTAGAACTTGCCTTTGACCATTTTGCAATGTGTAATAACGGTTTAGATTGTCATGTATCAGACCCTAACACTTCAAGCAACATATTTGTCATAAAAGATATATTTTCATAAAGAATTATTCAAATCATCCATATTAAATTACTTCCTAGTTAATAAAAGTGAAATGGGTTTATCTTTTGAATAATGTTACTGTAGAAACAGAAGAGCCAGAAAGTCAAACTCTCCAGTGAAATCATAGTGGGAGACAGGACACCTGTGGCTTTATTCATACATAGTGTCTAAAAGTAAATAAAACATAATGCAATAAAGAAACTGCCTTGCTTATGTTTATATCTTCCTCAGTTTATTCAGTTCATCATCAGGACTGGGTTTGGCTCTTCTCAGTTACATACTTCGAATGTCAGAGCCTAAATATTTATAGAATGAATGTCTGTCCATACCAATTACAATAGCTAAGCTTGTCTTTCTACCAAGATAGAGGAGGTTTAGATATTATAAAAGTATATATTTATCTATTGTGCCAAAGGATATTTATGATTCATACCTACTTGTAATAAATATACTTTCAAAATTAGCTGATTTTTAATATAGATCATGGGTTAGAACTATTGCACACTGTTTTTATAATTGTTTATTTGAAATTATATGGTCTGTGATCAACAACAGCAAAAAATCTGTAGGCTAATTTTTTAGCCCACAGATATGTTCAGATGTGTTCACTTCTTTTTCAGTGTAAGGAATGTCTGAAATATCTTCTGACACTCTATGCCTTGGGGGAAAAAAGTAAAATAATTTTAGAGTTGTAGTTTGTGTTGGGTATTAAAGCATTTGCCAGATCTGACTTATAATGACAATGTCCTATCGAATTTCAGCACCTCTTGATCGTCACTCAAAACAGAAGCTGTTTCTGAATCTACATGCAGTTTGGGTAACCACTCAGGGTGCACTTGAACCATTGAAGTTTTCCTGGCTATTGGCACTTGGGATGACTGCATTAATGTGGTATGGAGACTAATTCATTTCAAACATTTCTCACTGTCACGACTGGAAAGAATTTCATGCTTTAATCACATGCTTTAGCTCATACAAATTAATGTTTTCTCTTCATAGTTCAAAAGAAAATTGCATAGATTTGATGTTCTCCCAAATTGACTTTAAACTGCTGATAGAGATGGCATTTGGAGAGAAGGAAATAGCCAGCATCCTCCTACAGCATTGTTCCTTTCTTAAACATTGTCATGTATAGCCCTCAAGGCATTTAACAAAGTCCACTAATTGCAGTCCATGATCAACAATATGTTGGAAGATGGAATGTTTGTAGGGCTCTCCATCTCATCTTAGGGGCCAGAGAGTCCACCGGCAGAAGAGGGACAGCAAGGTGGATTCAGAGTAGCCTGGGTTCAGCGTCAACTTATAATTTTCCTAGACTTGCAAACTTGAGAAATTTATCTACCCTCTCTAAGCCTCAGATTCTTTGCACGGCAATGATGATAGAGACAAGAGACAACACAGCCTTTTTGTTTGTTTGTTTAATGTGGAAATAGCAAGACGCTGTAGAGTGTGGTCGTTAAGAAATGATAATTATTTGATGTCAAAGGGGTGCTAGCTAAAGCTACAATGGCAATCATACTGCACTATATAAATGTATCAAATCAACATGTCACACACCTTGAAATTACACAGTGTTATATGTCGAATATATTTCAATTAAAAAAATTTTTTTAACAAGAATGTGAGTCCTGGAGGCAGACTAGCCTGGGTTTGAATCCTGGCTCCCTTCACCAGTGTGGGAAAATTACTTAACCTCTCTAGGCTTCACTTTATTCCTTTTAAAATTTATTTTAATGATAGTACTTTTTTCTTAGTGTGTTGTTATAAGAAATAGATGAGATTATTCAGGTAGAATATTTAGAATGCCACGTGGAACAGAGTAAATCCTCAATTAATTTGATGTTTTAGTTATAATTACCATATTCTCTATATGGCAAAGTTGAGAGTTCACTTTGAGAAGGAAGGCAAGGGCTAGACCCTTAAAGAATTATTTTCTTGTTATATGTAGAAATAGCCTGAAAATTGGCATTTCAGCAAGATCATACTAGCTGTTTAGAGAAGGGGTTGTGTGGAGGAGGGCTTATCTCACTGGCACAGTTCAACGTCCTCAACTAAGAAAGAACAAGTGGAAATGTAAATAAAAACATGGATGGATTTCATGTTATTTTTCGGGTAGGACTGACAGCACTTGGTGACTAAATATATAGGCGGTGAAAGAAGTTGAAAACCTTTTTGTGCCTTGAGCAATAAAGTCATATCTTGATGGTCATTTATATCATCAAGATAGATGATGGTCCCATTAATAAAGATGAGAGGGCTTCCCTGGTGGCGCAGTGGTTAAGAACCTGCCTGCCAATGCAGGGCACACGGGTTCGAGCCCTGGTCTGGGAAGATCCCACATGCCACGGAGCAACTAAGCCCGTGAGCCGCAGCTACTGAGCCTGCGCGTCTGGAGCCTGTGCTCCGCAACAGGAGAGGCCGCGACAGTGAGAGGCCCGCGCACCGCGATGAAGAGTGGCCCCCACTCGCCGCAACTGGAGAAAGCCCTCGCACAGAAACGAAGACCCAACACAGCCAAAAATAAATAAATAAATAAATTTATAAAAAATAAAGATGAGAAAAGCAGGAGAAGAATAAGGTTTGGAAGGGTAAAGATGATGAAAGTAGTTTTAGAAAATCTAGTATCTATTCTCCAAACCAATATTACATGATAGTGGAAGAAGTAGTAAAAGTTGTTTGGGGAACAGTTACACAGATTTCTCTGGGAATTAGTGAAGATGTTTGGAGAATCAGAGAGAGCCTGATTTCCTGCCAACCACAAAATGACTGCTCCTTTGAATAACTTAAGATGTACTTGGAAAATCAGGCAGGGAAGAAAATACAAATCTTAATTTCTGCTTCATTATGAACTAATTAAATAACATTCTCTAAAGTACATGGACTACTTGAGTTGAGTAATTATTGAAATAAGTGATTAATTTGGAGAATAAAGTCTGTTTAAAGGGCAAAATACTGGGTAGAATATTACACTAAAAAACAAGAGGGTACAAGGTATTTATAAGGAAGAAGGGAGGAAGGATAGAGAAATGCAAGTGGCAACAAGACATTTTGCCTCTTTTGCACAGTTACTTAGGGTTGACTGTTAATTCTTCTAAAGGAAGTGATATAGGTCTTTCATTCATTCTATACACACATATTAGGTAACCACTATGTTCTGAGCTTTGTTAGGAGTTTAAGATATAGGGATGAACGAGAGAGTTAAAGGATCTGCCTCAAAGAGTCAACATGCTACTTTGAGGAGAAAGATTAAATGAACAAGTTATAAAATGATTATAATATGTTCAGACTGTAATTGGTAAAATAAAGGAAATTAACAATGAGACATGATAGAAAGCAGTGGAGGGTTCTTACCTTGGGTACTCAAGGAAAACCTCATCTAAGGAGATATGAAATGGTTTTCTTGTATCTCACAGTGATTGTTAGAAGAGACATAGATTTTATGGACAGAGATTTTAAACAAAGGAAACTTTTTTGGCAGAATGAAAGTTACTAATATATGCTCTAAAAATAAATAAAATGAGAGATATTAGGATATACTTATGTATTTTGGAGAATAATCAAGCATAAAGGAAGAAATTGATGATGCAGGACAAAAAGAGCTAGTTTCAAAAGTGGAATCTTGAGTGGTGAAATGGGATGGGACCCTGAGCACAAAAAGAGCAATAGCCTTTGGTAGGAAATGGACATTTCTTCCCTTTCAGAAAAGGGGAGCTGAGTATACTGGTACAGCTGCAGATAAGTTAATAGCTTTGCTGGTAGGCAAAAGAAGGACCTCTCTCCTGGGTCGAGTATTATTTTTCCCCGTTTCTTATTTTATTCCAAACCAAGTAGGGAGAGAAACATTTAAATTGTTCACAAAGCTGTCCTGCTGATTTCCAAACTTTTAAATACACTTATTAAAGCTTTTCCCATGAGTAAAAAATTTATTTTAATGTAAATGTTGACATACTGAGGAGAGTTTATATTTTGATTTCAACGTTTGAAGAAAAATGTCTCATATAAACTATTAGTTCTATAAGAAGGACTATGCCCAACACTGAGCAATTTCATGAATCATTGGTCTCTGCTATTGCACATAAGGACAATTTTTAGATTATATCTAAAGCACTGCTATGTAGCATTCTAGTCATGTTTGTCATGCCTACAGGGAAATATTACATATTTCTTTACAAATAAAATATCAGGATATAAAAAGAAAATATTGGAAAATCACTTTAAGAACACAAAATGTAAAATAAAAGTTTTCTGTACTGAGAAAACAGTTCTCCAAAATGTCAATCTCATCTTTACCTAAGTACAAAATTTTGATATAATGGAAAAGTAAACTCAAATTTCAGTGTAATTCTTCATTTGATTAACATGGTAAATATTCTGAGAGGTCTGCATCTCATATGTCATTTGAATGAATTATGATTAGTCTAGAAATCATAACAATTCAGTATACTGATAAATTCTTAAGTTCTGTTTCTTAAATACTTAAATAGAGAATATAAATTTCTTTTGGTTCTCACTTTTCCTAGGACTCAGGTAACTTGAAATCTACATCTTCAGCTCCCTCTGCCATCACTTTTCTCTACTATTTGTTAACTCTATTGTGTATAACATTTTGCATACCAAATTTTAAACAAATTATCACTATATAAAAATTGTGGAAATTCAATTCAAATTTTCCAACTTCCATTCTCTAGTTCAGTTGTCAGCCTGATAAAGTAGGCTTCTCCATTCATTTATCATTAATTAACTCAGTCATTCAACAAATATTCTTTGGCACATGATATGATAGTGTAGACATACAGAAGAAAATAAGACAGCAGAGGTCCCTGGCCTAATGAACCTATTGTTTATTGGAGAAAATAGATATTTAACTCATAATTTCAAGTGTGATAAGTGCTAATAAATAGGGAAACACAGGCCTTGTGGAAGTACAAGCCTAGTCTGTGTTTCATAAAACAAAGATGGAAACAATCAGATGATAGAAACATAAGCATCATCCAACCAATCCTGGACCTTGATTTTCAAACATTATTTTTTACATTTTTGGCTGAGAAATACACTTGTATAATTTTGAAGAATGATGTTTCCTGATGCTTGGCCTGAGTACATTAATAACTTAAGTTCACAGAGCAGACATCATCCTGATTTATTCATAATTACAGCATATTTAGTTCAGTCTGATAATGAAACTTTATCTACAGTTGTCTAAACATCTTGAATTTAGAAATAGCTGTAGGTCTCCAAACAAATCATTTGTAATTTTTATGTGGTAAATGTAATGACAATTTGAGAACTAGCTTCTAAATGAATAATGTCAGAAGATGTATCAGTGTTTCTAATTTGTACTGTACTTTTTCATTTGCAAGATAAACATTTTCAACGGTAATGATGGAATCAGTGCAGACAACGCTTTTATTTAAAAAGAGGAATGAAAAGTATGCTTTTTAAACAAATGGATTGGCAAATGGAATCAAACATTTTAAAAGATCTAGCTGTTGCCTGACTGATTTAAAGGTATAGATGTCTAGAATTTGGAAGACTCATTTTTAAACTTTTAAAAAAATATGAAATTACTGGAAGACAAAGCCTGATAGCCTCCCTTTAATCAGTATCAAAATACATAAACCTTTCACACTGTTCCATGTCACAGGAGAATTCTTTGTGTGACCCCTGCTTAATGAGTAGAATTGTATGAAACTGTTTTACATTTTAATGAACCAATGTGGATGGCTGGATCTCTGTATAATACATGATATAGAAATCATTTTGAAAAGTATTCAAATAACTTAGTTTACCAACTGCAGTACTGCTGCTTTTTCTGATTTATCTCCTAAAGGTAAATAGTTCAGGTCTAGCAAAAATATAAGAAATTGGAACAGATTATTAGTGGATTTCAAGTACTAAAGAGCTCAATTCTTTTCCCCATCTTAAATTACTCTTGACCTGTATAGCAAGTTCTATATACGAGATGATTTAAAAATTTCAGTTAACTAAAATTTGTATGTGTGCATATATCTATACATATAGAGATATTTATAGATATATACAACATTGCTAGAATCAAATAATGTTAATGCTCTCAGTGGCAGAGAGAAAATGTAACTAGAAATTGCTAGTTAGAAAACGAAACGAAGAGAGGGCACTACCATGCCAATGTGAAGTGGGAAAGAAGTATACGTTGGGACTAGAATCTAGGCTTTATTACTTATTTATCTACTTATTTATTCCACAACCATTTATTTATTGAGAGTCTATTATGTGCTAAGCACCTTTCATGAAATCTAAACAAATATAGATGAATGTGTATCACAGTTCCCAGCCCTTTGCCCTATGTGCTAGTGCTTCTAGGCATCCCTATTTCAACCCTTAAGCTTCTTTCTGAAAGCATTATAAACACACTAGAGAATAAGCAGAAAAAAATAGAAGATCTGGAAGATGAATTTGGAAAATCTATATGATATAGAACAAAAAAACAGATAGGTGGAAAAAAAGAGAGAAAATTGGAAAGCCCATTCAAGAGATGCAATATCTGAATAATATGAGTTCCAGAAGGACATATCAGAGAAAACTTTTAGAAGGAGGAGTTTTGGAAGTGGATTTCCTAACACAAAGAACATAAATGTCGTAATGGAAAGGATCTACCAAATACCCAAGATAACAGATTAAATTAAGCATATCATTGTGAAGTTAGGAACAACCCTTAGGAACAAATATACGGTTCCATTTACTCACAAGAAGAGAGAAATTTTAAAAAAGACACATACATATATCATTAAGAGTCATAATTGCTTCAGAATACTCAACAACAATGCTGAAAGGTAGATTGATGGATTCATATAGTCAATATTCTGAAGGAAAATGATATCTAACCTAGAGTTCTATACTTCTATTATTTAAGCAAAGGTTAGAATAAAGACTTGGATATGTGCACAATCTCAAAAAATATGCTTACTACATACTGTTTCTCGCAAAGCAACTGTACTGTATGTTCAACAAATATGAGATAGCAAACTAAAAATGAGGAAAATATGGGACACAGAAAACAAGAGATTCAATTAAGGAGAGAGGTAAAGCGAATCCCCAAGATGATATTAAAAGGCAGAGAGCAGCATGACTGCTGTACCCAAAGCATAGAAAAACCCAGACAGGATTTCAGCATGTTCATGAATGTGTAGATCCATATAGTTCAGAACCCCAGAGCCACACCATCCTTTTCCCTGAATGAGCAGATCAGCACAGTCAAAACCAATGAATCTCACTTTTACTGATGAGATGCAAAGATGATATTTGGATAAGAGAGAATGAGGAGATAATAAAGATCATACTGAAGCTAGCTTCTCTCTTTTTAACTCTCCTCTTAGCCAGAGACTTCAGGTTCCTGCATACTACAATTCAGAAAAAAAAAAAAAAAAAGCACACAAATTTACCCTAATAAGAGGAATTATCCTCTATATAGCACATGTTAATATATGCCTAAACTGCCCTTGAAAAATATAAAAGAGACTGGTAAAAATGATTACCTCTAGGAGGGGGAAATGGGTGGCTTCAGGAAAACTGTATAAAAGAATTACTTTTCATCCACTACTGTTACTTTTGAATTTTGCACCAAGAGCATGAATTATCTAGACATATGGTGAAATTAAAATGATGGCAATAAAATACATTCTCTCTCCAGAACCTTCAGTCTTGTTAAATGTCTCTTTGAGATGTTTAGAAGCTCACCAGTTCCACATAAACAGGGTGATGCTAGGCCCTACCTAGTCCAGCATGCCAGAGCCTAAACTTCCCTGGGAGTCAGAATCAGCATCTGTGCCTTACTTCTTTGTTACCAGGAAATGAGTTCAGAAGAGGAGGCCTAAACATACCTAAATATAATAAGGGACAAAAGAAAAAATATCACTTAATCAATTTAACTGGGAAAAATGGGGGTGTGGGTAGAGAAAATTACGTGTGCACTGAAACCATTTAAAAGGCTAGAATAGTAATTATTTAGATGATTATCCAAAGCATGCATAATGTTTTATAGATTAGATAACTTACGTAGAAATAAGGCTGAAATTCTCAGAAGTATGTGTTTTCTTAGGAGTTTTTCAGAAGATGAGCAAACCAAAATTCACTATAAATTTTCTAAATAACATGTATATTGCTACTACATGAAGGAAATAAATACTTCTAAATAGTGTTTTTTCTAAAAAAAAATAGAAGGCTAGAATAGCTTCCTGAACATACAATTAGTAAAATATTCATGAATTTTTCAGGGGGTGGGATAGATTTATTTTTCACAGGAAACACAAAGCTCTGCTAATGGACTTTCATCTTCAAAAGTTCTGTGTTTTGGGTCAGGAATTAATGCAAAACTTACCATCCTTTCATTTCATTTATGCTAAGTTAAAAGCTAACTAATAAATACTGGAAAAAATGTGACAACTGATAATTAACCTTAACCTTATGTATCAGGAAAAAATATCATGACTTGAGGTTCATCTATTTTATCTTGCTACATGGTAGCACTGAATTGGCAGTGCCATTATTAGCATTGCCCAAATATGCTCTTGAAATGGTCTCTAAACAAATAAACCTGTGTCTATAACTTCATAATCTTTAACACTTTAAAATTTGTACCATATAAGAGTAGATACTAAATGCTCACTTTGGCAACATATCTACTAGAGTTGGAATGATGCAGAGATTACCATGGCCATTGCAGAAGGATGACATGAAAATTTCAATACTTTTATTAAAAACTTAAGAGAATTTTTTCCTATCAGACTTGTGCTACAAGAACTACTAAAGTGAGCCTTTCAGACAAAAATAAAAGCATAAGTCAGTAACTTAAATCCATATGAAGAGATAAAGAACATCAAGAAAGGTAACTGCAGAGGTAAATATAAAAAATAATATAAATGTATTTTATTCTAACTTTTTTTTCTATCTGATTTAAAAGGCACCTACATAAAGTAATCATTATAACTGTTTATAGGCATATAATGTATAAAGATGTAATTTTTATATCAGTAACAGCACAAAGGAGGGCAATGTAAAGGAGGAGAAAAGTTTTTTATACTATTGAAATTAATCAAAACTAGATGCTTATACTTAAGATGTTATTTGTAATCCTTAGAGCAAGCATTAAGAATATAATTCAAAACTACAGTAAAAGATAAGGGGATTGAAATTGTACACTAAAAAATATCTCTTTAACAACAACAACAACAAATGAGTCAGTAATAGAGGAAGAGGAATTAGGAAAAAAAATGTGACTCTTGGAAAATAAATCACAAATGTTGGACATAAATCCTACATGAATTACACTTAATATAAAAATTACAAAATTAAATATTAATTATATTTAATATAAAAGGTTAAACATTCCATCTAAAGACAGAAATTTCAGACTGGATAAAAAATTGAAAAACATGATCCAAACATACGCTGCCTACAAGTGACCCACTTTAGAGTCAAGAAAATATATAGGTGAAGTGTAAAAGGGTTGGAATAGATATACCATGACAGTAACAACAAAACAAAACAAAACAACAACAACAAAACTGGAGTGGCTAAGAAAATATCAGGAAAAAATATATTTTAAGATGAAAATTTTTACTAGAGACAAAGACATTTTAAAGTGATAAAATGATTATTCCATCTAGAATGTATAATAATTATAAACTTATATGCACCTAACAGAACTTCAAAATATAATGAAGCAAAATCGACACAATGGAAAAGAGGAATAGACAGTTCTACAATAACAGTTGGATACTTTAATACCCTTCTTTCAATAGCAGAACAGACAGAAAATCAACAAGAAAATAAAAAACTTGAACAACATTATCAATCAACTAGACCTAACAGCCATCTATAAAGCATTCCACCCAACAGCATCAGAATATACATTCTTTCCAAATGCACATGGATATACTATATGCTAGGCCATAAAACAAATTTCAGTACATTTAAAAGGATATAAACAATACAAAGAGTGCTCTCAGATGACAACAGAATGCAATAAGAAATCGTTAACAGAAAGAAATCTGTTGAAAATCACAAATGGAAATTAAACAATATATTCCTAAATAATTCATGGGTCAAGTAAGCACTCATAAGGGGAATTAGAAATAATTTGAGATGAATTAAAATGAAAGTATAACATACTAATACTTGATTGGTCCCACATACTCTTTTGAAAAGCAGAGGGGTTAGACAAAGAGATCTAAATTAATTTAAAAATCATTTATTATTCTGGGAATAAAAAGAACTGGGCTTAGTATCAGTTGTGCCTTTATCTTTGTGTCTGTTTATCATCTTGGAATAGTCATTACATAGTCAAAATACAGTTGCCATCTCAGGAATCAAATACTGTCATCTCTAGGGCTACCATAACAAGAACCACAAACTTGTTAGCTTAAAAGAACAGAAATTTATTTTATCACAGCTCTAGAGGCCAGAAGTTCAAACTCAAAGTGTTGAGAGGGCCATGTTCTTTCTGACGCCTCAAGGGGAGGATCCTTCTTTGTCTTAACCAGCTTCTGGTGGTGGCCATCAATCACTGGTGTTGGCATTTTTTGATTTTGCAGCTGCATCACTCTGGTCTCTTCCACTGTTGTCACATGGAATTGTCTCTGTGTGTTTCTGTCTCTGGAAACAATTTAAATAGAAATTTCTATTTTTAAAAAACAAACTGTTGATTACTATGCTCTATTTAGATAGTTCCTCTAACCCACACCAACCTCCATTTCCCCATATGTATTTGAGAAGGAAAGAGGAACTCCTGTGAGCTATCATATTGGAAAAAATCAATAATACAATGTTTTACTAGAGATGCCTCTTAACTAAAATATTTGAATTAAATATAAAATCTGGGGAAATTTTCACCCAGTTTCCCTCTTCTAGAGGCATGTTCTAAATGATAGGCAGCAGAATATTTTATACCCATGAGGTTTGCTGACATTATTGATTTGATCCAGAATCTGTATTTTCTCTGTAAAGAAAACAGTACTCTCTCTTTACTTTCTTTTATATATAATGTTGATGTCTTAAGATTATTGTCAGAGAGGATGCTTGTAGTTCAAATGATTTGGTTGTATTTCACCAGTATTATTACAAGATAGTCAAACAATGGCTGGGCTCCAGTATAGACCTCAGTCCCTTTGTTCCACTGGGATACTGATCTGAAAGCCACTGTTTCCTTATATTCCAAAGACCAAATAAATAAAACAAATAAACAAACAGAAAAAACAAGTAAATGAAACTATTTTAAAAACCAACTCTCTTTTCTTCCTCATCCATGTTAATTCTCTTCTACCTAAAATTACTTCCTGGAAGTGATTTTTATGTTTCTTAGAGCCTCTTTATGTATATATCCACACTAATGCATATAAAACTGTTCCTTGTAGATCTTATACTTTTTCCATTTGAATAATTATTTTCACATGTCATATAGAGTTTATCCATTGTCCTAGATATGCATTTTTCCTGTGCATTTGAGCATCATAGGAAGATAAATTCTACTCTTGAAAATGTTAACTGGTCACTGAGGCACAGAAAGCTATTATTCTTACCATTTTTCAATAGTGAGTAGATTCTGTAGGGGTGGAATTTTAAGATGTAAGTATACTGTTTTTCCACACTCAAATTACCTTCCCCTTATCATGGAAATTGACCAGTGAAGTGTGCTGCTGACTTTTCAGAATCCATGTACATATAATCCATTAAGTTATTATATATAACATTGGTCAGAAAAGCATACTGTGAAATGTTGCTTTTATTTAAACTCCCACTATTTTCACTACATGGCTTCAAGATTTTACTTCTTTATTGCCCTCTAGTGGTGGGCTCTGTGAACTGCATATTTACAGGTCTGGCGTACGTATCTTCCCTGAGGTATTCAACTCCTCAGGTACAAGCTAAAGAGTAGATGATAAGAAGCATTCAGATTTATTAAAACTAATTAAGAATATCAGTAGCCTGACTGTTGTTTCTACAAATATAAAATATTTTTTCTTCTGTTGTCAAACAACCATATTTCATGAAAAGAAATATAAATCCTATTTTGCTTGCAATAAAAGAACAATAATTGAAGATATTCTTCATTTGGATGAAATACCTTCTCTGAAAATATAAGTTAAAATAGGAGTTGAACTTTCCAAAATATTCTTTAGGAAATAAAACTCCACATATAATTTCAAATTATAATTTAATTTTACCTTAAATTTAAATATCTATATTGACTTAAATGCTGTACTCTGTAATTTCGGATGATTCCCTCCTTTATATCTTCTTCCTCTCTTCAACAAATAAAATACATATGAATGCCTAACATGAGGTAGGATATTCTTTGTGAAATAATGATGTTGGTAAACTTGATTTTGACTTAGCAGAGGGATTGAGCCTATGTGTTGGTGAATTCTCCCCAGATGGTGCGTGGGGAGAGGGTCAGGCATGTCTCTGTGCTCCTGAGGTTTTCTCTGTGAAACTGTCAACCTCCAATATCAGAAATAACTTCCTTTGTCAGAAAGGATTTTCAGACATTAAAAGTTTTCTATTAAAGTGCAAGTATTTTTAAAATCTATAAAATATAGGGCATTATACATTTTCTTTAGTTACTACAAGCTGAATTTTAACTGAGAAGACTGGGGACTCCATGTATGTGTACATGAATGCATGCGTGCATGTTTGTGTGCTACACACGTGTCTCTGTGTGTATGTGTGTGTGTGTGTGTGTGTGTGTGTATGTGTGTAGGCCTGCTGAGGATACAGAACAGATTCTGGACAGGAAAGAGCAGTGGTATATCAGAAGGGAAAAGAATATAAAGGACCAGCTTCACCTACTTAATTTGTCCCCTGACCTGGTGTCGTCTTATTTTCCACCATCCTTTGCTGATCTGTATACTAAACACCCAGAGTTCCTAGGTACCCCTAGGTACCTCTGTAAGTTTTACAAGCCTATCAATATCCCATGTACAGTGGATGGAGCCTGGACTTTTTGCCCATATAGTTTTCCTTTCTCTCAGAGTTTTCGTCTGAGCTATGTCATGGGGTAGGTACTGTTGTGAAAATTTGTGCTCACCTGTTAAATAGAAACTACTCATTTAACTGTTTAAACAAATAAACAGTATCTTGAGTCAATTGCAGGGCACCTCCAGTCTCCACAAAGCAGAGTTACTTTGGGACAGGAAGGTCTTTTAGTTTCCCCTTAAATCAAAATACAAAGTTATTGAGCAATTCTAGGACCAACCCTATAGTTGCAAACTTTGGGAAGAGATCATAGGATTCTGTAATCGCCTGCTTATCCCCTTACTGGGACACCAAATAGCTCAATAGCTCTTATACTGAAGTCAAAAGGAAGAATAATACTGGAACAAAGTCTACATTTAAAGTCTGTGTCTTATTTTTATTTTCTCTTGGCACATAGTAGGTAACTGTTAAATGTTCTCTTGATAAATATTAAGAACACACAAGATGCTTCATATACTAGGGGTCATAAAATTTCAACTTTTCTTTTGGTGTAGGGGTCGATGATGACAAGTTTGGAAACTTCTGATCCATGTTAATGTTCCTGCTTTGAGAACTGCAAGGCGCAGCTTTTAAATGGAAAAAGTTGCCAAGAGGACCAGAAGTAGAATAAAGGCATTTAGGTAATTCTTCCTTATAATTTCATTTATTGGTTTTCAGCATCTAACTCTGAAAAGTTGCCTGAGGCTGCCTGGGGTCTGCAATAAGGATCACAGCTGTGCTGTCCTACCCCCTCCCCACACGTGGGAACAGAGCCTACCCAGCAGTGCTAATAGAGGCCCATGGCTTTCCGCCCACCTCGGTACTGCTCAAGGCAGTGGCTTTTTTCTACCAGCCTCACCCTTCTCCATTTGAATCTTTTTCTTCTTTCCAGTTTTATTGAGATATAACTGACATATAACACTGTATAAGTTTAAGGTGTACAACATCATAATTTGATACATGTATACATTGCAAAATGATTACCACAATAAGGTTAGTTAACGCATCCATGACCTTACACAATTAATTACCTTTTGTGTGTGTGTGTGTGATGAGAACATGTAAGATCTACTATCTCAGAAACTTTTGAGTATGCAACAGAGTGTTGTTAACTACAGTCACCATGCTGTACATCAGACTTCCAGGATTTATTCATCTTATAACTGGAAGGTTATACCCTTTGACGAACAACTCCCCATTTCCTCCACTCCCCAGCCCTTGACGGCCACCATTCTACTCAGTGTCTGTGAGTGCAGCTTTTTTAGATTACACGTAAAAGTGAGATTATGCAGTGTTTGTCTTTTTCTCTCTGACTTATTTCACTTAGCATAATGCCCTCAAGGTTCATCCAAGTTGTTGCAAATGGCAAGATTCCTTTATTTTTTAAGGCTGAATAACATTCCATTCTACATATGTGCCATATTTTCTTTATCTATTTGTCTGTCAATGGACACTATAGAAACAGAAACTCAGTCAGTTCCTACAAGTGTCCAAGGTAACGATAGACAAAATATGGATGTTGGTGGGTGTAGATCCAGGCAGTAGATTAGACTACATCCCACAGGCAGGAAGGCCACTATTTTAGGAGGAGCCGCTTTGAATATGAATGAAATAATAATTGATTTATATATCACTAGTTCAGAGCTAACTCATCTGTTTTAGACACCTCACCATAGATATGAAATGAGAATGAGTGGAAAAGGAGGCTTCTGAAGGCAAACAGTCATAAAACCCATTATTATTCTGTAAAGTGGAGAATATACAGTCTTACCTTTAGAACCTCAAATCAAACAAAGACATGTAGCAGCCTCAGTAGGATATAATCGCAACAGAAAAAAATACAAGCAGAAGGCAGAGGAAAAAGAAGTGCCATTTAGTATGGGAATAAATAGCTCTGTATGTCTCAGAAGCCTCCTATAAACATGTCTGGGTGTCAATATAGTGTAATAATTAATATCCATAAACCCTGAGTCTTAAGAAAAAAGAACTGTATCTTTTGCTTTCTTTTAGAAAGCGACAGAAAGGTAACTATATTTGCTTTAATAAATACAGAGATTTAGTACACGTAAATATTTGATCAAATAATTAAAAAAAATGTTTCTTACAGTATACATCATTTTCTGATGAAACAGGAGTAAAATAAGGTTCTAGGGCGTGAGGTACTATACAAATTTTCTTTTCCGTCCTTTTTTAGCTGAATATACTTTCCCAGGCCTAAAGAAGTAGTAAAATCATGCATCTAAGATTGAATAAAAGGTTTCATAGACATATTTTACATATATGCCATTAGATTTCCACAGTTATTTCAGGCTGCTGACAGGCTGCGTGCTTGAGCTGAGACCCCTCTAAACAAAGCCCATGAAGAAACGAACAACTGTGAAAGCCAACTTATTTATTCTGTGAGTAACTTGGCCGCAGAGCAGACCAATTACCCTTTTAACCACACGGTTTGAACTCATTGTACTTCTCTGGGAATCACTATTCTGAAAGTAGAGAAGGGGGCTAGGGAGGTTAAAAGAGACAGAAGATCTAAATATGGTCTCTTTGCAGAATCTCAAAGGTCAGGCAACAGGTTTATTTCTAACGGTTTTAACAAGACAAGATGAGCTGTGGTTTAAAGGTCCACTTTGGAATCCAAATTCCACCTCAGGTGTAGCCTGAATGCTAGTGCACCTCGAGTGAATCACTGAAGGATCACTTCTCAGCACATAGCCAGTGTTTTTTCAATTTTCATATTATTTGATCCCAGTGAATAATATTGATGAGGGATTTTGAAACTATGAAATTCTGCCGAAGGACTTGATTTTGTAATGATACCAAACCTTGGAAAGTAAAAGAAGTAGAGATTGGTGAATCCTTGACAAATTATTAGAGTTATAATTGATTGTTTCATAAGGAAAGATAGGGAATGGATCATTTAGGAGCCTGAATGAATACTTTGGATCTCATTTATTTCTGTTAAAACTACAGGTTAGTTGAGCTCAAAAATTGTAGGTATAAAAATTGTGTTTTTGGTAATAAAATTTGTTTTAACCCTTCTCTCAAGTATGCATTTAAATGTTGACCAATTCACAAGTAACTGTTTACAGTCGACGGATTGGCCAGTGGCTTTGGGATAATTCATGTGATAGTCTGGGATTTCCAGTGTTATCTTTATTTTCCCATTTATACTCTATTTCATACATTTTATTAGCAGTAGTAGTAGAAATAGTAGTAGTAGTATCATTATTATTTAGTTAGAATAGAATTGTTTCTATAACTTCTTACGGTCAAACATATACTAAGCAACACACATTTTGAAAGCACTGGTGTTGGGGTAAATTCGATGTTGATGAGACTAGTTACTGCCCTTAAAGGAGCTTGTCTTCTAGTTGGAAAGATGTGACATATACAATAATCTGAGGCATTAAGTAAATACATAGGTCTGAGGGCAGAAGATCCTGAAGGAAGCAAGCTAAAGAACTCATTTTGAATCCTGGCATTAATATTGGCAGATCTCCTCACACCTTTTTAGGACTGGAGAATACACTACAATGGCCAAAATAAGATTTAATGTCATTTCAGCCTAGGAGATTATTTCTAGGCTTTGAGTATATGATAATTCAAATGCTACCTAAATAGTAAATTTACTTTAATGCTGACAATGTAGAAAAGATATTTTGCTGCAAATATATACGCAGTAGTAACAAGTGGGTTTTGGAAGAAACTAATATTTTGTCTTATACTGATATTACACTACTGCCCTAGACCTAGAACCAGCCTTTACTCTTTGTTGTTTTCTTCTAAGACTAAAGAGCCTCTTTATTGTTTGTGCTGATTTTTTTTTTCACCAACAGATCTCAGAGCAATCTGAGTGCTCTGGCCAGTTGGGACAAAATTATCATTAGAATTCTTGGCTAGAGAAGAAAGCTCCTAACTTAAGAATGGCTTTTTGCCTCCTGAGAGCTCAGAAGAGCAAATTTCAAGCCATCTACATTTATAAAACATGTTTTAGTATGGAAAATTTCAAACATCTACAGAAGTAAAAAGAAAGAAGTAGAAACTTTCATCAATTGTTCTCATCAAATATCAATTGCAGGCCAATATATTTTCTCTATACCCTCTCTTACTACTACTACCATAATCCCCAGCAATTTTAAAGCAAATTCCAGATTTCTTTTTCTCAGTGAAAACGTCAGTATACATATTCCTAAAATGCAAGAACTGTCCTTTTTAAGCTCAACTATGTCATTATCACACATCCCCAAATAATAATAATTCCTTAATATCAACAAATAGCCAGTCAGTTCATGTTTCCTTGATTGTCCTATAAAAGTATTTTTATTTTAATAACCATTATTTATTTGATTGCTGATCCAAACACAATTTCTTTTAAAGTGTAGGTTTAAAAGAACTCAATTTGCTCATTTTTCTCGCAAGTATTTGTCATTGAATTCAAAGCATTCATCCAGTAGGGTTCCCAACTGTCTGGATTATGCTGATTGCATCCCCTTTATGCTTATATATTTATTATGCTACTTTGGCCCATGTATTTACTGTCAGTTGGTAGATAGATCTAGAGCACTGACATAATTCAGGTGTGATTTTTTGGCAAGTTTACTTCATAGATAATATTGATTAATTCCAAAAGGAACTATAAAGTGTCTGTCTTACTGTGACGTTGCAGCCATTAATGATCAATGTCTAGATCCATTAATTTATTAAGGGTACCAAATGGTGATATTCTACTAATTAGATTATTATTCATTTACTAGCTAGAATATTATTTCATCAACTATTTGGTTGCCCTGAGTTACAATTTAATTAGGAAAGGAAGAATAAATGCTTCTTTTATTTTATTTACCAGTTTTACAAAAAAAGAAAAAAAAGGGAGAGAGAGGTTGACTCCAAAGTAGCTTCCGAAGATGACTAATGAGGTATTTTCTTTCTTTGTTGTTGTTTTCAGTGAGGTTGTTATAAATATCGATGAAGAGATTTTCCCCTCTTAGGTTCAAGGATCCTATTCAAGTTGGCTCCTGAGTCCTTTCCACACAACCACAGTAGTATTTGAAGTCTTGCCAGCTCTCTTGTATGACAAGATGTAACAGGAACATCTTGTTCGTTTCTCATGCTGCATTTGAAATCAGCTATTTCTCCAAGGAGACGTTATCCACTGTGTTTATTCAAACTTGTGTTCCTTCTAGTGTAACCTTCTTTCGAGACATGATTTTTTTTAAAACAAATTACTTACTGAATTCTTTCACATTTTCAAATCTTCTTATTCTCCAATCACTTCATTTCTGAATTTTTCTAATTTCTTTTATGTTTTTCTTAAAACCACTTTCTATTCCTTTTAAAATTTCTTTTACTTTTTTCAAAATATCAGGCAATAAATTTCATTTGTTCTGTGGACGTGTCTTTCTGTCAGGCTTTCAGGATTTGCTGGAACTTTCTTTTCACCCTTCTTTTTTCTTTTATTTCTCACTGATTTTCTACAGGATGTGAATGGAATACTCTTCTGTCACTCATTTTTAAATGAAATAAGTTTCCACTTTAGGAGGGAAACATAGATCAGAATATAATTTCTAGCTTCAAAACTCCAGGGCTCACTATCTTCTATTATTTTCAAGACATAATTTAAAAAATGACCTTAAAATTTCTAAGATCTTCCTCCTCTGCCCTCCTATTCCCATTTAGCCAGGCCTCCTCTTTCCTATCCTTGTTGAGTATGGGGATTTGTTCTGGAATGGTGCTTTGGTTTGATAGGTGTCAAGGTTTCACAGACTGCAGAACACTTGGCATCCTCAGAACATTTCAAAGTTCTTGCACTCAGCTGCAAAGTGGAGCCTGCAATGTTCACTCCCGGTTTCTGCTGCTGTTCTCAGTGAGTTTTTCAATCTCAGTGCGTTCTTTAACCATAGTAACCTCTGGCTCTCCTGAAAGAGAGAGAGAGACCTTCCCTTGTCTTCCTCCCACACACCTTGGGATACACATATGTAGGTCTTTTTCCTGTTGTTGATTTGTTCCTACCTGGCTGTATGTTGCAGTTCATGTGGACACCTTGTTGTAGATGTTGTCTGTGGGTTTTTGGTCTTGCTATCCTAGATGCTTTTCTTTTGCTTTTCTTTCTTTTTTTTGGGGGGGTGGGCGGTTGTGTATTTAGGGGAGGGGTCGCATATTCAGAGATAAAAATCTTCTCTGTAGCCACCATCATTTCCCCAGAATCCTCTGCCATTAATATTTAAAACAAAATCATAGGAATCATTATCCCGATCCTTAGGATAATCATTACATTGTATCTATCTTTTTTCCAGACTTCAAGCTGCCTGTGGCTCCCCACGTTAGTATATTGACATGACTGGGCAATGCCTAATTTGACGGGCTCTTTCTGTACTACCTTCTTCCTAATCATGACAGTCTTGTATGCTATACATAGTCTTCTTTACTGATAGGGAATTTAGAAAATACAGGAAACCATGGGCTTAATAGCTGAAAGTGGAATTAATGTATTATTTTTCTCAGGTAAAATATCTTAAGACTCCTTTGGCCAAAGTTTTAAAATGAAATCACAAATTTCCTGGAATCATTTTGCAAAGGTGAATGCCCACGTAAAGTACACTAGGACTTGAATCCAAGGCATAACACATTTTTAGAGCCTCCAAATTTATAAACTTAGTACAATTCTGCATTACTTCTTAAGGCGACTGAAGAAAAGAATTTTGTGATAAAATAAATATTGATTTTATTAACATAGTTATTTTAAAAGTTTATAAAACTTTAAAAAAATGTTAAGGCTCTATCAGCCTCATCAGTTGTTATTTCTTTTCTAGAATCTTGGATAAAGGAACATTCGTTTGAGGGGAAACATGGTATAAAATGGGAAGATAATCTAACAGTGAAGATAGTTATATCTCTTCCTGTGTGATGAACTACTCCTAAGCTTGGTGGTTTAAAACAGCAGGCACTTTATCTCCTCACAATCTGTGAATCAGCAGAATGGGCTGGGATCTCCTGGGTGGATCTATCTTGCTTTCACCTGAGGCGACTACTGAGGCTGCCATCATCTGGTTACTGGACTGGGGCTGGTTGCTCTCACATGTCTGGCCATTGGTGCTGGCTGTGGCCCGTGCCTAGTCTCCACTAGGTTAGCCAGGCTTCCTAACATGGCAGGTTTCCATGAGGACAAGCCCTAACGCATGAGTACTAGCCAAGCTTCAGCTCTTGATACGCCATTGGGCAAAAGCAAGTCACATGACCAAGCCCAGGTCAAGGTGGAACGAAACTACACAGGGTGAGAAAACGGGGCTGGGGGGGAGGGGCATTTGCACTGGGGGTCAGTAGTCTAACAAACTGCTGCAATAACTATATAAAGAAAAACACCCCAGAGGACAACTGGTAAAAAATAAATGTGTGCGGGGTCGGGGTCGGGGTTTGGCATGGGGGGGCAAAGGCAGTAAACAGGGGCTACCAAAATCTGAAGATTCTGGAATTTTTGGAAAATCCACTGGGATTAAAGGAGTTACACAACCATGTTCTGACACCAGAAGAAAGGTCCCAGCTGAGCATCAGGGAAGTCTAGCACTCTTCCTCCATCGCTTCAATTTTCATGTTCTTTGACTCAGCATATTTTTAGAATGAATCATGACTTTCTATAAATGCTTAATTTAGTTTTTCAAAGAAATAGTGACCTCACTTCTATCTGCTGTGCCACAAAAATGCCGTAGAAAAAATGTTCTGTTAAATCGCTCACCAGGTGAAATTGTATGGGTAACCCAGTAACAAAGAGGTATTAAGAATCGCCACAGCCGAGCCGGCCCTCCGGACCACGCACCCTATAGCAGCCAGTGGGTGAGCCGGGAGCCGAGGAGGACACCGTGGGAAGGAGGGGCGGGGGCAGCGTGGCAGCCTCCTTACGTCTCCGTGGAGCCACATCCGGCCTCTGGTACAGGAGTCGCCCGCAGCAGCCGGCAGTGGCCAGCCTTGCAGCGTTGTGTTCTAGGTCAATAGCTTCTAAGACTCCAGTTGGATTCACTGGAGTAGGCAACGTGGGGAATCCAATGGCAAAAGATCTCATGAAACATGGCTAGCCACTCATTATTGATGATGTGTTCCCTGATGCATGCAAAGAGCTTCTAGATGCAGGTGAAGCCGGTGGTGTCTTTCGCAGCAGATGTAGCCGAAAAAGCTGACAGAATTATTACAATGCATCGATGCGCTAGAAGCTTATTCTGGAGCAAATGGAATTCAAAAAAAAGTGAAGAAAGACTCACTATTAATAGATTCCAGTACTGTTGATCCTATGGTTTTGAGAGAATTGGCCAAAGAAGTTGAGAAAATGGGAGCAGTTTTCACGGATGTCCCTGTTTCTGGTGGTGTGGGAACTGCTCGGTCTGGCAACCTCACATTTAGGATGGGAGGAGTTGAGCTGCTGTGGTGCGTGGGCTCCCACGTGGTGCATCGTGGAGCTGTTGGGACTGGCCAGGCTTCGAAGATGTGCAAAAACTTGCTGTTAGCTATTAGTAGGATTGGAACTGCTGAAGCTATGAATCTGGGAATCAGTTTAGGGCTTGACCCAAAACTCTTGGCTAAAATCCTAAATACGAGCTCAGGACGATGTTGGTCAAGTGACACTTATAATCCTGTACCTGGGGTGATGGATGGAGTTCCCTCTGCTAATTACTATCAGGGCGGATTCGGAGCAACACTCATGGCTAAGTATCTGGGATTAGCATGAGGCTCTGCTACCAGCACGAGGAGCCCAATCCTTGTGCGCAGTCAAGCCCATCAGATCTACAGGGATGATGTGCATGAAGGGCTACTCAAAAAAAAGACTTCTCATCCGTGTTCCAGTTTCTACAAGAGGAGGAGACATTCTGAGTTTGCCCTCTGGCTGTGAACACTGTTGAAACCAAACTGTGTCTTGGAGCCCCTTATAGCTCACTCCATAGGAAAATGGGCTTAATCAAAGGTCAACTGTCTGCTTTTGAGTGTCTAGGTCAGGGGTCCGCAACCCCTTGGCCTCGGACGGGTACCAGTCCGCATCCTCTTAGAAACTGGGCTGCACAGCAGGAGGTGAGTCGCAAGCAAGCCAGCTAAGCTTCATGTCCTGCTCCCTATGGCTCACGTTACCGCCTGAATCTCACACACCCCGCCCCGCCTCCCTGGAAAAATTTGCTTCCAGGAAACCGGTCCCTGGTTCCAAAAAGGTTAGGGACCTCTGGTCTAGGTCACAATAAATCCTGGGATTTTTCACCCATTTTAAACTGCTTATTCTTTTTATCTATTTAGCAAACATATCATCTGTAATTTTTTTTTTTTTTCTGCAAGCCACTGATGGTAACTGCTAGTAGCTGGCTGACTGGCCTTTTTCAAAAGTTTCATTCCTGAGCATCTTCAGCTAAAACGCTGCCTACTTCAATCAGGATATTATTTACTCCACTTTACAAATAAAACCAAAATTTTTTCAACAGGATAAAATCTATCCTCGAGGAAAGAAAAGAAATTGGTGTGAGAAAAGGTGTTAGAGAAAGGGGAAGTATAGTGAATTACTACCTGTGTCCCTCAGAAAATTTGTCCTGTTAACCCAGTGTTGATATTCTTGCATTGAGGTTACTGGTTTATTTTCTAGGAGTTGATAAAGCAAGAGAACTCCTTGCTGCATGTTATGTAATTTGGACTCTGTTACATTATCTTGGTGTGCCCCTCTTGTAACAACTTCCGATACTCAGCAAACTTTTTTTTTTTTATATTTTTGCTGCCTTGTACATTTTTACTGCATATTTTTTGACTTCAAAAGAATGACAGCTTTAGAACTGTTTCAGAGCCAACGATGATATGTGCTTTAGATAATTATTACACTATGCTAAATATAACCATATTATTTTGAATTCAAATACATTTCTATGCTGATAAAAAAAAGAAGCACATTTCATCCATGTTTAAATAGTATCCTTCCTCCTCTAAAACTTAACATAGGATTCAATCTGATTCCTAAAGGGTTATTTTCTTCAACAAGAGCTGACTTAGGCCATTTCTTGGCAGTGGAATCTGAGCATAGAGGTCCCTGTCTGACTGCCCTTTGATTCTCACTCACATTATCCTGGGTGAATGTGATGGTTGGGCATGCCCTTATGACTTAGCGCACTGATACTGCTCCTGATGAGGGTTAACGGCGTGGGCCACTTTAAATCTTGCCCAGCAAAGTGCTGACATCTGGGGTTTCCTATCAAGTTTACCAGATATTCCACAGTAATTTCATAATTTACACAACATAAAAACACTGATACTGAGCTTAGGAAAGCATTTCATTGAAACAGATACAGAACGCTACTGTACGAAACTGTTTAAAATTTGTGAGCAATTGCATTAAATAAACTCTAATATAAATTAATCTAATACAAGTAAACTAATAGTTACAAAGCTATTGGTTGCTTCAGAAGCAGTGGCTACGGTTAACTTCAAAGTTGTTTCCTCAATTCATTAAGAGAAGCAACTATTTGCTGTCAACTGATTCTTGGGGAAGCTTATTCCTTAGTTTGATGCTGATTTGCATTATGAATATATAGGAACCATTACTGCTTCTTCCTTTCCATATTCAGTGCACCATTATACTTCTATCCTCTTACGATCTGGATATCTGTCACTGCTACTGTTGGCTGGAGCCTGGGAGGGGGAAAGCTATCAACAAAAAAGGTAAACAAGTGTTAAAGATTTGTAGCATACTACTGAGACTTTTTATCTACTATAATCATAAGAAATAATAATTAAAATTACTTATAGCCTGGTCAGTGAGACCTTGAGTAAATTTTGGAAGCATCCATGTTTCATAGAGTTTCAGGGGATGGATATTTCCTGTTATTAACTCTATATCCTCTTCACCTGGAACAGAGAGACCTTTCTCTGTTGAAGCAGTTTTGTCTTTTTCCTGGGCACTTTCAGTTTTCTCTTATTAGAGACTTGTAAAGCTTACATATACAAACTTACACATACACGTATAAAGCAAAGAAGGGGTAGAGTAGTCTTGAGAGGACATTGTTTTGTAGCAGGCACACAAGACAGATATAATATTCCCTGATTGCATTTGCCTCCTTAGCCCCATCTCCTTTGTGGAAAGCATCAGCATTCTGACTGGTCTCTGCACCCCACTAACTGGATGGAACACTGCATTGGCATTCTTAGGGAGCACTGATGGTCGCTCCAGAAACTGTGGTTAGAGCTTGTGCAGCCAAAGTGCACAGGAAAGAAACAAATATACTTAATATGACATACTTACTCTGTTTTTCTTAATTAGCACTTATTCCCTGTAAGAGGTTGATTTCTGCTTTGACAGGGAGTAATCGAACTCTGTATTCCCCCAAACCATAAAATTAAGGTTAACATACCTCAGCTTTTCATCCTACTGGAAGAAACGTATGAAATTTAAAGTTATTTTTTAATTGCTGCTGTTTAGAATGCCTGAGGCCCATTCGCTGAACTTGTTAAAGAGCAGTGTTAATGAGGGTATTTTTCGTTTCTTTTTTATCCTACCACAGCATGAATTCTCAGCCCAAAGTGTGCCCTGTTTCCCACAATAGAGACAGGGGAAAAAGTGCAAGTCTCTCACCACAAAGCATGAGAGAACTACAAATACTTCTCTCCCAGAGTTAACATTGATGAGAGTCTTTGTGGAAAAGAACTTCCTTTTTTTCCGGGAATACAGTAGAAATGCAAGTTGTATTCTCCACAATTTCACTACTAGAAAAATAATTTCATAGTCCATACTTTTTATTGGTCTTCTTAAGTACATATACAGTGTTTACAATAAGGAGTAAAAGAGAAGATTTTCAATGCAATGTTTCAAGGAGCATTTTCTAAAGGCAGGATCCAGTCCCAACTTTGGAAAATTAACACACACCTATGAGATCAAAGAGTCACCTGCAAAAAATTTTATTATGTTTTTCTTTCATACTAGTTTCCTAAAGATGCATTGTTACTTCTTGGTAATGAAATAGTCAGAAATGACTATATGGTGGCTCTTTGAGGAAGAAGTAGCTCTTGCATAAGTGTCTAGTGACCTTATCTCTTTTGATACAATACCTCTTGGTTTCAGAGGCTTGCAGAGATTTCCTCTAAATGAATAAACTTAGTAAGATTTTTCTAACTATCAATTAGTCTAAAAGTAGATTTAGAAATCTACTTCTGAAGCAGTTTTGTTAAGTAATTATTGGTCAATTCTCTTTCTGATTGGTACTTCTTTCTGCAAAACAAATCCCTGTACTTAGAACAATGAATACCACCATCCCTGGCTCCTTGATTATTACACAGTGATGTTTCTTGAGAAAAAAGCTTACCCTTATTTTGGGGAAACTTCAGTCCATGAAATAAAACTTCATTAAATCTAGATCTGCTTCTAATTCCAGTGTGATGCAGATCAGTATCCCCTTTCTTTTGACTTTCCAGGCTGTGTGAAGAGAATGGTATGGTTTGGTTTAGGAAGGGTTGTAGCTTAAGAGGATTGCATTATGTTTCTGTGTCACTTTGCGGGATTTTATTTCAATACTATCTTATATCCTGTTCTGTAAAAACACCATAGTCATTCTCTTACTTATTATTAAATAATTAAACGCTGCCCTTTGTTTACTTTCCCCTTTTGATCAGAAGACTCCTCTCCACTCTAGGCCTTGATCTCAGTTCCAATTCATCAGCTTGTAGTAGCTACACTTCTGATTTCTGAAGTCAGACAGATATGGGTCCCATTTCTGGCTTCATCAGTTATAATTTAGTCTCTGATATATGCATAACAGAGCTGGCAATGACAAACATTTTGCTTCTCCTTATTTTCCCAGGGTTCTTTGCATTTTAATAGAGGATCACACTATTTTAAGTAGAGTTGGGATGGGGTGGAAAGAAAGAGCAGGAAAACGTGCTTTTAGGAAGATCTGAAATACAAATCACATGGAGGTAACTGCTTGAGAGAAAACCATCCCTACCTGAGTATTGTCAATAAAGTAGCACAGGGAGGTGAACGAATAAATTGTTCACTAAATATATTCTTCTTTAGAAGAGTAAAATCCACAAGAAAGCCTCATTGCAAATAAAATATATTTGTTTTCCTAAAGGAAGATATTTGAAAAGTAGTAGTAAATACCTACTTTGACCTTCTGTGTCCGTAGTGTTCTATCTCCACTAAGTTTTATGAACACTACATAGAGGAGGAGCCTGAATCTCAAAGACCGTAAGTAAGAGATGGATTCCAGAGGCTTTGCAAGGTCCATTATGCCCCATGACTTCCCATTGCTTGTGCTGTTCATCCAGATAGGTGCTCAGGATACCAGAATGAATACATCTCTTTCAAGAGGTTTTTAACAGACATTAGATAATAAACAAGTACAACACCTAACAAATAGAACAGAATGCTTTATTTAAAGCAGACACAGAATAAATGCTCACCTAGTATCATTTAAATCCCCTTTAAATTATTTTTTGAATCAACATGTTTATATTTGAGGGTATTTTCTTATTTTTTCCTAGTTCCCTTTACTTGCACCTCCTTTCTTTTTCTCTTTTCCCAACTGAAATGTTTATGGTTTCAAAAGTAATTACTTCTTGAAGAAAGTTTTCATGTATACTAAGTGCTACCTAATGGAAGCCATAAGCATAGAGTCTGCTAGCATTTAGAGTGGTATAATACATATGCCAGGTTGAATCAAGTGGGAGAGAAGGTTAATCATTCTTTTAAATTGTCAGTGTTGCCGGAGGTGGATTAATATGCTTTTTGAATCTCTTATGTGCTGTAAGGCTCCTTGATCACAACCACTATGTTCATGGTTTAGGTTTTGAATTAGAGGTGTCTCCTGGGGTCAGCTGGGCCAACTCCCTTAATCTCTCTGACCATATTAGGTGATAGTTTTCTCATTTCAATACATGATCTATGTTAGAGGGAGTGTTGACTATACCAGACTCTTAATGTGGGCACCCAGAAAGTGGAAGAATCTCTCTACTGGTGATTAATCATAACTCTTTTCATTGTGAATATAGTCCTTCCCTTAGGTAAGGCAGGAACACCCTGAAAAATAGAAAGTTCTCGGGTGTCTGTGGAAGCTGGAGTGCTCTCGACCTGTCAGCTCACTGGCAGAGCAGGCTTCGTCTAGACACTAGAGAACAAAATGTGAAATTGGCACCAGCCAGCCTTTCCATTGCACAGGATATCCCTATTTAAATTTGACAACCAGGATATTTTACAATTTGAAATTCTTGTCATCTGGTTTTCTTTAGTTTCTTCTTTGGGATGAAAAGACTGAGAAGCTTGTTAAAAAATCTGGAATTCTGATGGTGAGGCTTAACCAGATCTATTGAGTCATCAATCAGCAAACATTGACCAACGCTTACCATTCCCTCAGGTACTATACTAAGGACCCAGACATGTCTCAGATAGTGGCCTTGCTCATTCACTGTATTTACAGTACTTTTTTCTAAATGTAACCAGAGTTCAGGTAAAGACAAGACATTGATTTGAGTCTGAAGTAAACAAAGCTGACTGGTCTGATCCCTTCAGTTCCCAGAATTATTTTGTTTCAGGTAGTAATTTTCCCAGACCAATAGAACAAAGTCCTATCATCTATTTATTTAATATTTTATCACAATAGTCCTTGCCCCTTTGACCTCTAGTGAGGAAACTTGCATAAGAAACTGAAATATGCTTAGGTTCTATGGGTAAGTGCAGATAATGATATGAATGCAATTGAAAATGAAGGCCAAAGGTAGAAAAGGCAGTTCTGAATAGATTAAGTAAGATAGAAGGTATTTGAAAAATGAAGTAGAAAAGATACAATAAGGAATGGAGAGCTTCTGGAAGTTTTCCAATAGGTGAGGGGTTGGTACATCTTTTTTTTTTTTAAGAACATGTCTGGCAGTTGTATGCCAGAGATAGTTATAAGGGGGTTGACTATATGCATGAAGTCCAGTGAGAACACTATTTCTGTAGGCCACTGATGGTGTTCTGAGTGTACATTCTATAGTACTAGAAATTAAGTTAGGAAAGAAAGGGTAATCTGATGTCATTTTAAATGAAATTTCACAAATTATTAGAGCTAAAAGGTGTCTTTATTCACTCAGCCAACATGTTGAGCACGTACTATGGGGCAAGCACTGTGCTTATGGGTAAGAGATAAAAGAAAAAATAAAGGCCAGAGGGACTCAAAAGAGAGTGTGAGAGATGCATAAACAACTCATTACAATCGAATAGGGATAGTCTATTAAATAAATAGATCATAAAAATGTAACTTTGTAAAACAGAACTTGGAGTAAATAACCCTGCTAGGGGATATTGAAGAGGATGTCAACAATGAGGAGGTCTTGGAATTAGGTTTTGAATGTCAGTAGGAATTTTCCACATGGAGAGAAAGTCAGGGGCATACCAGGCAGAAGGAACATCCTGGACTTGAGAACCAACACAGTATATTTAAGAGATTATAAATGAGATTTTTTTGACTAGAGCATAGGGTATAAGTTGCCAAATGGTAGAAAATAAAGTATAAAAGTTAGGCTGGAATAAAAGTATAAAGTGTCATAATTCTTATGATGAAAGATAGGTGTTTTCCTACAAAATGGGTTACTTATAAATATTTTTAAAATAGAGACCGTTGTGTAAGGCATGAAAAAACACTAAATCAGAGTTGTACTGAGCTCAGGCTTAGTGGTGAAAATTTCTGTATTTTGTTTTCCAGGTTGGATACTGTTACAATTCTTTAACATTTCTTTTTCCTAAGTAAAGGCATCTGTTGAAAATATGGGATCCATTTTATCCTGGGGAAGTTTTGTCTTAACCTTTCTTCTATGTATTTTTTCTCTTTAAAATGCTTTTGCATAATCTAATCATATGAAGTTCGGATACTTGAAGTACCTGCTCATATTCTCTCTTTGACATAATTGGGAAGTCTTCTCTAATTTTGAGACTACCATGACTTCTCTCTTATGTTGGTTATTCCTGTAGATGAACCAATTTTAGGTTCATCTGAGTGATTAGTTAAACTTAATCCTCACAGATTGATTCAGCAGGTCTGAGAAGATATCTCAGAATATGTATATAGAGAGATAAACAATAAGAACTCACAGTAAGCACAAAAACAAAACAAAATGATAAAGATCATTCATAATTTTTCGTAAGATCTTATTTTCTCTCATTTCTCTCTTATTTTTTTCATAACTTTTCTTTAATCATATGAAAAAGAAGGGAATTTACATGGCATAACAAAAGATATGCGAAACTTAAGGAAACACAATTTTCTTAAATTTCTCAAACTTATTTGTATAGGATTCAGAATGCACTTAAAATGATTAAATGACTTAAGCTAATTATTTTTTATTGCAAACTGTTTTAACCCCAATTAACCAAGCAAGAAACTGAGAGTCATTCTTTACTCTTCTCCCCTCCCTTAAACTCTGATTGGAACAATCCCTAAGAGTTGTCATAATTATACTATATATATATATATATATACACATATATATGTCCATTCTTCTCTATGTCCATTGTCGTATCTTTTACATTTCTTACTCGGATGTAACATCCCAGTTCACTTTTTCCCTGACTCCAGTATTATTTCTGTCTTATTTATTCTCTGCATCGCCACCTAAATTTCACTCAACGGCTTAGAGCTCTTCGATAGTTTCTCTTTAATTTTGGGGAAAAAGCTTCAAGCACTGTGCTCTTGCCTACGAGTCCACCCTTATCTGGTTCCTCTATCCTTACTTAGCATCTCCTTCTTCCATAAATTTTCAGCAACACTCAGTAGACTTCAGGGTTAGACTTCTCTTAATGCTGAACTTTCTCCAGGTTATATCATCAATTTGTATCATTCTTTACCCATTCAATCCTTGGTTAATGCACTCTCATCATATAAGTTTCAAAATAAACAGTGAATCTCTGGCTTTTCATGACTTCCATTAGAGATTAAATTCCCTTTCAATGTGTTCTTATAAAACCTGGCTGTCCAGTTACCTATGAGAGGTATAGTTATATTTTATAGTTCATTTCCCCTACTACATTGTAAACTCCACGTGAACCATGTCTTATTTACCAGTGTTGTAGGTACTCAATGAATATTTATTCTGTTAAAAGATTTATTCTGTTAAAAGTTAAGAGACTGTTTATGTTCCATAAATAAGAGAAAATGTAGCTCAGAACCAAGTAGTGGCAAGAGAGTTGAATAAAAGTGGACAATATTGAGAGATAGTAGGAATTTAGGTTAGACAGTACTTGGTTACTGAATTAATTGTGAAGGTGAGGGATGATTATACAGAGTCCAGAGTTTTATTATTTTTTTTAATTGATTTTTATTAGAGTATAGCTGCTTTACAATGTTGTGTTAGTTTCTGCTGTACAGCAAAGTGAATCAGTTATACCTATACATATATTACGTCTTTTTTATATTTCTACCCATTTAGGTCACCAGAGAACATTGAGTAGAGTTCCCTGTGCTATACCATAGGTTCTCATTAGTTATCTATTTTATACATAGTAGTGTATATATGTCAATCCAAATCTCCCAATTCATCCCACCCCCCTTCCCCCACCTTGGTATCCATGTGTTTGTTCTCTACATCTGTGTCTCTATTCCTGCTTTGCGAATAAGTTCACCTGTACCATTTTTCTAGATTCCACATATAAGTGATATTATACGATATTTGTTTTTCTCTTTCTGACTTACTTCACTCTGTATGAGTCTCTAGGTCCATCCATGTCTCTGCAAATGGCACTATTTCATTCCTTATTATGGCTGAGTAATATTCCATTGTATATATGTACCACATTTTCTTTATCCATTTCTCTGTTGACGGACATTTAGGTTGCTTCAATGTCCTGGCTATTGTAAATAGTGCTGCAATGAATATTAGGGTGCATGCATCTTTTTGAATTATGCTTTTTTCCAGGTATATGCCCAGAAGTGGGATTGCTGGGTCACATGGTAGTTCTATTTTTAGTTTTTTAAGGAACCTCCATACTGTTCTCCATAGTGGCTGTACCAATTTACATTCCCACCAACAGTGTAGGAGGGTTCCGTTTTCTCCACATCCTCTCCAGCATTTATTGTTTGTAGATTTTTTGATGATGGCCATTCTGACCGGTGTGAGGTGATACCTCCTTGTAGTTGTGATTTGCATTTCTCTCATAATTAGTGATGTTGAGAATCTTTTCATGTGTTTGTTGTCCATCTTTGGAGAAATGTCTATTTAGGTCTTCCGTCCATTTTTTCATTGGGTTGTTTTTTTTTGATATTGATCTGAATGAGCTGTTTATATATTTTACAAATTTATTTATGTTTATATATTTTGGAGATTAATCCCTTGTCAGTTGCTTCATTTGCAAATATTTTCTCCCATTCTGAGGGTTGTCAGAGTCCAGAGTCTTCAGTGTTTCCCCAGTATCCAACTTGGACAACTGTAAAAATAGTGGTGGTATAAATGATGTAGAGAGATGAATAGTGGAAGTAAGTTTTGAAGGTAAAATTCATCGTTCAGTAACATCACATAATTAATTTTAAGTGTCCAGGTTATATTTGGGCAGAGTTTTTCAGTTGGCAATTAATTAGGTTTGTAAGAGACTCAGGAGAGAGATAGGTAAGCTTTAGGTCAGGATCTCTGATATATATGGTGGCTGGAATCACAAGAGTAGATGAGACCATCTATCAAGGGCTGAAGAGAGCTTCTGAGAAATACACATCTCTTGGGAGGGGGCAAAGTGAGAGTGCCCAATGAAAGAGATAAGGATGTCCAGAGGCAGGAGGAAGACGTAGCAGATTAAGATGCTACTGTTGTTAAGGTGAAAGATTTTTCTGAGATGACAAGTTTGATCAACAAAATCAAATATTGCTGAAAGGTGACATAATGACCAAACAATATTCATTCAATTTAATCACAAATTAAATGTTGGTGAATGCAATTCCAGTGCAGTCATGTAAGAAGAAAATAGCAAAATTGTGTGAGTCACGAGGTACATAAAGAAAATACAGACAATGAGAATAAATACAATTTTTGATAAATTGTACTGTGAAATTAGGAAGAGAGAAAAGGTAGCTAGAGAATTATTTGGCATCAAGCAAGAGTAATTTTGAATGAGAGGGGGCCAAAATAAAATTGCTAAAGAGGAAAACCTTAACAATACCAATGAGATGGGAAAATGAATGGAAGATACTGAGGAAGTGAGAATAGGTATTTATAAACTATGTAGAAAAGCTAACCTTGTACGTAAAGAGAAAAAGTTAGTTAGGGGTGTTTTTGCTTTATAGTCTGTGTTTTCTCTGTGAAATAAGTTTGATGGGACGTGATGTCACCTCGAGATATTGCTCATCAAATATCCTAGGTGCTTATCTACATTTTTCATCCTCCTTTGTAGTTAGACTGTTGTCCTTTGATTAGTTGTGGCCAGTGGCAAATAAGCAGAATAAAGTGTATCACTTCTGAGCTGAGGTCATTAGGAGCCAATGTCCCTCTTGTCTGGTCCTCTGCTATGGTGACATTGGAGGCCACATAGTCCAGATGACGTGGCTGCAAGATGGATCAGCACCATGTGATCTGTAAGGGCTTTACTTAGTAGAGAAATAACTTACTAGTATTTTCCACTGAGATTCCTGTGTTAAATAGATCTCCCTGTGAGAGCTCAGAGAGCATAGCGAAGGCTGAAATGACAAAGGCAGAGGGAGAGATGTTGGTAACATATGGAAGGTGACTGGCAGATAATATATTAAATGGTAAACAAAGCTGCTGCAGTAAGAGAGAGAGTATATAAGAGATGAGAAGAAGACCAACTGTATGTAGTATCTAGCGCTAAGGAGTAAGGAGAGAAACAACTGAAAAAAATAAAAAAAGAATGATCAGAAAGAAGCTACGTAGTAAGTCAACAGAAATCATAACATTGCTATAAAACATAAAGGAAGGTAGTTTTAAAAGAAGCACCATTTAATGGAGTCAGTTGTTTCCCAAAGGGAAAATCCTATGGGAACTGAAAATAAACCATCTGATTTGATGACTAAACTTTTATGAACAAAAGTGGAACCATTTCAGGAAAGTCATGGGAGAAGACGCTGTGTTACATGGGGAGAGTAATCAATACATTGTGAGGAAAGGTGCCTTCATTTCCAAGAAATGCCAATTAAGAAGTGAAGAGAGCATTTAAAGGGAAGGGATAATGTAAGAAAATTAAAAAAAAAAATTTTAATTAAGGAAACTTGAATAATTCCTAGACAAAGAGGAAGGTATTAGTGAGAGACTGAAAATCAGAGAAAGCTATCTTAAGATGTTGTTATGGACTGAATTGTGTCCCCCCAAAAATTATATGTTGAAGCCCCTCTCAATTTTACTGTAGAAGATAGGAGATAGGTCCTTTAGGGAGGTAGTTGAAGTTAAATGAAGTCATAAGGGTGGGGTAATAATCTGACAGGGACTGATGGTGTCCTTATAAGAAGAGGAGTAGATTCCAGAGATCTCTCTCCCTCTGCTTATAGAGGAAAGGCCATGTGAGGACACCGTGAGAAGACAGCCATCAGCAAGCCAGGAAGATTGTTCTCACCAGAAACCAATTCTGATGGTATTCAATACCTTAATCTTGGACTTCTACCATCCAGAACTGTGAGAAAATAAATTTCTGCTGTTTAAGTCTTTCAGTCTATAGTATTTCACTATAACAGCCCAATCAGACTAATACAGACCTTCATGTACACTGCAATAGACAGAAGCTAAACAATGATTGTGAGCCAGAGATTACATCTTGAACAGAAGTGTATTGATACTTGTGGTACTCACAACTTCATGAATTTTGTCAGAAAGATGTGAAAAAAAGTCAGTCAAACAACAGTGCTGATAGTGGACATTTTCTTTATGTTTTTTCCTTATAAAACTGACCTAGAGGAATGGAGGATGCACCCTCAAAATATAATAGCCCTCAAAAATTATAATAACTATTACACTAAATAATTATAAATAATAAAATAATTAATAATAGCCCTCAAAAATATTAAAGGAACAATTGCTTTATTAACCAGACCAGGTACCATGCTGCATGCACTTTATATCACTTTCTGTATTTTCCCATAAGTTCTATATGATAATTATTTCCATGTTTCAGATTAAGAAATTGAGACACAATATGACACTTGTGGTAGCTAAACCAGATATTAAACCCAAGTCTTTCAATTTCCAAAGCATATGCTCTTTCAATCCACTATGCCACAAACTTCTGTGTGTCTCACTTTGGACCGAAGTCAAAAGAACACTTGAACAATTGTTTTTTGATGTCAAAGTGTGTTTTGATTTGTTGTGTATTTTGATTTTTAGAGTATGTAGACATTTCTTCCTTTCCTGTTCAACCGCAGTTGTCTTTTTCACTTTTAAAAGTTGCCAAGGATAGCAGAGGTGGAAAACACCGGAAAAGGGGCATTACTTTAAAGTCTCCTCAAATCAAAGTATTATTTGTAGTTTGTGAAAAATGTTGTTGGTGACAGACACTGTGTCTTTTTATTATACATAGAGTGCTGCTTTTTCTTTGTATCACCTTCTTTTGCATTTCATCCACGATTAAAATCAGGATGAATTTGTGGTAAGGCCCACTCCCATGACTCTTTCCACCTTCACCCAAACCAATAGACACTGCAATTTCTTTTCAAAATGTGTTATTAGGTGAGAGATATAGTTTAAATTTCCAGATTAAAAAAAAAAAAAAAAAACATGCTGAAAAGAGGCAATCTTCAGGGTGTTTTACTGAGCATCCAAACCCTTGGAGTTTTTCTGCCACTTGCTTTGTGTCTTTCTACACATTTCCTTGTATTGTATTTCAAATTTTCTTCCTAGGCCTTTTATAGTTTGTAATCTGTCCTAGGAGAATTTTCTCTGGAAGAACAGAAAAAAAATTCCACAAAAGAAGAGTAGGGGCAAAATCTTCTCTTTTTTTCTTTGCTTTTAAATTGTTTATTTTATCATTAACACTTTCTTACAGTTCAAATGTGGTTAAGGAGCTTGAAGTATATTTGCAGCTGGGCAAAAGGTCAAAGGAAGGAGGAATAAAACTATGAAATATTAGAAATATTATGATATACTGCAATGATTATTTTGACAACTTGAGCACTGAAAGTAATTATACATTTTAAGATAAGAGGCAGCTAATTTAAAATTAATTATAAACATATGAATATATGTGGTAAATAATTGGCTTGTATGAAATATGGAAAATGTGTGCAATTGTGGAGAAATAATAGCAATGAGGTTAGAATTGGCCCAAAGTGCATTACTGAGCAGGGAAATCCATTCATGAGGGAAAACAGGCAATCCCAATAAGAGTTAAAGTAATTTAAACATCTATGATAAAAAAACTAGTAAATGAGGCAAACTGTTTAAGCATCAGAGTAGCTAGTTGTACTAGAGACATATAAATGATCCACAAATTAAGTATATTTCTCAGAATAACACAAAATGAATCCATTTCAATGATAGAACAATATAAACATCAACTGAAATTATGTGAATTTTAGACATACCCAGTAAAGGCAGTATAATACACATATACAAAGTAATTTGTAACTGAAATGGCACAATATTCTCAAAGTTAAAACTATGTAGACATAGAAAAAGGATACTTATGTTTAGTGTGTGACTAAATTATGCAGATAACTTTCATAGTATTCTCTATTTCTTTAAAAAATCGTGAGGTAGAAGAAACAAAACAGACTGCAGACTGAGATATAATCTCTTCTGTAGCTGTTATACTTTAAAAATCTAGTATGTGCTGGGTATTGCACAGAACTGAGGTTTCTAAAAATCAGATTCTGTTCTTAACTAGCTATCCCTTTCAAAGACAAAGCAAGGCCAAGGGAGATTTTACACTTAATGTAGGAGAATGGCTCAAAGTCCCAGGAAAGAATGCCAGTGAACATGACTGGACTGGTATACAGACCTCCTTTGTCTAGAGGATTTTGCTATAAATGGCCTAGGAAAAGGCCAGCCAAAAGGTTACTATGCCTACTTCTACCCTAGAGGCCAAACTTAATTTTGAATATTACTGCCTTCAAGTTGAGGAACTGTCAGCATGTTCCTAGACGTTAGAAAAGCACAACGAAAGAGTAGTTTGTATATGTTTATGTATGTGTGTGCATATGGGTAGGGGCAACGAAAAAAGGAGTGATAGAGATGTAATGGAGACAGAGAGAAACTGGGAGAGAGAGAGAGAGAGAGAGAGAGAGAGGCAGCACGTAAGCTGGATATTTACCCATTTGCCATAAAGCTGTGTATTCCAGGCCTCCTTCCTTCTCTACTTTTCTAGGAGTTGGGATTTGCAAAATATAGTCATACTAAGACCTTAGCTGTATGCTTTAACTAAATGTTCTTGTGATCAAGCAAAGCAATTCTTCCTTTACAGAGTAAGGCAAGAAAGGAATAGGAGAGAAGACTGAGCTCCTTCAATAGGTCAACAGATAAATTTGTCATTTCTGTTTACAAATGAGGAAGCCAACAGAGTTTTATAATTTCCATTTGCCAACAAAAGAAACAAACAAACAAAAACCAAGTATTTATTCTTAGGTACTTGTTATGGACTGAATGTTTGTGTCCCTACCCCACCAAATTCATATGCTGAAATCTAATCCCCAGTGTATTTGGAGGTGGGGCTTTTGGGGGTAATTAGATCACAGGGATGGAACCCTTATAAATGGAATTAGTGCCCTTATAAGCAGAGGCCAGAGAGCTAGCTAAATCTCTTTTTGCCTTGTGAGGGCACAGAGAGAAGTTGGCAGCCTGCAAACTGGAGTCAGGTTCTCATCAAGAACCCTATTATGCTGTCACTGTGTTCTTGGACTTCCAGCCTCCAGAACTGTGCAAAATAAATTTCTGTTGTTTATAAACCAGCCAGTATATGGTACTTTGTTATAGTAGCCCAAACTGACTAAGACAGTTCTTATTCAAGACTTGCTTTATATCCGAGATTATCTATATATCTATGTATAGATATATATATAATTCGTGGAAATAGAATATACTATTGATCAAAATAGAAACTTGTGGAAGTTTTAGTCAACAAATATTTACTGCATGTCTACAATGTTGGATATTAATTTAGACCAGGGATGATGTTGGGAAATAATTCTCTATGGGTTTCTTGTGTTTCTGCATATCTTGCCAGTAGAGACACTGACAGATATTGTTCCAGACTATTGTCAAGAATGTTTGTACAGCAAATAGCCTTCGAAGATAGATAGTGCCTCCCTCCAGAACAAAAGGAAGGTTTGGTTGTATAATCAAAGTAATGATTTCCTCTGGGGGCAAAGGGCAGATTTGCTTGCATCTCATTGTAAAAGATTTAAATTCTTAATCTTGGGGTTCCTCATCTATGATGCAAATTTACCATGTGCACATCATCTACCTGGGACACATTGCATGGTTCCTGTGGAATTTGAGAGGCAAGGGGAATTGATGTGAACATGAGCTTATGCTTTTTGCTGTGCAGTGATTCAATGTCTTTGAACCACGAGTCTTCTGTCTCTGTCACACTCCATGAAACTGTGGCAGGCAAACTTGTTAAATAGCAGATAGGACAAAATCTCAGATCCTTCACAATTAATGACAGTAGAATAAACAAGGCAGCACCCTCTTCCTGTAGCTTAAATTATAATTGGAAGTTGACAGTTCTAATTTGAAGTTGATGATTGACCAAAACAACTAAATATTCAGTAATTTCACTTCAGATGAGAGCTTGAAAAACCATTTAATGGATAACTGCTATGAAAAAATAAAGCAGGTAGTGCTTCACTTCTGGAATGGCAGAGTAAGGACCTCCAAATATATACTCCTCCATAGAAGTAATGAGAACACTGGCAAAAACTGTCAAAATCAATATTTTCAGAACCCTGAAAATTAACCAGTGTTTTGCAACAGTCCAGGGAATGATTATCCAAGAAAAATGGTTGAATCTTGAAATGAACAGCAAGCCTTGTAGGGCTTTAACTTGCTCTATCCCCCTGTCCTTAACTCTGTGGTAGTCTTGAAAATGGAACAGCCTTACAACTACTATAGTTGGAAAGCCACCAATCTAGCAGCAACTTTTGAGGGAGCAGAATCAATTTGAAGTATCCCAAAAGCCCTCCACACATAGAATTATTACTTTTTGACTTACCTGGCAGGTCTATGAAAAGCTCTATTCTCATGTCTTGATTTGATCTGACAGAGTCCTTACCTTGTATGAACAGGTCTATCTACAGGGAAATTTTCAAGAAAAATTAACGACAATATCAATCTGTCTGAAGTAACGTTACTGGTTGGGCCTAATAAGAAGTTCACCAAATAACGTAAAAGGAAAAACTGGGGAATAAGCTGTCAAAATGTTGCAGGAAGGGGAGCCCCTTCCAGGGTCTGAGAGTGGGCTCTTGTCTAACACTCGGAAATGAATTGTCTGAGGAGACACATGTGCTGACAAAACAAGAGACTTTAGTATTGGAAAGGGGCACTGGGCAGAGAGCAGGAGGGTAGGGGAAACTAGGAGAACTGCTCTGCCATGTGCTTGCAGTCTCAGGTTTTATGGTAGTAACGTTACTTTCTGGGTTGCCTCTGGCCAGTCATCTTGCTTGGCCCATAGTCTGACTCAGGGTCCTACCTTGTGGCACACGTGTCTCTCAGCCAAGATGGATTCCAGTGTGAAGGACTCTGGGAAGTTGGCTGTCTCCTCCTTCTTTTGACCCCTCCCAAATTCTCCTGGTTAATTTTCAGCACCATGTTCCTTATCTGGACCTCCTGTTGTGAGACAACTCAGGTAACTGGCCCTGGCCAAAGTGGGTGGTTTCAGTCAGTGATCTCCTAACAACCAGAGGCTTTGAAAAACTTCAACATATTTCTGGAAAATGAGAAGATCACTTTATATGCATAGGGCTGTGCACACAAAGGCTGTGTACATGCCTGGGAAAGGCCCCAGAAGGCCCTAAGCTCTCCTTTCACCTGACCTGGAAATTCTGCAAAAACAGAAGTGAAGTCTAAGGTGGAGTTAGAAAATGTCAGCCTAAGAGTTAAAGGCATGTCCCCTATAAATAGAGAGACCCTTGGCAAAAGTTGTGATATTTAAAGGTATTTAAAGAAATCTGTTCAATCATTAGCTGACCATTAAGCTAATTGAGTAGTGACTTCAGTGACCACACAGGAAAGTAATACATACATTATAGAATTAGTACAAGAAAGTCACGGAAAAACAAACAGCTATAACAACAAACTTTGAGTGGGAGTTCTGATTTCCAAAACTGATACATTAATGAAACTCTAAAGCTTTCAATACAAATTATGAGACATGTAAAATAACGAGAAAGTATGGTGCTCACACAGGAAAAAAGTAGTCAACAAGAAGCTATAATATATATGTTAAAAAAAAAAAGAGCTAAAGGGAAAGCATATATAAAGAATTAAAGGAAAGAATGAGAACAATGTGTGACCAAATAGAGAACACCCACCTGCAGCCCTCTCTAGGCTGTTCGACCTAAGAGGGAGAAAATTGAGAAATACCACTGAAAGTCATAGGCAGGGACACAGACTCACCAAAAGACCAAGACCTTACCATACAGCCATAGAACACTTCCTCTCCCGCACACCTTACCACCACATAATTAAAACTCCTGTATAATAACAGGAAATACAAGTGAAAGAACTGCATGTCTCAGACCTCATTTAAGAAGTATCTAAGGAAACCTGAAGATTACAGGAGTGACAAAAACAAGGCCGTCAGAGGAAATTTTAACCTCTCACTCCTACAGCTACAGCAAGCAGTAAGCACAACATATATCCCAGTCAGGTAAACATAAAACCTCACACTAGAGGCCAATATATCGCAGTTCCTTTTACCCAGTACATCATTCCAGCCTTTAACAAAAATTACAAGAAGTACTACAAGACAAAAAACAAACAACAACAACAAAAAACAAACAAAAAACACAGCATGATAAGGTGAGCAAATGTCCGAACTCGATTCACGTTTGGCAGAGATGTTGGTATTATCAGACAGGGAATTTAAAATAATTAATAAATATGGTAATGGCTCCAATGGAAAAAGTGGACAACATGCGAGGATGGATGCATAATGTAAGCAGACAGATGGAAACTCTAAGGAAGAATCAAAAGGAAATGCTAGGAGTCAAAAACACTCTAGCAGAAATGAAGTGTGCCTTTGATAGACTCATCAATAGACTGGACACAGCTGAGGAAAGTATCAGCAAGTTTGAAGAAATGTCAATAGAAACTTTCAAAATTTAAATGCAAAGAGAAAAAATAATGAAAAAGACAGAACAGAATATGCAAGAGCTGAGGGACAATTACAAAAGGTGTAACCTATGCATAATGGGAATACCAGAGGGCAGAGGAAGAAAGGAATGGAAGAAATGTTTGAAGGAATAATGACTGAGAACTTCCTGACATTAATGATAGACACCACACCACAAATCCAGGAAACTCAGAACAGAAAGAAGAATAAATTAAAAAAAAAAAAAAAGCTAGGCATATCATATTCAAACTTCATAAAATTAAAGACAGAGAAAATCTTAAAAGAAGCAAAAGAGAAAAACACCTTACCTATAGAAGGACAAGATAAGACTTATATAGAACTTTTATTCAGAAACCATGCAAGCAAGAAGAGACTGGAGTGAAATATCTAAACTTTTGAGAGAAAGACCCCAAAGATCTAGAGTTCTGTACCCAGAAAAATTATCCTACAAAAATGAAAGAGAAATAATTTTCACAGACAAACAAAAATTGGGGAAATTTGTAGCCAATAGACCTGCCTTTAAAGAAATGGTAAAAGAAGTTCTTCAGAAAGAAGGATAATGATAAATGTCTGAAACTTGTATCTACATAAAGAAAGAAAGAACAGCAAAGAAATATGAGGTCATGTTGGTAATTTGAAATCAGGCACAATGGAAGTATGTACATTTGCATGTTACTAATCAGCCATACAGCTGCAATTAGCATACCCAAATAGTTTGTTAAACTTTTACCAACCCCCCAGGTGATATCAGCCTTATTCCTCTTTTTTTAAAGGTGATCATCTTTTAGGACAAAACATGATGAGCTAATAATTTTACTTCAAAGTCTGACTTTATCAGTCATGTTACTGGGACACCATCTCCAAATTATGGCAATAGGTAATGGGTTGCCATATTTATAATTCAGTAATGAGTTTCTGCCTTTTTCCTTAGTCTTAAGTTTTAATATGTTATTTTTTTTATAATTATTGTAATTGCTTTTCTTCTTATTTTCCTCCTCCTTCATCTATTTCTTATTTTTGTCTTTTTCTTTTATTATTGTTTCTTCTTTTTAAGCATTTATTTTTAACTAAAAAATGCATTCACATTGTACAAACATCAGAAATTATAAACTTATAAACTATAGTGAATATATTCCTCTTTTGCTCCCAATCTCTGCCCAATTAATTTCTATCCTCTCCTTCCAACAGGTAACTCTTATTATTACTTGTTTTTTGCTTCCTTCACACTTCATATAAATTTTTTAAATGTGTGTACTGGCCAGTGCAAATATCTATTTTTTTCTCTCACTTTTTAAACACGAATCCTAAATGCTATATTGGATTCCACGTACCTTGCTTTTTCACTTACTATATTTTGAGATATTTCCATATAAGTACATTAAACGTTTATGTTTTGTACATCTACATAGTATTTAATTGTATGGATAAACCATAAACTACTACTCCTATAGTTTTCCTTCTCAGTAATCGACACTATCTTTTCATTTGCTAGAGTCAGACACTTTAGTGTCATATTTGACTCCTCTCTTTCAAATTCCACATCCAGTTCTTCCACAATTCTTGTTGGCTCTACCTTCAAAATATATTCTGCATCAATTCTTTTCTTACTAATTTCACCACTTCTACTTCTATCCCAAGCTATCACTGTAGTCCTTGACATCTTTGAGTATCACAGAGCCCCAGAGGCTTACATGTGAGTTCCTCTGCTTTTGCTAATATGCCCCATGCTCAGTGGGAAAGACTTCACACCCAGATAGTTCCCCTGTTAACCAGACCAGCTGTACCCCATCTGGATCTGGACCTAATATATTTTACTCCTCTGCCAGCCTGTAAAATTATTCAGACAAACCAATCACATCCTCAAGATGTGAACTGGGATGGGGGGGTGGTCCACTTCTCTCTGGTTACTACAAAGCCTGCCTTCAACAGCCCCTGCTGATTCACTCTCTTCCCAAGTGTAACTCTTGTGTTGCCCTGCATAGTGTGTGGAGTCCTCCTCTCCCAAGTTATGAGTATGTTTGACTAATAAACTGCTGTCAATCTCATCTGTTCAGAGTTGAATGTCATATCTTCAGCCATTTTGTGCTATTTAGGGTATGGGACTCATCCTTCACCAATGGCGTGAGTAGGATGTAGTGAGAACAATCACCATCTAGTTTAGTTTTCTCTTTCATAACTATCACATTCCCCTCCCGAAGTCTATTTTCAATACCGCAATCAATGTGTTGAAAACATGAGTAATATCTTGAAAACCCTCTACTCTAACCCAGCCAATGGCTTTCCATCTTGTAGAGTAAAAGCTCAAGTCCAAACAGAGCTTACAAAGCCCTACATATTCTAGCCATGCTATTGATCATTGACCCACTCATCTACAGCTCCTGTTCCCATTCAATCTGATCCAGACACACTTGTCCCGTGCCGTTCCTTCTTGGTATGTTTCCAAAGATGGGCCAGTGGCAGCAGGCCATTGAGCTCAATAGAAACCACAGCAGTTGTTTAGATCTTAGATCAATAGACTATTTTTTTTTTTTTAGGGAGGAGTATTTTATCACTGATACTGCTTACACTTGTCAGTTCATGAAGATAATAAACATTTAATCAGTCTTATTATTGATTTAAGATTATCTGTAGACAGTGCACACCTTATTGACTACAACCATGGTGAACTACTTCCACTGACCACACCCTCCTTTGCTATGCCTCTGTTTCCATCTTAGGGTGTTTGCACTGGTTATTCCCTTTACCTGAAATCTCTCCTCTGAGTTTCATATGGCTTATATATTCACTTTTATCAGGCCTTTACTCAGATGCCATTTTCTTAGTAAGGCCTCTGTTACTACTGTGTTTAAAATGGAAATCTTATTCCCATTCTCTACGTGATTGACATTAAATAGGAAAGGTTTCAAATTCAGAATAAAATGTTTTGTAAATATTTATGTTTTCTCAAAATTCAGTTTAGTTTTATTCTACAGCCCCAATTTTATACCCACTTCTAAGAAATCATAAAAGACAAGAATTTTTATAAAACATTTGTGTTAAATCCAAATGGCTGTCAATTTAATTACATACCTCATTAAACACAAGTTAACCTTCAGACATTTAACTTTAGAAGTGAAGCTGAGATGAGAATATGTGAAGAATAAGGTATGTTTTGCCTCTCCTTCGAGAATTTTGATGCCACTTTCTATTATGGAAACTCCCAGAATGTATTGATAATGATAATTATGATGATAATAATTGAGTTAGTTACCATAGGCTAGATACATTTTTATATACTTTATTGAGTTATTATAATAATTCCATGAGACTGGTATTATTATGTCCCTATTATAGATGAGAAAAATGAGACCAGAGTTATAAAGTCATTTAACTAAGGTCACCCAGCTGGTAATTGGCTATTAGGGTTTTCATTTAGGTCTACTTCCATCAAAAGCCCTTGCTCTTAATTAGAGCACTATGCATCCCCTTCGTGGGAGCAAACATACCAGAAGACCAAAAGGTTTGTGTCAATAATATTAGAATATTATGATGGAGTAAATGAGAACACATCTATATTCAGTTTAAGGTGGAAAAACAAAATGTAAAATCTTTTGTTCATAGATTTGGGACTAACAGTGCAGGGGTCTGTGAACTGCCGTCTATTTATTGATGATATGACCTACAAATGTTAGTCATTTGACAGGTAGAAATACAGCTCCTGATCCAATGTTAACGTAATAAATTTAAATGCTACTAAACATTACTTTGGTAACTGCAAACCAAAGGTCTGCAGTCATTTGCATGAAATGTATAAATAAGCGTTTTGACTTACATGTTGTCACAAGCATAAATTCAGTTTACTCTTTCTAAAAGCCAGAACTTGGCTATGAACATTAAAGATGACTTGTATGACCATGTTAATCTTTCCACCTCATATTTCAATTTTTATGGGAACTTTATTACTAAATAATATATCTCCAAGCTCTCCTTTTGTAGCACTGCTGCCCATTACTTTCCTAAACTACACTCTGTCATTACTTTTAGCAGTTTTATGCCTCATATACTGTACAGCCTGTGATGGCTGTCTTCCTAATAAATTCTTCATCACTTTCAATGTAATCATCTGCATTGCAGCTTCATTAATATCCTTTCATTCAAAGATCCAGGTAGGCAATATCCCTCTGAGTAAAAGGTTTTAAAAAATTTAATTGGGCCACAGGAACCTGCTTCTGGGCTTCAGTCAGTGTCATGAAATATTGCAGTTACTAATATAATACTGGCGGCTTTTGAATAACAGATTAATTAGGAACATCCTTATGTAGAGAAATAAATGGAGTATTCATGACATGATTTTCACTGCAACAATAAAACGCAAAAACTCAATACTCAACCAAGTTTAAACCTAACCTTGTTACCTTGAGGTGTGCAGGTTTCTGAGACTCAGAAACACACTCCTGCCAGAACCTCTTCATTTAAAATTAACTCATATACCTGTGGCTCCATCTACTACAGTAATTGAAGGTAATGTACTCACAGGTTTTGTCTTATATCTCAGCTACCCTAGTTAATTATGGTCATTGTTCGGGGCAGAATCCCTTATCATCTAAACTGTGTGTGAACTGATAGCCAACACACCTCTTCCTTTTCTTTCAGGGAGTATCTTGATGATGTTTGGGGAGAATGCCAAGACTACCATAATCTAAGAGACAAATACTCTGAAATTATTGACTGTCATAAATGGGAAGGGTGATAGTATCTCCAGCTCTAAATTAGAAAATCCATGAAGGAGAAAGAAATTCCATTGATGGGGGAAAATCTAGGAGTGGGTAGGTAGTGGCAAATCAGATGTGATAATATTTAGGGGTAAACCCAAACTGACCAAATGATAAAGGGGATTTTTCAATAAAAAAGTCAATGCATGGTATGGATACATACTGAGTTTAATGTCTGCTCAAGAGGTGACTTGGTAAGGAAAATCCCATTTAGATTTTGTAGGGCTTAACTAAGACTTAAATAACAATTTAAAAATAAGAATTTTAAGAATCTAACTAAAAAAGAATTTTAGCCAATTAGGCTATTATGTTGTAATTTTAAAATGTGAGTGTGACATCAGCAGTCAATTTGATAAGTAAATCATGACATAGTTATGCATAGAATACTATAAAAATGAGAATGAACAAATGATATCTCTGTACAAGAATATGGATGAAGATCACAAATGTACTGCTGACCAAAAGGAGCCAGACCTGAAAAAAGATATACTATATTATTCCATTTATAAAAAGTTCAAAACAAGGCAAAGCTGATTGACTCCTTCAGCCCCAGCTCCTGGAAACCGCTTATCTGATTTCAACCCCTATATAGTAGTTTTGCCTTCTATAAAATGTCATACAAGTAGAATCACATAGTACTTAGATTTTTGTATCTGGCTTCTCTCATCTACAATAGTGTTTTTGAGGTTGATCCATATTGTTGCATATATCAGTAGTTTGGTTCTATTTATTGCTCATTTAACTCTGTCTCATTGCTGAGAATCTTATCGTATGGATGTGCCATGAGTTATTTATCTATATATTTACCTGTTGATGGATGTTTGGCTTCATTCTAGATTTTGGCTACTATGAATAAATCTGCTCTAAACATTTGTGGGGACCTGTGTTTTTAGTTTTCTTGGGTAAATACCCAGGGCTTGGATTGCTGGATCATATGTTTAACTTTTATTTATTTATTTATTTATTTATTTATTTATTTATTTATTTATTTATGGCTGCACTGCTTGGCTTGCGGGGTCTTAGTTCCCTGACCAGGGTTTGAACCCACGCCCTTGGCAGTGAAAGCGCAAAGTCTTAACCACTTGACCTCCAGGGAATTCCCTATGTCTCTCTTTAGAAGAAACAGCCAAACTTTTTCCCAAAGTGTTACATTTTGCATTCCCACCAGAAATGTATGTGTTCCAGTGGCACTTCATCTTTGTAAACTCTTTGTATCACTTGTTTTTCCTTTGTTTGTTTTCTTAAGTTATTTTAGAAGCTGTGTAGTGGTATCTCCTTGTGGTTTCAATGGAAATTTTCTTAATGAGTAAAATTATTTTAAGCATATTTTCAGGCGATTATCTGCCACTCACATTTCTTCTTTGGTGAAATATCTGTTGAAATATTTTACCCATTTAAAAAATTGTGTTGTTTGTTTAACTATTATTGTGGTAAATGTTTATATATTTTAAATCAAAGTTATTTAATAGATAGATATATGTTTTGTAAATATTTTCTCCCAGTAAGTGTCTTATCTTTCCAGTTGCTTAACAGTGGTCTTTCGAAGATTAGAAGTTTCAAATTTTATTAAGTTCAACTTACCAACAAATTTTTTTAAATTATTTATTATTAAAGTATACGATCCATTTCAAGTTAGTTTCTTATATGGTAAAAAAGTAAGGGTTGACGGTTATTTTATTTATCTTATTTTTTGCATATGGATGTCTAATTGTTGCAGCACAGTTTTTGGAAAGACTATCCTTGCTCCATTGAATTATTTTGATATCTTTGTCAAAATCAATTGACTATACACACGTTGGTCTACTTGGAAACTATTCTATTCCATTGATAGATGTATATAACCTATTGCATTTTCTTGATTATTGTAACCTCATGGCAAGTTTTGAGATCAACTAGTGTGTGTCCTCAAACTTTGTTCTCTTTTAGAAATATTTTACCTATTTTAAGTACTTCTTCAAATAAAATTATATGGGATTTTGATTGATATTTCTTTGAATCCACAGATACACTTGGGAAGAGTTCACATGTAAACAACGTCTTCCAACCCATGAATATAGTATCTCTCTTCATCTCTGTAAGTCTTTAATTTCTCTCATCAAGATTTTGCAGAGTTTGGTGTAAAAAGTTTTGCATATATTTTGTTATCCTTAACTATTTCAGATATTTGACATTGCTGTAAATGGCATTTTTAAATTTAAATTACAAATTGTTCGTAGCTAGTATATAGATATGCATTTGTTTTTTGTGTATTCACCTTGTTTCCTCTCACCTTTCTAAACCACTTAGTAATTCTAGTAGCTGTTTTTGTAGATTCTTTGGAATTTTTTTCTATAGATAATAATATCATCTTTAAATAAAGACAGTTCTATTTCTTCCTTTCCAATTCCTATGCTTATTACTTTCTCATTTTTCTTTTTTATTGAACTGTCTAGGGTCTATAGTAAAATGTTGAATAGGAGTGGTGAAAGTGGATATCTTTGTCCCTTTTCTTATCTTAGGGAAAAGGGATTCACTTGTTTACTAGTAAGTAAATAGTAATAACTAGAGCAGCTTAATGCTATGACTGCAGAATTGAGTAGTTACAATAGGGACCCCCAAAGTCTAAGATATTTACTACCTGACGCATTATAGGAAAAGTGTGCTGATCCAAGTTGTTGATCTTACGGCCACAGTGTTGTTCACAATACAGGCATACCTTGGAAATATTGTGTGTTTTGTTCCAGACCACCACAATAAAGTGAACATTGCAGTGAAGTAGTCACAAAATTGTTGGTTTCCCAGTGCATGTAAAAATTATGTTTATACTATATTGTAGTTTATTACATATGTAGTAACATTATGTCTAAAAAAATGTACACACCTTAATTAAAAAATACTTTATTGCTAAAAAATGCTAGCCATCATTTGAGCCTTTAGCAAGTCATGGTAGTAACACCAAAGATCACTGATCACATATCACCATAACAAATATAACAATAATGAAAAAGTTTGAAATATTGTGATAATTACTAAAATGTGACAGAGACATGAAGTGAGCAAATGCTGTTGGAAAAATAGTCTCAATAAACTTGCTTGATTCAAGGTTTCCATAAAACTTCAACGTGTAAAAAATGCATCATCTGAGAAGTACAATAAAATGAAGAGCAAAATTTAATGTCTTTGGGATCAGTAGTGATGCCCCATGTTCATTCCTGATGGTAATTGGTGTATTCTCTCTCTCTCTCTTTGGTCAGTCTATATAAGGATTCATCACTTTTTTATAAGACAACATTTTGTTTTATTGATTTTCTTTTTTCTTATTATATTTTCAAGTTCATTGACTTGTACTCTTTATTATTTCCTTCTGTTTAGTTTGGGTTTAATTTGCTTTTCTTTAATTTCCAAATATTTGAAGATTTTTTTCAGTTATCTTTCTGTTATTGATTTCTTATTTAAGTATTTTGTGGTCAGAAAATCTTCTTTCTTTGAGTTTGATTGTTTGAAATTCATTTTATGGGCTAGAATTTAGTCTATCTTGGTCAATGTTCCATGTGAAAAGTTGTATTATATTGTTCTTAGGTAGTTGCCTTATAAATGTCAGTTAGGTCAATTTCACAATAGCAGTGTTCAGATCTTCTACAATATTACTGATTTTCTGCATATGTTGTATAACAATTACTAAAAAAAGAGGGTTGAACTTTTCAATTAACATTGTGGATTTGCCTGTTTCTACTTTTAGAGCTATCAGTATATGTTTTATATACTTTAGAGTTCTTTTGTTAGGGGCAGAGGCAGATTATGTGCTTCTGATGAATTATCTCCTTTATCATGTTGTAATGTTCATCTTTACATCTGATAACATTCCTAGTTTTGAAGTATATATATATATATGTATTTAAATATATATACACACACACTTTTTAAAGAGGAAACAAAACTATTTACAGTTTATTTTGAAAGTCTAATTTTAATCCAGACTGAACAAACAAGCAGAAAAGTTAGAAAGTTAACTTTATTAGCAGAAACAGATGTACTAAATATAAAACAATGAGTTATTAACAGAACTATTTACATATATATTTACAAGCAATCCTTTTGTACATTAAGTTTTACTGTTAGTTAGTTGGAAAAATATTTTTGACATTAGGTAAAAATATTACTTAGATAGGGCTGAGGTGGTATCACATTATAGTAGAAGTATACATATATTTCTTTTTACACTCAATGTAGTTATACCTTTATGTTTGTATTCCTTTCTTGTAATCAGCAAAGAGTGAAGTCTTGACATGGCAATCTCTACCTTTAAATTGGTTTGTGTCAACCTTTATATTTAATAAAATCATCCATATTGTTCGATTTAAGTCTCCTATCTTGCTAGTTACTTTCTGAATCTTCCAACAGTTCTTGCTTTCCCCATTCTTTCCCTTCCTTATTTTGAATTAAGAATTTTTTTTTTTACTATTCTATTTTATGTCCACCACGGGTTCATTAGATTTATTTATTTATTTATTTAAGGTTGTTCCAGAGTTTCCAATATGCATCTTTACCTTATCAAATGATATACCACTTCACATATACTATGAATATACTTATATTTCCTTCATTTAATCCACTGTACCAATTTTGCCATACATCTTGATTCTAAGTATATTATAAACCTCATAATAAATGGTTAGCAGTTTACCTGTATGCAACAAATTATTTTAAACTGATTAAAAATCAGAAATTAATTAATTCATTTAAAAAACCATTTCTAGTGTTCTTCATTTATTTGTGTTAATTCAACTTTTTCAACTGGTATCATAATTCTTTTTTTTTTTTTTTAAACATCTTTATTGAAGTATAATTGCTTTACAATGGTGTGTTAGTTTCTGCTTTATAACAAAGTGAATCAGTTATACATATACATATGTTCCCATATCTCTTCCCTCTTTCATCTCCCTCCCTCCCACCCTCCCCATTCCACCCCTCTAGGTGGTCACAAAGCACCGAGCTGATCTCCCTGTGCTATGCGGCTGCTTCCCACTAGCTATCTATTTTACATTTGGTAGTGTATATATGTCCATGACTCTCTCACCCTGTCACATCTCACCCCTCCCCCTCCCCATATCCTCTCATAATTCTTTTGTCTAAAGAACTTTAATTTTTTTTTATTACAAATTCACTTGCAATGGATTCTCTCAGATTTTTCTTGTCTAAAATATTTTATTCTACCCTAATTTTTAAAGTTTTTTTTCCCATTGGGTATAGAATCTTTGGCTAAACATTTTTTGTTTGTTTTCTTTAAACACTTTAAAGTATCACTCCATTATCTTCTGACTTGTGTGGTTTCTGACAAGGATTCTTAGTTTTTACCTTTGTTCAGCTTTGTGTAATATTTCTTTCTTTTCTGGCTGCTTTCAGGATTTCCTCTTGATCTTTGATTTGACTCTGGATGTGTGTGTCTGTGTGCGTGCTTGTGTGTGTGTGTGTGTGTGTGTTTATCCTACTTTTGGGGTTCTCTGAGGTTCTTGGATGGTTGATGTCTTCCATTAGTTTTGGAAAATTCACAGCTCTCTTCAAATATTTCTTCTGGCCCATTTTCTCTCTCTTCTCCTGGAACTCTAATTTCTTGTATGTCAGATCATTTGTTTTTGTCTCAGAGCTCTTCAGGTCTATTTCTCTCTCCTCTGTCTCTTTATTTTTCATTTTGGTTAATTTCCATTGTTGCATCTTCATGTAACCATGTGTGTTCACTTAACTGTGTTCACTTTTCTCATAAATCTGCCAAAGGAATTCTTTATCTCTGATTTAGATAAACTTAGATGAATTTTACAAATTTCTAGCATTTCCATTTAACTTTTACTTTATAGTTTCCAACTCTGCTGAAACTCATCATACATTCATGCATGTTGTTCATCTTTTCTACTAAAACATTATATTTTTAGTTTTAATTATTATTATTAATTATTTTAATTGCTCTTTTTCTGTTTTTGAAAAAAAATATTGTGCTAACATATATTTAATACATAAAATTTTGTAGTAATAGTTATTCTAATGTCCTTGTCTGATAATTCCAACATCTGTGTCATTACTGAGTCTACCTTTGGTGATTGCTTTATCACTAGACGATGGGTCATTTTTTTCTGGCTTTTTAAAAATTTTACATTTGCATTGTATGTAGAATGACTGTGGAGACAAATAAATATTATTTATGATTTGATATGGACAAGCTTTTTTTTAGGTTCTGTGTAATCAGTAGTTGAGTTTGGTTTAAGTTAGATTGTTGCTATTTTTACCCAGAATCCACCATAGCCTTCAAATTCCTTCAGTGGTAGTGTTAAAAGATAAACTGAGGCATATTAAAAATTTTAAGAGTCTATTTTGAGCAAAAATCAATTAAAATCAGGTAGCGCCAAGTCAGAAGTAGTGAGTGCTCCACCTACAGGAGCTCCAGAGAGACTTTGATATAGAAAAGGCAGAAGCAAAGCAATAAACTTATTGATTGACTATAGATGAAAGCCTAGTTTAACAACCTTGAGACATTTATGGACTTAGATTTTTGTTTGCTTAAGTAAGCTATCGTGGCATTAGAGTCAACCTAGCCTAATGGCCTCCTCGTTTAATTAAACAGTGGGTTGCTACTACCTTACATTTAGTGAGGGTCCTTGGGTGCCACAGGATTCTCTCAGTGTTCCCTCTCTATCCTCTGTTTTCTGTAGTTCCCCAAGACTGACTGCCCTGCAGAAGGGTCTCTCCCTTCTGACAGGTAGGTAGACCATTAGTCTTTTAACTTGGTCCTAGAATCCTGGTGGGGGAGGAGGGCTTCTTAGTTCATGTTGTCATCTCTGTCTTAGGCGGTGCCTGTGTGCTTAGGCTTTTTCAGAATTCCTATATTCCCCTTCTTTCACAAGGCAGCCACACTGTGCCTTGTCTTTGTGATCTGTGGGAATCTTGGGTGAGACAGTTTCTGCCCTTTCACAAGTGGTAGCAGGTATCTGCTCTGTAATGTATTTATAATGTCAGGATCCTAAGCCCAAGAGGTTTTCTGCCCCTCCTCTAGTGACATACAGTTTCTATTTTTGCCCTTCCCCAGAAGCAGTGGATCTTTGCTTGGTTCTTGAGAGTGGGAAGGAGATTTCCCTATCTCTCCCCAAAGTGCAGATACATATATTTGCTTCAACAATGTTGCATGGCCCTAAGGACAAGAAGATATAATACTGCCCCTCCTCCAATGATTTAAGTCTTTTCCTTCCCATAGTAGGAGGGTTCTGGGAAAGGGGAGGGAGTGTGATTTTCCCTAGTGTTAGTTGATCACCTTTTGCATGCCTGCTGAGAATTTTTAAAAGGTATTATCTGAGACACTACATTCTCTCTTTTAAAATGTTTTGACATAAAAATATTAATATTTTAACTATTTTAAATAACTGCTTAGTCTGTATTAATATTCCAGCTTGGGAAGGGGCATTATCTCATTTATTTCATTTATTTATTTTACTCAAACTGGCAAAATTTTGTGTATCTTATTAATTTATGCAAAGAAAAAAATTTTCATTTTATTGTTGCCTTATATTGAATTTTTTCCCTGTTTTGTTTCTGTAATTTCTACTCCTGTCTTTATCACTTCCTTCCTTCTACTACTGTAGATCAGCGTGGTTGTATTTTCTGAACTTAAGTTAGATACATTATTGATGTTTCTTCTTGTTTCTAATATAAGCATTTAAGCAATGTGTTTACTTCTAAGTACCATATTAGTTGCCTCCACAGTTTTTCTTTCTGTTTTATTCTTTTCCTTTTCTTTCCCTTTTTTACTCTTTATTTTGAGATATGACATACAAACAGTGTGCTGCTGAACTTTTAAGTGTATAGCACTCCCTGAAATCACTTTATAAGAATCAGTGTCTCAGGCTCTGCTTCCACAGAACCCAAATTAACACAGTTCATGTCTATAGTTAACTGACATCTCTTCCTAAATAATACGACTTTGAATGCTTTAACTCCTATAATTTTCTTCTCACTTATATTGTCAAATATTTAGTTCTACCTTATTTTATGAATTCCCTATATTCAAAATTATTGTTACTATGTTATAAAGTAAATGTATGTTTAGATTTACACAGATGTTTACCAATTTCTTTACTCATTAAACTTCTGTAATATTACAACTTCCTCCTGGAATTATTTTCCTCCATCTTAAATTTCATTCTTCAGAAATCCTCTTGATAAGGCCTCTTATTGGTGAATTTTCTATTTTTGCTTCCCTGAAAGGGTCGTTATTTTCACATTCTTTCTTTAATGACAGTTCACCTCAGTGGACTCTAAGATATACTTAGAATTTATCCTTTCCTTACATTTTGAAGATATTTTCTTCATTGTGTTGTAGCTGATATTATTGCTATTGAGAAGCTACCATTGTTATTATTTGTGGTAATCTAGTAGTTTTAGGCTTCCTGTTAAAACTTCTTTTTATCTTTTCTGCCCTCATTATTCATATGCCCATGTGTTTTTTTTTGTTTTTGTTTTGTTTTGTTTTTTCTTGGAATTTATTTGGTTTCCTGACTTGAAAGATACCTGTCTTTTCTCAATTCTGGAAAATTCTCAACCATTATATGATTTAAATTCAGCCTAACCTTCTCTCTCTATTCTCTTCTCTGGAACATCAATTAAACTTCAACTTTTTATACTATTCTCCATATATTTTAACCTCTATTTTTTTTTCCCCATCTCATTGTCTAAGTCTTTGTAATTTCTTTAAATTTACTACACTTGAATTGTGCTTCCAGTTAAGTAATTTTTCCTTATGCTTTATATGATCTGCTATTTCACTTGTCAACACTACAGTTTCATTAATTATATTTTTAGGTCCTAGAAAGATAAGTTTTTTCTTTTTCAAATTTTATCAAATTTTTATTTGATGGTATTCATTCAACAAATTTGCCTACTAAGCCAGGTACTTTTTAGGCACTTGGGATATTTTAATGAAAAATAAAAAGAGAAAAAAAACCCCAAGATCTTTGTCCATACGAAGCATGGTGGGACAAGGCAGGCAGTAAACAATAGATATAAGTAAGTCCTTTGGAGGCTAGAAGTGTTACATAGGAGAAAATGCACATTAAAACCTGAGTATGGTGTAGGATATTGGTGGTGCTGTGGTTGAAAGTTGGTTATCATTTTAAAATGGGTGGCAATGGAAGGTGTCATTAAGAAGGTGAAGTTTGAGCAAGATTCTAAAGATGTGAGGAATTGAAAATGTGGATACCTGGGAGAAGAAAGTTCCAAGCAGAAGCGTTAGCCAATGCAAAGTTACTAAAATGGGGTCAACAAAAGCAAGGAGGCCAGTCTGGCTGGAGCATGTATGTGAGGGAGAACTGGTAGGAGAGGTAATGGTGGTGAGATCATGTAGGGTCTTGTAGGCCATTGTGCGGACTTCAAGTTTATTCTGAAGTCCTCACAAACAAAACAAAACAAAAGCAGTTTTTCTAGTCTTTGCTTTATGTGAGGGTCCTGACTTTGTGTGATCTACATTCTGCTTATAGACTTTGGATAGGCCTAAGGCTTTGTCTTCTGGATCTTGGACTTTTTAATGTTCAATCTCATTGCTTCTGGGAATAAACAAGCACCCCCAGAAAACACATGGTTAGAATTTCAGTTTCATACTCTGGTTTCTATTTCTTCTTAATTTTTATCCCTAAGGGATTTTCCTTATTTTTGTGTCAGTTTAGCAATGCCTTTTAAAAGATGTTTACTCCATTTTATTCTTGTTGTTTTTAAGAGGTCTTTTAAGACATTTAGTCTGCTATATGGGAAGAAACACGATCATAGAAGTTATTTTAAATATTAAAGGGAAGTCAAAAATATAATAAACACATTTTAAACATAAAAAATAAAGTAAAAAAACAAAATGCTAGAGCTATAAATGGTGAAATCAAATGCAGATTAAATGTTTTTATTTATAAAATAAAAGAAACAAAATATTTATATAATTCATCAAAACAAAATGTAGAAAGATTAGAATAAATATGTAATAACATTAATGGAATTAAATCTTAAGTATTAAAACTGGAAAGGGAAAGTGCTCAATATAATTCCAGCATGGAAAGGAAACATTGCTATAAGATAAGGTTATGAAATTAATTTTATCTATAAACATACCTAAACATACCTTTGTGGTTTAAAGTCTCTATACTGGGGTTAAACTCCCAAGTTTAAACCCCTCCTCATTCATATTTCTGTCTGTGTGCACTTTAAAAAGTACTTAATTACTTTGTGGTTCAGTTTCCTAATAGGGAAAATATCATTATCAACCTCATAACTTGTTTAGGAGAATGAATGAGACAATATTTAGAAAGGAAACAGCGCAATTAGTAGCACATAGTAAATGTTCAGTAAGTGTTAGACATTGGTTTTATCATTAATTAACTTAGAAAATGAGAAAGCAGTAAATTTTGGCAACAAAATTCAGGGATTCACGCTTCTATGTGGAGTTAGACACATTAGTACCAGATCTGAAACAGAAGCAGATAACCAGCTGGCTTTCTGCACTAATTTCCCAGTTGAAAGGGTCCTGCTGGTGAGTCCCTGAGGTTTACCAATAGTGGCAGGCAGACCAATTGGGAAGCTTCAATGGTATGATGCAATTTTCTCTTTCAATTCTGACAGGACTGAAAGGATGGAGAATGTTATAAAATCCTTTGTTCCCTGTACTTCTGGCATTCTGTTGATCTTTTTTACCTCTCTGCATCAAAGCCAGTAGGATAAGAGACTTTTGCAGTTTTCCTTGTGTTGAAACACTTGTTTACTCAAAGAAGAACTTCAGATGTTCTTTGGCAAAGCATTCAAAAGACACACATTGCAATGACCTCTCATTGAACTAATGCTACTCCTTGATCAGTCAGCTGCATTTGTTGATTCCTCCATTCATTACCTTGGGGAAGCATTTCTGTGGTCACCGGAATGTGACAATGAACACTTTTTGTGCCTAAAATTTTGGTGGCCCTTTCTTCCCAGTTAGTTATGCAAGTGAACATTGATCTTTGTTCTCTCTTCAGGTCTTAATTTTATATATTCATTGAATCTACTTTCACTATCTACCAGTTTGTAGATTTCTGGCATCATTATATGATAGCATTTGCACTGTGGTAGAGTTATATTCTGTCTCAAAAGCAGTTATTTACTCTAGCTTACATTTCCACAGAATAGCA